>NC_057863.1:59289293-59611293 GCF_019393635.1 Dromiciops gliroides
CAGATAAAAGCCTCATTTCTAAAATATATAGGGAACTAAATCAAATTTATAAGAATGAAAGTCATTCCCCAATTGAGAAATGGTCAAAGGACATGAACAGGCAGTTTTCAGATGAAGAAATCAAAGCTATCTATGAAAAAATGCTCTAAATCACTATTGATTAGAGAAACACAAATTAAAACAACTCTGAGGTACCACCTCAGAGCTATCGGAGTGGCTAATATGACAAAAAAGGAAAATAATAAATGTTGGAGGAGATGTTGGAAATTGCAACACTAATGATGATGTTGGTGGAGTTATGAACTGATCCAGCCATTCTGGAGAGCAGTTTGGAACTATGCCCAAAGAGAGCCATGGTGCTGTGCATACCCTTTGACCCAGTAATACCACCACTAGGTCTATATCTCAAAGAGATCATAAAAAAGGGAAAAAGACCCACATGTACAAAAATATTGATAACATCTTTCTTTGTGGTGGCAAAGAATTGGAAATCAAGGAAATGCCCATCAATTGGGGAATGGCTGAACAAGTTGTGGTATATGAATGTAATGGAATACTATTGTGCTATAAGAAATGATGAGCAGACAGATTTCAGAAAAACCTGGAAGGATTTAAGTGGACTGTGCTGAGTGAAGTGAGCAGAACTAGGAGAACATTGTACACAGTAACAGCAATATTGTGGGATGATCAACTGTGATAGACTTAGCAATATAATGATCCAAGAAAATTCCAAAGGACTCATGATGGAAAATGCTCTCCACATCCAGAGAAAAGAACTGTGGAATCTGAATGAAGATTGAACCATACTGTTTCTACTTTTTTTTTCCTTTTCTGAGGTTTTCCTCTTTTGTTCTGATTCTTCTTTCACAACATGACATGCAGAAATTAAAAAAAAAAAGGTGTATGAGTCTATAAGGGAGAAAAAGGAGAAGAGTGTGATGAGAAATGGGATTTCAGATCTTGTTGATAGAGCAGTGTCAGGGGCTGCCTAGGTCTACAAGAAGACGTCTTTCGTGAATAGCTGAAGCTGAGTGGAGATGGAGGTCACGAACTTCATGGGTTGAAGAAAGTGATGAATTAAGAGGTCAGTTTGGTAAGTAATCAGTAGACAAATGGAAGTACCAAAGGTGAAATGCTTTTGTGCAACAACACCCTATGCTAGGCACTGGGAAGATAAAGATGAAACAAGAGGAGTTTATAATCTAGTAGGAGAAATAGGACCATGTTGTAGTCAGATCACCGGAGTACAGGATATATGATAAATCCAAACAGAATAGTTTGAAAAATTCAAGGGTAAAGAAATCCCTTTTGACCATGGAGACCATCATTTATTTCATGGGGAAGCTAGGGAGGGCTTAAAGGCAGCTTAGTATTTCAGTTGTTTGAGATGTTGGTCAAGACTAGACCAGGAATGGGATAGGTATGCACAAAGGTGAGGTCCGGCAAAGGTAAATTATTTTACCAATAATTTTTTCTTGTGTTTGTAACCCTTTGACTAGGACAAACTACACCTTTCTTCCACACCCCTAGTTGTATATGCCCTGGCTACCATCTAACATGTAGAAATTTCTTACATTTCAGGTTTGTATTTCATGAAACAAATCAATTACCTACTTTATCAATTCTGTAAATATGAAAATCTATAAAATATGTTTTCTTAACCAGTATTACAAAAGTTAAAGCAATAATTTATTCAATACGTTGGATCAAATATTAATGTTATTTTTAGATCATGAGTCAGCTTCAGTAGAATATTGTTAAAAAAGAAAAACATTCCATTTTAGTTGTATTTGCTGTAATATTTATATAATATAATGATGTTATTCCTTCTTGAAACACAAAACCATTAAATGTTTAAAAATAACACTTCGTTTCTTATATAATTAAAGCTGAATAACATTGAATGGTAACACCATTTGACATATGGAAAAATTCATTGTTAGTTTAGTTTTTAAAATTCTGTCAAGAATTGTGTTATTTCATTTAATTTGGAAAGTAATTTGAAATGTTTATCTTGTTAAAACAGGTTTCTGGGAAATCTTTGAACAGATTGCTGAGTCCCAATTTGAAACCATAGATCTAAAGAGATTATTTGTGATTCATGTTTCATCTAAAAAACTAAATTTTCCTAAGAGAAGCTGGTTATTTTCTTTAAATCAGAAATAATTAAATAATTGAAAGTGCAATATCATAAATACAAAATTTCCTAGAATAGAATTTATGGAAATCACCTGAGTGAGTTAAGACCAGTTTTAGGATCTGAGAGCACTGGGTTGGAAATGGCAAGATTTGGGTTCTGGTTTTTGCTACTAATCAGCTGTGGCAACTTAGCTTCCTCATCTCTAAAGTAGGGAGATCGTTGCAGATGCAGCTCCCTATAGTACAGGATATATGACTATCCATAGATGACCTTTCTAAGCTTTTCAGTCTTCAAAACCTATGACAATGGATTGGTAAAACAATCTAATTTCTAAACTAAGTTGTATTTAATTTGGAAATGAACACAAACATCTGCAATATACAGTCTTAGTATATACAAATACTATAAGTCTTAGGACAGTTTTAAGTTTTATCATACTTCATAGCTTAAATTTGCACTCAGACTTTTGGGATGCTCTGTGTAAAGGAATCCTCAATATATTTCTGCCCACAGTGTTATCATTTTGTGTCCCTTTTAAAGTGAGATAGTTTAAAAATCATCAAACAAAATAATAAAAGGCATTCATTTGTTCTTTGAAAGCTTAAAATATATATTCATAGAATTAGTAAAGATTTGATATATTGTCTTTATTGAAATATTTCTCAGGAGATAAAACGGAAAGAGTGAAAGGGCTTGGTTCTAGAGTTAGAGCCGGTCACTGAACCTCTGCTTTCATTAGTACAAGGAACTCTCAGATGATGGAAATCCTTCTCCCAATGTGGTTGGGCACTTTTGCAACCTAGAGAGTTTCCTGGAACACTGAGAGTTTAAGGGATTTGCCCTGGGTCTCAGAGCCATTATGTGACAGAGGAGGGAACCCGCACTCTTCTTGGAATGAATGCCAATTTTTATCCACAGGGCTCATTCCACTCTGTTTTATACAAACTGGGTTGGGGTTTTTTTGTCGTTGTTTTATTTCCCTTGACTTGGTGTTTGGCATGAGGCGAGCCAGTGAGAGTGTGGCACAAATTAGGGACCTTGATTTGATATGTCAATGGGGCCCAAACTCCACCAGAACAGACAGAAGCAGGACTTTCATCCAGCTCAGAAATCCTCTTCTGCAAGATCTCCAAGAGTAAGCCTTGTTCAGGGCACAGTGTTAAATTCTTTTCTCATGTCTATTGAATTTTTAGATATGATGGTAGATTTATATAGTGCAGCAGAAGGCAAAAATGTGGGGTATGTGGGACCCCCTTCATGAGACTCAGTCAATATTTAGTTTCTCTTTTGTGGCCATAGCAGTATTAATCATAAGAATGTTTATACATGCAAAGCATTAGAAGCTCATCCAAGCACCCTGGTTTTTTTTTTTATCATATGTGCATTGCCAGTTAATTTAATAAACTACTTTTTACACATGAAGACATTTTATAAGATGACAAACAAGGAAATAAGTCTACAGGTGAGAAGAATGTAAAATTGCATCAAAACCCACCTATTTTGAGCAAGATCGATAAGGTAACTGAATTTAATTAGTTAGCATTGGCACTTAGAGGGATACTTCATTGATATCCATGGTTCTATCCGTTATGGGTTTTTTTTTTCATCAGCACTTAAAATTCCTCCTTCTCTTCATCTTATATTGGTTGATCCTTGCTTCTGTTTATCCTGGAAGACTTTGGACTATTTTACTATGTCATATATGCCACTGGAGTACATAGGCTGTCCATCTAATAACTCTCACTGTGGCTACCTAATTGGCCTACCTCCCTTGTGTCCACGGGTAACCTTGATAATTCCATTGTTGTTGGAAAGTGAGTTGGGAAGACAAGTGCACCTATTTCTGTATAGGAGAGCCTAATGGTTTGTGCATGTATTTGATGGAAGAGTGTTAAAGGAAAGTATATTTTCAAAGAGTGGATGGAAAACAGTACTGTGCCCTGAACAAGGTTTACTCTTGGAGATCTTGCAGGAGAGGCTCTGTGAGCTGGATGAAAGCCCTGCTTCTGTGTGTTCTGGTGGACTTTGGGCCCTGTTGACACATCAAATGGAAAATAAAACCAGTACTTAAAAGGTGAGAGTTTTGCCTACTTTCAATGATAATTTGATATCTTAAATTTATATAGCACTCTATGGTAATAAGGCACTTTTGTATATTTAGCTAGGGAAGTGTTACAGTGAGACATGCAGTGAGTCAATATGCTTTTACATTTTGGCTGCCTTGTTCCCTCCTTGAGTTAGCATTAGTCCTGGGCTCTCTTCTGATAGAGGGGAGTAGTTTGGCCTCAGGAAATATGTGCCCCTGAGAGTGGGTCATTTCTGTTGTAGGCTTTAGCAGGTTCAATAGGGATGAGTCAAGTTCTGTCCAAGATGCCTTTGCCTATTAAAGAGTCTTCCAAATTAAACCAACAGAGGTCTAAAGACAATAGTAATGCTTTTTGTGAATAATCTGGTGGCACAGTTCAGCAATTTTATTTATAAAAAGTTTTTGTGGTAGCACAGTTCCACTGCCACTGGTCAGATCATGGCTAAGAAATGACTGTTCGATTACCTGCTGTCTAAGGGAGGGGGGAGGGAGAAAAATCTGAAATTGGAAAGGTTGTATAAACAAATGTTGAGAACTATTTTTACATGTAACTGGAAAAAAATAAAATACTTTTATCAGAAAAAAAAGAAAGAAAGAAATGACTGTTCTCTGCATGGGGAGCAGTTTTATTTTTCTGTGATTTTGTCAGTCTCTTCTCTTCATGCAGACCTGACAGCGACTGATTATCCTCTCTAGCTCTCCAGCTTTTACAGTGGATGGAGTAGGTTTTCTGGGGAAAAAATATTAAAGAGAAAATACTTGTTTAAATTAATGTGATTTAAGTCAACAAACATTTAGCTAGTACATTGTAAGTACTTCAGATACAAAGACAAAAAACTCAAAAGCCCCTTTTCTTAAAGAGATTACAGTTCCTGGCACATAGTGAACATTTAATAAACACTTGTTGATGGATTCACTGACATTACCCAGGAGGAGATACTGCTTTTAGTAAACAGGAGAGAAAATATACTGTGCTCAAATCTACATAAATTTGGTAGCTCAAAAATACAAACGGTAACTCAAAAATGGTATTTTAAGAGTATTTTATCATATAAAACAGATTTCTTGAAAAAAATCTAAATCAGATTTTTGCAGATTAATTTGTTTGTGTGTTTTTGTTTTTGTTTTTCCTGGTCCATGAGGGTTAAGTGACTTGCCCAGGGTCACACAGCTAGTGAGTGCCAAGTGTCTGAGGCTGGATTTGAACTCAGGTCCTCCTGAGTCCAGGGTCAACACTTTATCCACTGCGCTACCTAGATTCATCTGTAAAATAGAATCACTAAAGGAATAATCTCTTTAAAGTAAACCTATAGGGGCAACTAGGTGGTACAGTGGATAGAGCACTGGCCCTGGATTCAGGAGGACCTGAGTTCAGATCCAGCCTTAGACACTTGACACCAGCTATGTGACCTTGGACAAGTCACTTATCCCCAATTGCCTCACCAAAAAAAAAAAAAAAGTAAACCTATAGTGAAACTTTTTTTTGTGGTGTGGATTTATTTTAATGTTAAGTTCACATTTTTATACACATGTGTAATGTAACAGTTCTTAAAGTAATCTATATTATTTTAAATAATGAGGATTTATATTGTTATTCATGTTTTATAAATCCTTTAATTATATTGATATGTTTATCTTTCTAATGACTATATCATGATATTTAGGATAAATTAGCCTGTTTTTAATTGAAGAAACAGAAACACCAAAAAGTTTAATAATTTGTTCAAGCTCACAGAGTAAATTGAAGGTAGGAATTGGAATAAACAAGTCTTTTACTTTTCTCACTGATTGTTTAACTTGCTGACTTATTGTTAGTTTGGCACCAGGAAGTCCTTGATTCAGAAACGGGTAAAAATGTTGATAATGGATCTCTCTGGTAGAATAGAGAATAAATCATCATGTCACTGTGGTTATGAGGACATTTGTGCTACCTCATCCCAAGGTATCAATCAGTCAACAGGCATTAAGTGTTTATGTCCCATATATACAATAATGAAGAAGATAGCAGTGCATGTATAAGTATAGAAATAACAGAGAAGATGCAGGGGTCCTTCTGGGAGGGAGCTCTAACTTCAGGGGGCCCAGGAAAGGGGTCTTGAAGGAAGGGCTAAGGGAGGTTGGAGTTAACCAGTGATTAACCAGAGTCAGAGGAGAGCCTTCCAGGTGTGAGGGACAACCAATGCAGAGGCATGGACCTGGGAGATGGAGTGTTGGGCATGATGAACAGCAAGTGGGCAATGATGGCTGCACCACAGAGTGTGGGGAGTAATGTTTAAGAAGACTGGAACAGTAATAAAAAGCCAAGCGGTGAAGAGCTTCAGATGCCAGAAAGTGGAGATTCTGTTTGACCATGAAAGTAGCAGGAAGCCACTGGAGTTTATTGGGCAGGGAGGGGACCTGGGTAGAGGTGCCCTTTGGGAAAATCACTTTGGTGTCTGTGTGGAAGATGGTTTGGCCTGGGAAGAAACTTGAAGTAGGGAAACCAAACAATATGTGGTCTGTTGTAACCATCTCATTATATATTCCAGTATTATCATAGTAACTATTGTAATAATCTAGGTAAGAACTGATGAGGCTTTGTGACTGGACATAAGTGGGTGTTTTTGAAAAATGTTGTGGAGATAGGAACAAGGTGATTGCCTATGAATTATGACTTCCTTCCTTCTAGAAGCATGCAGGCAGAAAAGGTGATTTAATTATTAGTAATAAACTAAATATAATTTCTTAGTCTTAGCTTTGTTTTGATTGGGGCACCTGCATTCCAGTTTTTGAGATTTCATGTTCTAGATAACATCACTCATTGTACTGATGCCTTTCTCAAAGTCTTCAGATCATTGTATAATAATAATATTAATATTAATAGCTTACATTTATGCAGTGCTTTAAGATTTGCTTAAGGTCTACATAGTACTTTACAAATATCTCATTTTATCCTCATAACAAATCTGGGAGGTAGGTGCTATTATTCTCCTCATTTTATAGATGAAGAAACTGAAACAGACTCAGGTTCAATGACTTGCTAAGGCCACACAGCTAAGGTCAGAATATGTATTTAAATTCAAGTCTTCCTGACTGACTTCAGGTCTAGCACTCTGTCCACTGCCTAAGTAGCTTAAAACTTCTTAGTAAATGAATACTGTGTATGATATTAGAGATATTTTACCTAGGGGATGTTTTACAGACAGCCATGATTACATTATGTGCTTAGTAATGAAATGGTTCTGAAATGCCCAGATGTTGGTGGTGCCAATGTGAAGGTGGTTCTTTGCATATGATTCTTTGCATATGAGCCAAGTAACATAAAAATACTATGGAAAACTTGGAAACAAAATAGACATTCATTGATTGGAGAATGACTAAATCAATTGTGCTACCTGTAATGGAATATTGCTGTGCTGTAAAGAACCGCCAACTGTGATGAACACAGAGAAGCTTGGAAAGACTTATGTGAATTGATGCAGAGATAAGTAAGCAAAGCAAAGCAAATAACATGTACAATAACTACAACTATGTAATAGGAAACAATTGCCACAAAGCAACTGGAAATGAATGTTGCTGAATTACAAAGGACAAGCATGACCCAAAGAAGAGACATGAAAAGGCACCTCTACCTGCCCCATGGTAGAGCCATGAAGCACATGAATACAGAAAACTGCAGTGAATTTACAGATTGTTTTTCAATACATTGATCAATTTTGCTGATTTTTTAAAATTCCCTTTTTCTTTTCTTAGTTTAAATATTCTTTGTCATATGGGATGGCCCTCTGGGAGGAGTAAAGGGATGAATATATTTAGATGATAGAAAAAAGATATCCCTAAAATTTATTTTAAAAACAAGAAGATGGCCTCAGACACTTAACACTTACTGGCTGTGTGACCCTAGGCAAGTTACTTAACCCCAATTGTCTCACCAAAAAAACCAAAACCAAAACCAAAAAAACCCCAAAACAAAACAAAACAAAAAACCAAGAAGAAATGCTGATCTTAGTAACCTTGGAGTAGTTCTACTGGACCTCCAGATGATGTTTGTCTCTGAATATTTACCTGAACATTCTTCTTGGATTTAATGAAGCCAACCAGAAACTGTAAGAATTTGAATAGTAGTTGCACGTTCCCCTGCCATGACATTCTATAAATGGATTGGCACGGAAGTCTTCCAGGCAGGAACCAGGGGATGCTAGCGCTTGCCCAGAACCTTCCGAGCCTGCACTCGTATACTGTGAAAACAGGAGCATTAAAAGTGATCATTTTCAGGTGCCAAACAGCTTATTATGGACAGATTCAGCCCATTAAGCTGCTGAAAATAACACCTGCTGTGATTTTGCTTCAGCTTCTCTCCTTACCATGACAAAAGAGAATCCTTTCCAAAGAGAAATCCAGCCATCAGGACATAAAGGAATGTCGGTGGTTTGACTGTGAACCGCTATGGCCATGGCTGGACCTTCACAGACTGTACATCTGGAACATGACATAAAAGGTGGCGAATGCCACCACTTTCTGACACTATGATTATCATAAGGTGTGTCCTACACAGAACATTTCATAACCACTAAACTAAATTTTCATCATCTTATCAAAAGAAGAAGGAAGGAATTTTGTACCTGCTGATGTAAGGCTCCAAAGCCCTACCAGTAATCGGGGCCATGTTTGTCGGCATCTGGGCTGTTGTGGACAGCCAGTACGAATAGTCGTTTCGGGAAGCAAAATTGCACACTTCGTTGGTGTTACAGAACAAGAAGGGCATTGTGGTAAAACGCTGGAGGCAGCTACCAAGAGTTCCTGTAGAACACAGGATTGTGCCTCTTTACTAGCTGAAAAATAATTTAATATCTCAACTAGAGACTCACTCTAATAAAACATAATCTGAAGTACTTGGAGAAAAACTGGATTATGGCAATCAGTTCTGTAAATAACAGCATCTCCAAATTGTAACATTGAATGGCTGAAACCATAGTGAGGCTTTAAAAAATTTTTATTTAAACTACTTTAGGAGTTTTTTGGAAGGTATATATAAATCTCCACTAAAATAGTATTCTTCAGGGCATGGAAATGATCCTGGGTTCTCAAACTCTGCCAGGTCTATTTGGCAGGTTCTTCCAAGCTGCAAAGGTTCTAATTATAAGCATTGTGACAGACTATATGTTTATTGATGGGAACAAGCCTAGCTCAGTTGGGGAGATTTATCACTGTAAGGTTCAGCCACAGAAACTCAGTAAAAATGTCTTCTGCAGACTAGAAGAGCTATCACTTACACTGGTTCAGGGAATATCCACATGTATGAAATCATGAATCTTTGTAGTATAAGTACAGGTAACAAGTAGGACATGCCCCTGTATCAGTCCCACTCTAAATTACATATATGAATGTTCGCTGTTCAGTAGACTTGTAAAAGATAACAAATTTAAGACTTAAAGGCAGACAGATGTTTGAATTCAATACTATTTGGAATGAGTGGGATGAATCCTTGGCAGGATTATGCTAGCACTTACTCTGGGATGGCAGAACAGACAGATCAATGCTTTATTTGCTCTCTGAGCTAGAAATAAATATTGGAAGTAAACTTCAAAAGAAATTTGGGACATAATGTAGGATGGGCAGAGCTTTGGTTAAGGTCCAAAGTGAAATGTTTTGCTGGAGTCAAGCACTCCCATATTTCAAGCAAATAATAGGTAATATGGGAACTGAACTGCTTTCTTACTGGATTGGGCACCATCATGCTTGAATTAATCTCCACACTCACGTTTTTCACTCCTCCCTTTCCTAAAATATATACTATAATTTGTCCAATGTTTTAAAATGCAGAGATAGAGAAAATAGTAATTTGGGGGAGGACATTTTATTTCTTTTTGTTTTTGTTTTTGTTTTTTTTTTTGTGGGTTTTTTTGTGAGGCAATTGGGGTTAAGTGATTTGCCCAGGGTCACACAGCTAAGTAAGTGTCAAGTGTCTGAGGCCAGATTTGAACTCAGGTCCTCCTGAATCCAGGGCCGGTGCTCTATCCACTGCTCTACCTAGCTGTGCTGGATATTTTATTTCAATATCTGGTTGCCTGTGATTTGATTTGTATTGTTTTGTTTTGGCGAGGCAATTGGGGGTTAATTAACTTGCCCAGAGACACACAGCTAGTAACTGTTAAGTGTCTGAGACTGAATTTGAACTCAGGTCCTCCTGACTCCAAGGCCGGTGCTCTATCCATTGCACCACCTAGCTGCCATTCTTTGTATTGTTTTTAATGTTCTGCTTCTGAGGCAACTATACTATACAATACAAAGTTTTCACTTTTATGAAATAAATTATTCAAATTAGATCTGAGATATTACCAAGGTCTTGTCCATGAGCTCGTTGATTTCCCTGCACAAAAAGAAGAGAATAACCACTATACAGGGGCACCGTTCCTCCTGGGCATGAAGGAATCTCTGCTGATTGGCTGTGTCGGGTGAAGATAAAGCCTCTGGTGGAAGGCCCAGTTGCAGGTGGTCCAAAGTTTCCAGGTTTTCCCTTTAATCCAGGCAATCCAACTGAACCAGGTGGTCCTTAAAAATATATGCTTAAATGTTTAGAAGAAATATGAACAAAAAATAATCAAAAAGTACATACACCATCATTGAAATCCAAACTTATCACCCCAGATTGCTCAATGAAATGTTCATGTGTCTCTGGTATAACTTATACATGGAAATATTTGTTGTGCCTAACAATAAAAATAGCTAACATTTATATAGTGCCTACTATGAGCAGGTGCTGTGCTATGCACTTTACAATTATTAACTTATTTGATCTTCACAACAACTCTGGGAAGTAGATGTTATTATTATCACCATTTTATAGATAAAGAAACTGAGTTTAAGAGCTTAAGTGACTTGCTCAGTGTCACATGGCTAGTAAGTGACTGAGGCTGGATTTGAACTCAGATCTTCCTGACTCTGGCCCTCGTGCTCCATCTACTGCACTGCCTAGCTGCCCCACATAGAATAGGTACTCCAATAAAGAATGAATGAATGAATGAGGGCATTGCTTTTCATGGTTTGACCAAACAGTATCTTCTGATGTTTTTTGTTGTAATTATTTGTGTGCATGTGTTATCTCCCCTAGTATACTGAAGCTCTTTGAAAAAAGTGATTTTTTTCTTGCATTGTTATTTATTTCAATTTGTATATTGCTTAACTTTTCTTCCCAGATATATTGAAAACTCTTTGTTGAGAGGAACTATGTTCCTTTGTTTCCATTATACCACCTATGATAGTGTTACACAGGTAGTAAGTATTCCGTATATTGCAATAATTGGAAGATTAGTGTTGGAGATATCCCTGTGCATGCCCTCTCTCTACAATATTCCTTAAGTACTATACCCCTTAATAAAAAAGTTATTTCTTAATCATATTTGTATCCCCTCCAGTCCTAGTTAGTCAGCATCCTATACATCATAAGTACTCAAAAATATTTGTTAAAGGAATTCATTTATCTCAGATATCATAGGTCTTAGAGAAGCAAACAACTGGAATTTCAAGAAAATTTTAAAAGAATATTAGCAAAGTAATTATGCAGTTATTTGCACTCAAACAGTAAACTCAGCAAAAATTTATTAAGCACTTGCCAAGTGTCAGGCACTGGCATAGGTGCTGGGGTACAAAGATAACAATGGAGCCCTGTCCTCAAAGAGCTTGTATCTTGTGTGTATGTGTGTCCACATAGATAAGGGGGGAAGGGCACTCCTCCTTCAGGGACTAGGAGGGGCCTGGTGCAAGAGGTGCCCCTCAAGCTGTGTCCTGAAGGGAGCTGGGGATATGAAGAGGTGAGGGCTAAGGAGTGAGAGCATTTTAGGGATGGGAGGACCTTCTATGCTCAGGCATTGAGGTGGCAAGTGTAATGCTGCAAATAGGGAATAGTTAGTAGGCCAATGTGCCTGGAACATGGGGTGTGTGAGGTAAAGTAATGTGTAATCAGATTGGAAAGATATATGGAAGCTGGATTATGAAAGGCTTTAAATGCCAAACAAAGGAGTGTGTATCTTGTCCTCTAAGTGATTGGAGTTATTGGATAGTAAGGGTTCATGGTCAGACTTCTGCTGCAGGAATATCCCTATGGCAGCTGTGTGGGGAATGAAATGGGGTAGGAAGGGCCCCAGAAGGAGGGAGACCAATTAGAAATTCATTGCAATAGTCCAGGGAAGGGATATCGAAAGTCTGAAGGAGGGTAGTGGCAGGGTGAATAAATAGAAGGGCACAGATGCAAGAGGTGTTTTGGAAGAAGAATGGATGAGGTTTGGAAGGTGAGAGAGAAGAGTGGATGATGACTCCAGGGTTTCAAACCAGGATGACTGGAAGAGGCAATAAGGGGTGCCCTAAGCAAAAATAGGGGACTTGGGAAGAGAAGTAGGTTTCAGGGGAATGAGGATTAAAAACAATAACCCAGTGTTTGATAAGGTAGGGAACAGAAATTACTTGGGAAGGGGCTCCCTATTTTACAACTCCTGGCAAAAGTAGAAAGAAGGTTGGTGTAAATAAGGTTTTGACCAATGTCTTATACCACTTATGCCACAATAATTTCAAAATGGATGTATAACTTGATTATTAAAAGTTATACTTTAAAAACAGAACCAGGGGCAGCTAGGTGGCACAGTGGATAAAGCACTGGCCCTGGATTCAGGAGGACCTGAGTTCAAATCCAGCCTCAGACACTTGACACTTACCAACTGTGTGACCCTGGGCAAGTCACTTAACCCTCATTGTCCCACAAAACAAAACAACAACAAAAACAAAACAGAACCAGGTTAGGTACCTTTCAAGCTATGTCTAGGGGGTGAATTCTTAAAGTATAGAGGTCATCACAAAAATAAATAATTTTGATTACATGAAATTAGAAAGCTTTTATATAAAGAAAATTAATGCAACTAGGGTAAGAAGGAAAGCAGTTGATTGAGAAAAAAACCATAGTACCAACTGTTTCTGATAAGAGTCTCATGTCCTAGACATATGGGCAACTAGCAGGAATATGTAAGACAAAATGGATAAGTGCCCAAAGGAAAGTAACAAATAATACTCAAAAGAACTGCAAATTGTTGGCAATATATAAAAGAATGCCTCAGATTACTAATAAAAACAGAAATGCAAATCCAAACAACTCTGAGGTTTCACTTCATGCACAGCTTTTCTCCTCACCTTGTGAGTATCAATAAAGTTTATTAAAGCTTTCTCTGTGTGGAATCTTTTAGCTGGACTCCTTGTACTCCAAATGACTGTTTTCTTTGACACAGAGATCCCCCTATTATGCATATAATCTGAAGAAGTTAAGGCATAATGTTCCTGTATCCACCAAAATATTCATAGAAGCTTTTTTTTTTTTAAAGAACTGGAAAGAAAGATGCAAGGACTGATTCACTTTTGTCTTACATATCCCCAGCGGTTAGCACATTGCCTAGCACATTTTTGGTTTATTTTGGAATGGCTAAATGAATTGTAGTACATGAGTACTGGACTATTAATATATTGGAAAACATGATAAAAATTCAGAGGATCAGAAAAGACTTAGATGAACTAATGAGATTGAATTAGGTAGAACCAGGAAAGCAAACTGCATAATGTAAATGGAAAAAAGATATCAAAAGCTGTGTAATTATAACTGCTTTCCTTTTTCCCAAAGAAGAAATGAGAAAATGCACCTCCCTTCCCCTCCTTTGAAGAGGTGGGGGACTATGAATGCCTGTGGAACAGTGCTTATATTGGTAGACTTGAGTGATGTGATACTCAATTTCGCTGATCTGTTTAGTCTATTTTTCTTCTTTGTTAAAAGGAAAGATGCACCAAGGAGGTAAGGGGGAAGATGAAGGTGATATAAAAATAAAAGATATTAGTAAGAATTAAACATTTTCAAAGAGAAAGAAAATTATGTTTTGGACCTCAGTTTGAGGTACCTTTGGGACATTCAGGAGGAAATGGCCAACATGCTGTTGGGGGAATAGAGCATAGGAGAATTGAGAGGACTAGATGATGTAGATTTTGGAGTCATCTGCATAGAGACAATAATTGATCCTATGGGACCAGGTGAGACCAATGAAAGAAAGTAAGTACAAAGAGAGGAGAGCCCAGGAAGAGCCACAAAGGAGACAGGGAAGGAAGGAAGGAAGGAAGGAAGGAAGGAAGGAAGGAAGGAAGGAAGGAAGGAAGGAAGGAAGGAAGGAAGGAAGGAAGGAAGGAAGGAAGGAAGGAAGGAAGAAAAGAAAGAAAGAAAGGAAGGAAGGAGGGAAGGAGGGAGGGAGGAGAACCAAGAAGCAGCCCTGTAACAGAAATCCAGGAAGGCAAATCCAGGGAAAAGGTAGGGTCTTTAGTGTTGATTGCTATAGACAGGTCAGGAAGCCTGAGAACTAAGAAAAGGCAGCGGGATTTGGCAATTAAACTTATTGGTAATTTTGAACAGAGTAGTTTCAGTTGAGTGGTGGGGTGAGAAGTCAGAATTGAGAGAAATGAAATAGTGTCAGATCAGAAAAATGCTGTTATCTCAGAAAAATGAGACTGGGAGGTAGTCTGGGTAAGAAAGGAGAATTGTAGAAAGGGACCTCAAGGCTAAAAGAGAGTCTTGCAAGTGACTAAAAGTAGATATAAAAGAAGAGAACTTAAAGGCATGTAGTCTAGCTAGTGTGCCAAAGGTTAAAGCTAGTTTGTATTGTGCTTGCTTAATTAGCTTATGCATATTAACTGCCAACACTCCAAAGGCGGAGACTGCCACCAGTTTCAAACATGCTATGTATGTAATGGGAGGGAGGACATGTTAAGGGGAAATATGTAGAGATATTTTGGAAAGATTGTACAGCTTGAGCCCTCAAACAATGAGGCAAAGGAGGGAGGGACCTTTGTGTTAGGTTTAGAGATAAAAAGAGAACTTTGCTGTGGCAAAGCATGCCGCTTTTCTTTATAGTACATGCCCATTCTTGCAAGAATGTAATAAAGCCTTCATATATTCACCAAAAGGGAAAGTCCAGTATTTTTATTTCTAACAGAATGCAGGAGGCAGAGAGAAGTGACTGGGATATGAGACAATGGAGGACCCCTATAAGCAGCTGCTTTTTCTTTGAGTTTTACTGAAAGGGAGGAGAGATCTGGGACTACAACTTGAGGGGATGGCATTGTCAAGGAAATTTTTTTTAAGACTAGGGACATATTTGAAGGGATGGGGAGGGTGTCAATGGATAAAGAGAGATCAAAGATTACAGAGAAAGAGCAAACAGCTAAAGGCCTTTTCAACTCCAAATTCTGTGATTCAAATTGAAAAGGTAAACAAAGTAAAACAGCACAGAACACCTGTGAGATATTCTGGCTTCAGGAACTTAGTTTTGGTGAATCAGAAAGGTAGATAAAGATAGAAGAACTAGTTTCTACTTGGGGAGAGGTTAATCTATTCTACTTGTCTAAAGTCAAAACTAAGGCACTTAATGATTTATTTATTTATCTATTGATTGATTGCAGGGCAATGGGGGTTAAGTGACTTGCCCAGGGTCACATAGCTAGTAAGTGTTAAGTGACTGAGGTTGGGTTTGAACTCAGGTCCTTCTGAATCCAGGGCCAGTGCTTTATCCACTGCGCTACCTAGCTGCCC
Source organism: Dromiciops gliroides (assembly GCF_019393635.1). NCBI lineage: Eukaryota > Metazoa > Chordata > Mammalia > Microbiotheria > Microbiotheriidae > Dromiciops > Dromiciops gliroides. Next base: position 59,305,107 of record NC_057863.1, read on the forward strand.
CCACTTAATGAATTTTAAGAACCCTAAATGTTTCTCTGCATTTGGGCAAGCCTCATCCATAATTAGGTCATTTTCTACATATGGCTGAATAAAATATGTTTCTCTTTCTGTGTTAGTTACCCTTTCCATTTGTTAAATATTTATTGCACACAATACTTGAAATTTACATTGTAATTCTAATATATAAGTTTTTGTTGTTTTTCTGGGGTAGAGATAGTGATGTTCTATAAACATATCCCATTTTTCTGCATTGAACTAATTGTGGAAAACAAATTTGGCCACCAATATCTTCAAATTAGCAAAATGTATTGGTCCTAAGTCATCTGTGCAGTCATACAAAGTCTATATTTTTAGGGTACTTTGGATAACTCCAGAGCCAACACTGAGTAAGGGATGTTCTTAGCCCTATACTTCAACCTTTTCAAATTTGGACTTTTAGTATCTGTTGTATCTTAGCGATTTGGGCGTTTAGTATTAGAAAATAGGAGGGATATTTATTTCTTTATTAGTTTAAAAATTCAATGATGTGATAAATGTTAGGTTTGAACAGCTGGTCACTTTCCAACATGAATGCACAGAATAATTTTACACAGCTTTGACAGCAGGTAATATTTAATCCAGTTTAATCAATCTGACAAATGGATTTTACATGCCAAGTAGAGTGTGTTATGCAGTTGGTTCTTGTCCAAGCCCAAGATGTCAATAGCATAACCAAGGTAGAAAATGAAACTGTTTTAGTTAAAAGTAGTCATTCTTATATAAGTATCAAGATGTCCCTCCAGCAACATCTATTTCATTCTTTTTCTGGTTTTACTGCTAGTTTTCATATTCAGTGACAGATCTATATACCTAAAGGGCAGGATTGAGCCTTATGAAATTAAAATATCTATTAATGTTCCATCACATTCTGCCTGACTTGTTAGAAACTGATCTGTTTAAAATAGCTTTGCTGATAAAACAATGTGAATCACTTTGTCTGGATTATCTTGTGTTCTCTTGTGTTGGAGGCAGCCAGGCTTCAGAGTGGATAGAATGATAGGCCTGGAATCAGGAAAATCTGAGATCAAATCTAGCCTTGGGCACTTAGTGGCTGTGTGACCCTGGGCAAATCATTTACACTCTGCTTTCCTCAGTTTTCTCAACTGTAAAATGGGGAATAAAAACAGCACCTATCTTGCAGAGTTATTGTGAGGCACCAGTGAGATAATGTTTGTTAAGTGTATTGCAGAATGCTTGACACATAGTACGTGCTATATACAAATACTTATTTCTTTTGCCTTCCCCTTCCCTTCTCCTGGTTTTGGAGCCCTTATGTAGGGCTACATAGAAGATGAGACTGTTCCATCCAATAATTCCTAGATTTCTTTTTTGTTCCTCTTGACCACCTCTCCCTGTGCTTAAGGAAAAGTAAATGAAGAAATCCCATATTACCTTTGAAGTTACATAGCCTTTTTCCAAACACAATATGGTACTTATTGCTCTTAGCAAATGACTCTTTGAAAGCCTAATTTTGTTGAGAAAATAAGTACAGATGTATTTACCAATTTCTCCTTTAGATCCTTTGTTGCCTTTTTCTCCAACTGGTCCAGGAATTCCTGGTTTTCCAGGTTTCCCTGGTTGACCTCTTGGTCCTTGAAGTCCTATTGAGCACCAAACATTGCATCATTACATTCATATATGTGGAAAAGCAAAACAAAAACCAACAATCCCCCATCATTCTTATATATGGGAAAACGATAATAAAAAGAAGTAAGAGGCCACTAGGTGGCACAGAGTAGAGAGAGTGCTAGACCTGGAGTCAGGAAGACCTGAGTTCAAATATGTCCTCAGAAAGTGACTAGCTATGTGACTCTGGGTAAGTCATTTAGACACTTTATGCTTCAGTTTCCTCAACTGTAAAATGGGTATAATAACATACATACTCAATCCCAAGGTTGTTATGAGGATCAAATGAAATAATATTTGTAAAAAGCACTTAGCACAGTGCCTGACACAAAGTAGGTGCCATATGAATGCTTATTCTTTTTCTCTGCATATAGCAATTTAAAATTTCTGATGCTATTTAGATTTCTTCATTATTTGAAAGTCATTGACCATTATGACAATTTTACTGATTCAGTAAGGTAAGGAGGGTTCCTGAAGCCTCATGCTAGGCTCATACATAAAATTAAGGGTGAGCAGGATTAAGCAGCCTAGCTTTGTATGAAGAGCACTATTTTGGGAATCCAAAATCTTCAAACCCCATCACTGTCACCTATTTGCATGAGTGTGGTTGAGAGACTTCTCTGACTTTTCAGTTGTTTCAGCATGTAGATAGTGGTAACCTCTAGACTTAGTTCACAAAGGTGTTATGAGAATCAAATAGGTGATAGATACAAAGTTCTTTTCAAACCATCAATCTTTCAGTGATGGTGATGGTATAAGGATGGTAATTCAAGGAGGCCAACTGACATATTCACTAACATTTCAGTACAGACTTACCTGAGTTGAAAATATCCTATTTGGTTACAGAGTTCCTGCTGCCATCTCAGCTTCTCAGGTTTTCTATTTCAGAGAAGTTATTTTCTGACCTATCCATCTTTGGCTTATGCACATGCTTTAGATATTCACATTTACTATTCCCTACTTCTACCTCCCACTGCTACCTTTCCTTCTCTCCTCTATAACTGGAACAGTAAGTAAGTAGTCATTTAGTCTGGGCTAGAAGATGTCCAATAAAGGAGAATCTTATTTCTTGCAGTTTCTACCCATTGTCCCAGTTCTGCCCCATAAAATCAGAGAACAAGTCTAATTCCTCTTTCAAGTGAGAGCTTTTTAGGAACCTAAAGACAGGATTCTCTTTTTCCTCCCCATCTGCTTTTTGCTAGGTACAACATCCTCAACTCCTTCAACTATGGCATGGAATCAAGACCCACTACCATCTACTGTACAATCAACAGTCCTTAAACTTTGGATCCTAGAACTTAATGAAATATGCTGTATATGGTATGGAGGTTCTCTTAATCTGTCACAATGCAAACAAGCAAGCAAAATGTAAGATGCAAGACCTAAAATTCCAAAATGCTTTCAAACATGTATATGGCTGGGTGAGGGGCATGACTAAAACTCCATTCTGATATTTATTTTACTTCAAAATCCAGTGTTCTTTCCACTATACCATGGTGCCTAATTTATATCAGCTCTCTAATGAAACAGTTTAATACACACACATGAGGAAGGAAGGAGGAGAGAGAGAAAGCAAGCAAGCACAGACTGGTTTTGTGACTCAGAGAACTGACTTTGAAGCCAGACCTAGATTCAAGACCTGCCTTGGTCACATACCGGCTATGCTGTGTGGTCCTGGGCAAATCACTTACCTTTGCAGTGTTCTGTGGAACTTTGTTAGACTTAGAAATAAAAGGCAGAAAAGGTGCCAATTTGCATAGGTAGCTAGAGCTTCCTTACTGAGGAGATGGGCAAAGTAATGAAATCATTGATACCTGTCCATACATGGTAAGTGTTAGTTGCCTGATATCTCCTTTTTAAAGAGACTCCACTGTATTAAGTACCCATAAGCAAAGTGACTTATTTTTATATCAGGAAAACTTATCTTTCAGAGAACTCACAATTTATTATGGCATATAGTAATCAGGAAAAACATTTAAAATATATTTATCTAGAAAACAAATAAAAATCAACCAGTTTTTCTAAGTTTGTATTCTATAACAGGTCAATTTAGATTCAACATCTTTTAGCTGCCAGCAAGTTGTACACCAAACTAGATCATCGAGTTTATCATTACAACACGCTGTCTAAAGTTGTGTTGTTTAACCTCAAAACAAACGACTACTATTTTAATGTTGGGAAGCCAAAGAGTATATAGATTTAATAATATAATAGATAATAGTTTGGAGTCAGTAGAATGTGTTTGATTCCTAACTCTGCTATTTATTAGCTTTGACAAATCACCCAATCTGTCTCAGTTTCCTCATCTATAAAACAAGAATAATAATACTTGTACCTCCCTACCTCCTAGGGTTACTGTGAGGAAAACATTTTTGTAAACCTTAAAGCACAGTGTTGTTATAGATTTAGACTTTTAGATGACTGTCTGGATCATCTAGTTAACCGCTTTTACAATGGTGGCAACTGAAGCCCCCAGATATGAAATGATGTGTCCTAAATTACAAAGACAGATCTAGAATCAAAATGTATACTATTAGGGGCACCAGTCCTAGATTCAGGAGGACTTAAGTTCAAATCCAACCTCAGGCACTTGACACTAGCTGTGTGACTCTGGGCAAGTCACTTAACCCTCACTACCCTGCCCCCCCCCAAAGTATACTATTTGACTTATTCTGGTGGTCTTTCCATTTGCCAAGCTGTAAATGTCAACAATTATTATAGAATGACTTTTCAGTGATTCAGGTTAATATATCTTATTCCCAACCTGGTTTGCCTGCTTGTCCTTGTGGTCCTGGTTCTCCCTGCATTCCTGGGCCTCCAGGTTGACCAGGAGGCCCCTGGCTCCCTGGCAGAGATATAATTTTAATTGTCCCAGGATCTCCAGGTTGTCCTATTGACATAAATAAACATAATTAAATATGATTTATTACCTTTAGAAATGTTGTTATCTTCATAAAGTACCAATTTTAAAAAATTTTTACCAGGAGGTCCTTCTGGTCCAATTGACCCTGGAGGCCCAAATGGTCCTGGAGGCCCTATATTGCCCTTTTCTCCTACAGGAAAAACAAAATTTATAATAATTATATAGTCATGATACTTTGGGAGATGGCTTCAAGCAACTTCAACTTTTAGGGTGTTATGCTGTAAACCAGAATTTCTCCACCCTTTTTGTGTAATGGATCCCTTGGGCAGTCTGGTGAAACTCTATTAACCCCTTCTGCAAATCATGTTTTTAAATACCTAAAATAAAATACATGGGGATTTCAAAGGAAACTATATTTAAATATAGTTATCAAAATGTGAAAAAAAAACAAACAAACATGTTTACTGATTAAGAGTTGCAGCTCTAAATAGGGACTATTGATTAAAGATACAAAGGTTAACATTAGAACCATTATTATGAGTCTTGCCTGAGGCATGGCTCTAGAATAAGAGTTGGAGGTGATGTGATCTAAACCAGGGTTTCTAAACTTTTTCCACTCTTGAGACCCCTTTTATTCTGAGAAATTTTTATGCGACCCTGGGTATATATGTATATAAAACAGGCATACATAACCTTTTACTGTTGCCAAATTTTTTTTAACCCCCACATTATTACATGACCCCATGTGAGGTCTTAACCCACGGTTTAAGAAGCTTTGATTTAAACTATGTCAACCCAGAGAAAGCTTTTAACTGTGACCTTTGGTGGAGATAACTGTTTAGTTATGCTTAGCCAAGCTATAAACAGATGCACAAAGTGGAGGAGGAAACAAAAACACATTTTGTAGGGCAATGGTTTTTAATTGCTAATTTAATGAATTTATAAATCAATTCAGTTTCGTTAAATTTTAGAGCAGAGACATACTATGAAGCCAAGCTCATTAAAAGTTTATTGGGGGGGGTGTGGCTAGGTGGCACAGTAGATAAAGCACTGGCCTTGGATTCAGGAGGACCTGAGTTCAAATCCAGCCTCAGACACTTGACACCTCCTAGCTGTGTGACCTTGGGCAAGTCACTTAACCCTCATTGTCCTACCAAAAAAAAAAAGTTTATTGGGGGCAGCTAGGTGGCACAGTGGATAAAGCACCGGCCCTGGATTCAGGAGGACCTAAGTTCAAATGCGGCCTCAGACACTTGATACGTACTAGGTGTATGACCCTGGACAAGTCACTTAACTCTCATTGCCCTGCCACCCCCCCAAAAAAAAAGTTTATTGGAACATTCTTCTGGTGAGGGACAGTGCTTAAATATTATGGTTATCAATGTTCCTAAGGCCACTGTTGGAGTTTTACTGAATATGGAAATGGAAAGGCATCTCTTTCTAGTACCCTTGAGAGTAAAGGTAAGCCCTGTCTGCTTTTTACCAAACTAACTAAATGATGATTTTCTACTTTCGTTTCTAACCTTTTTTTTGTTTTGTTTTGTTTTTTGTTTGTTTGTTTGGTTGGTGAGGCAATTGGGTTAAGTGACTTGCCCAAGGTTACACAGCTAGTAAGTGTTAAGTGTCTGAGGCCGGATTTGAACTCAGGTCCTCCTGAATCCAGGCCTGGTGCTCTATCCACTGAGCCACCTAGCTGCCCCCGTTTCTAACCTTTGACACAGGTAAAAGGAGGATAAGAAGATTCTTGAATCTGGAGCAGAGGTATCAAACAGCCCTGTGCTGCTCAAACCAGATTCAAGTATCACTGGGAAATATTTAACAAAATAAATAAACAGAACAAGAGAGCACCGATAACCTATGGTTTTCTACGTCAATATGTGGCTTCAAGGATTCTCATTTCTATGTGAATTTGACATCATGAACAATATACTCACTTTAAAATGTCTAGTCAATGAATGCAATTTTCAGGAAATAAATACATGTCTTGTGTGAAGTAAGGGATAGGGACTGGTCCTGTGATTTTGCTGGAATAGAGAATTCCTAAGTGCAGTGATTCCTGCCAATAAAGGGTGACACCTTCTTAGCAATTTATAATCTTAAAGAGTTGCCCAGAGTGGTGGTGTCAAACTAATAGAATTGGGAGCCAATACTCCATACTTGGGAATCCCTGCATGCTGCATGTTAGCTTAGTTTTAAAATGTGGTTATTATCTATGTTTTATTGTATATTTATTTATTTTATTAAATGTTTCCCAATTCTGGTTTGGGCAGTACCATGGAATGTTGTAGTTAGCCAGGCCTTGCAAGTTTGATAGATCTGGCTTAGAGGTCATGCCCATAGTCAAAGCAGCCAGTTCTGGGTCAGAAGCAGAACCAGAAGCCAGGCTTTTCTGGGCCTGAAGCTGGCTCTCTCACCACTGTTTCACATGGCCTCTTAGTGGGTGGGGAACCAAAAACACAACACAATAAAAATATAACATTAATAGTGAAGATGAATCAGTAATTGCCCAGAAAGTTGAAATCTTAATGAAATATTTGGTGTGAAAAAATCTTTTTTTGTCTTTAACTTTTTGAGATAAAAATTCCTAAGCAAAAAATTCAAAATAGTAGTAATATTTTATGGGACTGGAACATCCAGTATTTTATTCTAGTACCTTTGGGAAGACAGTGACTGTCTGCATTCTACAAAGTTGGTGGTATTGACCTCAGCAATTCTTTTGCAAAGCTTTCCTCAGGACTTCTTGCCTAGTCAGCTGACACTGATGTAATGTTGTCAGGTTTGCAAAGTATATACACTACCTCATCTAATCCTTGCAACAACCCTCGCTTACTAAGTTATTTACTGCTTTTATTTATCACATAGTATAAAAATATTATGATCATCTCCATTGCACATATGTGAAAGATGTCCTTAGTCACATAACTAGAAATTGTCAGAGATGGCATTTGAACACTTGGCCCTTCTGATTAAGAAAATACCATGGGGGTGGGCAGCTAGGTGGCATAGATAAAGAACTGGTCCAGGATTCAGGAGGACCTGAGTTCAAAATCCAGCCTCAGACACTTGACACTTACTAGCTGTGTGACCCTGGGAAAGTCACTTAATCCTCACTGCCCCACAAAAATTACATATATATATAATACCATGGGAATTAACTGAACAAGACAAGACACTACCCTACAATCCCATATAAAGGTCATAGCAGTTTTAGTGTTGCTATTGATGAAAGATTCTGTGTCTATTTTCTGAAACTTTTAAAAGTGTTTTTATTTTTGTTCCCATAGGGTATATACATTTTCCCTACATCAAAGCTTTGAACTTGGGGAATTTAGTCATTAGATTATAATTGGAGAGTGTGTTTTCCCCAAATGGTGCATAGAACATTTAGACAAGTACCTGTCATGCCAGGGAATCCTTGAAATCCAGGATCGCCTCTAAAACCCGGAAGACCTGGGTTGCCTGGCATTCCCTGGAATTTAAAACAAGAAAATTGCAGGAGATTTATCACATCATAATGTTACCCATAAAGTTTTCTTCCTGAGGTAGATAATAAGATACCAATATTATATTAAGAAAATTTGGCAGTTTGGGGGCATAATTTTCTATTTCAATCCAGTCCCTTGGCCAATCAGACATATTCCAGAGACAGTCAAAGGTCTATCATCAAGAAAATCAATCTTTGTAATTTCAATGTAATATTATTAGTGTCATGTAGTATGTTTACTATAATATTATTATGATGCAGTATTTAAGTAGAACACTTCTGAAGTCTGCTAGATATAACTTTCTGGATGTAGATAGTTCACCGATAAAAGCAGATATTTAGTCAGATTAAAAATTATAATTTGTATTTGTAATTATAACAAAGGTGATATAACTGATAGAATGGTAATGTCCAAGACCTATTTCTACCAAGCCAACAGGGGCATTAGTTCCCATTGTGTATGTATGGGGGTGGTATTGAGGGGGCAGGAAATATGGGAAACCTGGAATAGAAAGGAAGGTAGGGACATTGTCAATATGCAGGAATGACAGGTACTAGAATGATCAATAAGTCAATCAACAAGCATTTATTAAGCCCCTACTGTTTGCCAAACACTGTGGATACAAGTACAATAAACCAGGATGACTGGAAGAGGCAATCAGGGGTGCCCTCAACAAAAACAGGGAAGACATTGAGGGGACTTTGATATTTCACCCTCTAGCCCTCTAATCAGAGGGGAGAGGAAGCTTAGGGAGGTGCTATCAGTTAGGGATTGAATTAGCAGCTTGGTGATGATATGAGATCATGTGCTTAACCTAGGAGGGTGTCTTATTACTTGGATTTTGGAAAAAACAGATAGGGCAGCAGATGCAGAGTGGATGCGATCTTATACTTGTATCTCAACACCTAGCACATAATAGGTACTTTAAAATACTTCTTGTTTTATTGTTGACTTGCATCCTGAAGGAAGAGAGGGCTCTATGAGGCAGAAGGGAGGAGAGGTAAGGTAGGAGAGTCCTGTGTGAGGATCAGAGACAATAGTTTTACTGGATTTCAGAGTACAGGAGGGATAGTAACAACGTATAATGAATATGGAAAATAAGTTGGGGCAGGTTTATGAAGGGCTCTGAGAGCTAAACAGAGGAGTTCATGTATGATTCCAGAGACGTCAGGAAGCCATTAGAATTTAGAAGTCTCAGACATAAGTGCTCTAACAGATGCCACATTGCCAAGTTGCTTACATTAGAATAAGAAGTTTCTAAAGAGACTTTAAATCAAAGTAATAATTATTCCATTTCTTTCACTATGTAGCTAAAATTAATTCTGGGAAAATGCTCCTGGTTGGAAATAATGAGACCTGCAAAAAATGCCAAAAGACAATTATTTTAAAAGCTTTTAAAAGCTCTGTTTGAGCCAGTGACAGTTCATCTTTTCAGGACAGATGATGTAATGTCCATTAAAGCAGTGATGAGGTAGATTTACTCAGCTGCTATTTGCTTCTTCTCTATCAAGGACAATGATCTTCATACTAGAAGGGTACAGCAGTCATGCTTATGAAACAAAAACTCAAGATTGATGAAGAAATAGTAAGAACTTGAGCACTCAGAAGGTTTAAGTGAATTCAAGTCGTAGGACCCAGACAACACATTCCAGTGTAGGGAAATAACTTTTGATATGACTGTGAAAGCCTCTTGGGCAATCTTTGAAGGATCACAGAAGAAAAATCATAGAGATGCCAGAGGATTAGAGCCAAATGTGGTGCCATGGAAAGAAGCCGCGGCATCTAAATTTAATCCCCAGCTTTGCCCATGTTAAGGGCTGTTAAGGGGATCCCCTGAACTTGTCTTTTTGAGTTGCCATATTTTTCAGAAACAATGGACTCAGTACATGCAGGAGGCTCTGAATGTGTCAACAACGAAGCTGATATAATTTGTTGTTGTACCCCATGCTGGACTCCCTGCATCCTTTGGAGGCGAGATAGGTACCAGCCACCTGTGCCAGGCTGGGATAATGCTTGTGCAACTGGGGATCTCTGCAGATACGGGGACCCTCCCGTCTTCATAGTTTAGCCATTCCCAAAGGAAAAGAACGGGGCTTTTGCAGCTGCCCTGTTCCTCCCGGGGTGGGGGGGTGTTGTTGTTGTCCTACCCTTTGATGCACTGTTCCCCCTCCCACATTACGCCCTTCCTGATATCCCCTTCTCCCTTTGTTCTACTATTATAAAAGTGTAAACTTCCATAAAAACTTCGAGCCCATTGGGTTCCCATGCATGTTCATTTCTCTTGTAATAAACCTGGTTTTCACCTAAGTCTCATGACCTTGTGATTGCCTGTTGACACCCATTATGGCCTATAGGACATTTAACCTCTCTGGACCTCAGTGTCCTTATGTGAACTGAGGGGTTTCAGCTAAATAGCTTATAAGGTATCTTCTAGCTCAAATTGCTATGATCCTGTGAAAAGTCTTGATTTTCAAACATGGAGATTCTGGAAACTACAGAGCAGCGATTTTAGTATTGGTCCTTGACAATTCCAGTCTAGATGATTACAAAGATTCTAAGACCTGAAGTGATGACAACTAGGAGCCAAGATGAGTTCACTAAGATTATTATCTCCTGTATTAGATTATAAAATTTTTTTTCACTTGATTATAAAATTCTCAACTGAAATATCGTATTAATCTTTTAAAATCTCCCCCAACATTTAGCACTGTGCATTGTAGGTACATAAGGTTTGTTGAATAAATGATTAAAAACTAATTTCATTTTCTTTTGTGATTGGGTCACTAAGCTAGTAGCAGATCAGGAGACTTACAAATAATGTATCTTTATTTCAACAAAGCACTTGGCAAAATCTTTTATGATAGACTTGTTGATAACATGGAGAAGTGTGGACTAGATAATAATGTGGCTCCTCTTTGTGTTCATTCTTCTTGCTCTTTGAGTAGCTCTCCTCTGTTTTGTTTTTGTTTTGTTTTTGGTTTTTTTTGGTGAGGAAATTGGGGTTAAGTGACTTGCCCAGGGTCACACAGCTAGTAAGTGTTAAGTGTCTGAGGCCGGATTTGAACTCAGGTCCTCCTGAATCCAGGACCAGTGCTCTATCCACTGTGCTACCTAGCTGCCCCTCCTCCGGGTTTTTATTCCCTTTGGTTCTCTTGCCTTCTCAGTCTCCTTTGCTGGATCTTCATGTCACACCTACAAACAATGGGTATTCCCCAGGACTATTGTGGGCCTTCTTTTCTTTCTCTATTCTGTCTTTCACTTGGTGACCTCATTAGCTTCCTCGGGTTCAATGATCATCTCTAGATTATCCAGATCTATATATCCATCCCTAGTCTTTTCTGAGTTCTAGTCTCACACTACCAACTGCTTATTGGACATTTTCAACTGAATGTTCCCCAGGCATCTCAAATTCAATATGCCCAACACAGATCTCATTGTTTCCTCTCACCCCCAAACTTACCCTTATTATTTCCCTATTCCTATTGAGAGAACCATCATTCTTCTGGTTACCTGGGTCCTCAACATCTGTGCCCTACTAAACACCACCCATATCCAGGCATTTGTCAAATCTTGTCATTTCTTTCTCTACCTCTCTGCTCACACAACCACCACCCTTGTTCAGGCCCTTATCATCTCACACTTAGACTATTACTTTAGCCTCATGATTCATCTCCCTGGATTAAGTCTTTCTCCACTACAACCCATCCCCTGTAGCTGCCAAAGTGATCTTAGATTAATATAAGGAATAACTTTCTAAAAATTAGAACTGTCCCAAAGTTCAATGGAATAATATATGAGGTACTGAGCTCTAAACACTGATAAAGACAATGCAGAAGCTAAAACAAAATTCACTTTTCTGGGAAGCTGTATGGACGATTGATGTATTGTGTGGGAGGTTAGTGTAAAGTATAGGGTGGGCCAAAAGTCATGAAGGGGTTTCAATATTTAATGACGCCTTTATTTTTTGTTTTAAATTTACAATACCATAGAATCATATAAAGTAAAAATAGGAAAAGAATTTGCATTACTTGTGGAAAACCAAATCTTATAAATGGCAAAAAATAAAGAAAAAATAAATTCCATAAAGTTATATTAAAACATCATGACTTTTGGCCCATGCTGTAGGTAATCTTTAAAGTATTTTTATTTCAAGTCAACAAACATTTTATAAAGTGCTTATTTTTGCAAGCAAATAAAGAGGAAAAAATGATAGAAAGCTTGATGATCCCCCAAAAGCCAAATGATCTTAAGATATTTAAGTATGATATTGGCAGAAAGACAGCAAGCAAATGAAAAATGGAAAAGATCAGCTATGATTTCTATAACAAGTTCTTTTCTCCATCAAAGATAGTGGAACTAACACTTTTGAGTTCTATCATCCCAGTATTCAGGGTATGTATGAAGAAGTAGTAATGACAGTAAGAAAAATATAGGCAGAACAGCCACACTAGCCCATACATACACATGGAAGAGGTCTGTACTAGAGGCAATATGATTTTGAGGGATTAACGTATCACTTCTTAGGATATCTTAGAATATGTGAAATATTTGGGGAAAAACAGGCATAGGAGGGGAGATAAGATACAAACACACACACACACACACACACACACACACACACACACACACACATATATGGTTGGTTGTCCTTTGTGCTTGAAGAGGACCAAAATGACATCACTATGTCAGGGTTAAGGTATAGGGTGTCAGACTATGGCCAATCAGACCAGTATGAGCTTGGAAGGTTCTACCACAGGTCAGGCACAAATAGTCCCTATGAGTTTCTTATTTCTTTTGAGCTACTACAATTCTACTTTGCTCATAGAGTGATGCGGGGATGCCATGCTGGGCAGTCCTGTGTCAGCATCTCCCATATCTCACAATCGATTCCAAAGTTCTTCAGAGAGACCTTGAGAGTGTCCTTGTATCATTTCTTCTGGTCTCCATGTAAGTGACTGTCTTCTGTGAGTTCCCCATAAAATAGTCTTTTAGGCAACTGTATGTTTGACATTGGACTCCAGCCCATTGGAGTTGTGTTCTCTGCAGGGGAGTTTGAATGCATGGCTGTTTGGCTCCAGAAAAGACTTCATTGTCCAGTACCTTATCTTGCCAGAAAATCTTGAGAATCTTCCTAAGACAGTTCAAATGGAAGCAATTCAGCTTCCTGGCATGGTGCTGGTATGTTATCAAGGTTTCACAGGCATACAGCAATGAGGTCAGTACTGCAGCTCTGTTGTCTTCACTCTGGGAAGCAGTCTAATACCCCTTCTCATACTTTCCTTTAGAACCTCCCAAACACTGAGCTACCTTTGGCGATGCATGTGTCAACCTCATCATCTGTGTGTACATCCCTGGGTGTGCTGACAAGGTAAGTGAACTTAACTATAGCATTCAGAATTTCTCCATTTGCTGTAACTGATGCTTCCAGGTATGGATGGTGCAGTGCCGGCTGACAGAGAGCCTCTGTTTTCTTGTTATTAATTATCAGGCCAAAATGAGCACAAGCGGCAGAAGATCAATCCATACTTGCATCTCAGCCTCAGAGGCTGCACTGAGTACACAGTCATGTGAATGAAAAGTCATGCACCAACTTTCTCTCCACAATTTAAATTATTTATACACAAATAATAATCGCATATCATACACAACCTAGGTTATATATATTAAGTATAATATGTTATATTATATAGTGCTATATGTCATAAATAATAATTATTATACACAAATATAAGGCAGCATGAAATATAAATGCTTGGGGCTAGCTAGGTGGCACAGTGGATAGAGCACCAGCCCTGGATTCAGGAGGACCTGAGTTCAAATTTGACTCAGACACTTGATACTTCCTAGCTGTGTGACCCTGGGCAAGTCACTTAACCCTTATTGCCCCACAAAAAAAAAAAAAAGAAAAGAAAAGAAATATAAATGCTTGGGAAATGTCCAAACAAACGACTATGAGAATTCTGAAGGGTATTTCTTTCAACTTAGGTGTTCAGGGAAAGCTTCATGGAAGAAATAGGATAGGTACTGGGGCCTTAAAGGATGAATGGTGTTTTAACAGGCAGAGATAGACGGGCATGGGGGATATATATGTCAGTCACAGAAGACAGAATATCAAATGCAACTCTGGGGAAGGACAGGGCCAGTTCAGGGAGTACCAAGTAGTCCAGTTTGGCAGAATGATCACAAAATCTGTAAAAATGAATAGTTTTGGTCAAGAACCACTAACTAAATACCGACTTATGCCAAGTACTGTGTTAAGTCCTGGGGGAACAAAGAAAGGTAAAAGACATTCCCTGCTCAAAAGGAGCTCACAGTCTAATTGGAGAGACAACATGCAAGTGACGATACAAACAAGAAATATACAGTACAAATAGGAAACAATCAGAGCAAAGATACTAGCATTAAAGGTGATCAGGAAAGATTTCCTGTGGGAGGTAGAATTTTTAGCTGGGACTTGAAGGAAGCCATGGAAACCAGGAGGAGGAGATGAGAAGAGATAGCATCCTCTACATGGAGGAGAACCAGTGGAAATGTGCAGACTTCAGAGATAGAGTGTCATGTGAGGAATGGCAGGCCAGTGTCATTGGACTGAAGAGTCCATGCAGGGGAACTCCAAATAGAGGATTTCATATTTGATTCTGGAGGTCGTGGAGAGCCACTGGGGTTTATTGGGGTTTGGGAGTGGCTTACATGTTTTTTTGTTTTTTGTTTTTTGTGAGGCAATTGGGGTTAAGTGACTTGCCCAGGGTCACACAGCTAGTAAGTGTTAAGTGTCTGAGGCCAGATTTGAACTCAGGTCCTCCTGAATCCAGGGCCAGTGCTGTATCCACTGTGCCACCTAGCTGCCCCATGGCTTACGTGGTTAGACGTCTACTTTAGGAAGATCACTCTGGCAGCTGAATGGAGGATGGACTAAAATAAGGAGAGACTTGAGAGCAGGGAGACCAATTGACTATTACAATAGTTCAGGTGTAAGGTGAGGAGGGCTTGTACCAGGGTGGTAGCAATGTCAGAGAAGAGAAGGGGGCATATTCAAGATAGGTTACAAAGACAAAATGGATAGACCTTGGCAACAGGTTGGATATGGGGGCTGAGAGACTAAGGAGTCAAGGATGTCACCTGGGTTATGAGCCTGGAGGACTAGGAGGATGGTGGGGCCCTCAATAGTAACAGGGAAGTTTGGAAGGGGGAAGGATTTTTGGAGAAAGATAATAAGTTCCCTTTTGGACATGTTGAGTTTAAGACATCTATAGGGGGGCAGCTAGGTGGCACATTGGATAGAGCAACAGCCCTGGATTCAGGAGGACCTGAGTTCAAATCTGGCCTTAGACACTTAACTATTACTAGCTGTGTGATCCTGGGCAAGTCACTTAACTCCAATTGCTTCACCAAAAAATAAAAAAAAAAAGACATCTATAGGACATCCAGTTTGAGATGTCTATTAGGCTGTTGGTTGTTGTTGCTGTTTGTCTTTTGTTCTCAAAGAAGACCATGACATCGGGGTGATGTCGTGACTCACACTGAATTGGATTTAAATGAGGTAGGGCCATGCAAGGTCACCAACCTCACTCTTGCCTCCAGAGCCATCTGGGTCCAGTGGCAAGATATACATCAGTACCTTAGAGATGGCCCCAGAGATGTGACCTGAAAGGTCAACAGAGTGGTTAGGGATGAATAAGTAGATTCAACCATCAGCATAGAAATGATCATTGAATTCATGGGAGCTATTGAGATCACCAAGTGAATAGTGTATGGCTACATTGGGGAGCTACTAAAGGCTTTTCAATCAGGGTATTTATATGATTTTTCAGGAGAGGTTTGGATGTGATTGTAGCAGAGAAGTATACATGTAGGTGTATTAAAGTAGGAAAAGACTGGAAAAAGGAGGGGAACAAGTAGACTGCTGTAATAATCAAGACAGCTGGGCAGCATGGTGGATAGAGTGCTGGGCCTGGAGCGAAGAAGACAGTTCAAATCCACCCTCAGACACTAGCTGTGTAATCTTAGGCAAGTCATTGTGATGTGGAAAATCACAAGTAGCTTCTGACTTGTCTATCTCAGACAGGCCCTGGCCTTGCTGTGTTCCAGCTGCAGCTTCAGGCCTGTCTCTCCTTTGTCCTTTGTAAGGTAATCACTGACCTCATCCTTGTTTGATGCACTTGTATGTGTCTTGCTGTCCTGTAATGATGACTACACCACTATACCACGCCTACTCTTTTTGTATGTAACCAGGTGGGCTACAAGACTTGGGGTCCATTGTTGGAGGTTTGACTCCCCTTGGGCCCGCACATAATAAACTCTCTCTCCACCTCAAGTACCTGGCTGAGTATTTTCTGGGTAAATCGTGCCATAACAATTGAACAAACTGTTTGCCTCAATTTCCTCAAGTGTTAGAATGGGGATAATAGTTGTGAAGATCAAATGAGAGATAATATTTATAAAGCATTCAGCAGTGTCTGGTGCATAGTTGACACTCAATAAATGCCTTTTCTCTCCCACTCCCTTAAATGAAGCTCCAGACTGGTGCTGGTAGAAAATGGTGAGGAGGGGAAACCTATAAGGGCTTTTTAAAAATATATATATATATATATATTTATTTATTTTTAAAATTTATTTTAAAAATTTTATTAGTGAGGCAATTGGGTTAAGTGACTTGCCCAGGGTCACACAGCTAGTACGTGTTAAGTGTTTGAGGCCGGATTTGAACTCAGGTCCTCCTGGATCCAGGGCCGGTGCTCTATCTACTGCATAACCTAGCTTCCCGGAGGGATTTTTAGGAGATAGAATTGATAAAGTTGATAATTGAATGGGGTGAGAGGAAAGGGAAAGAAAGACAAAGACAATTGTGAGGGTTTTGTCCTGTGTGATGATGCTGAGATTGGTAGAATCATTAACTGAGATAGGAAAAGGAGGAGGGGACAGGTTTGGTGGAAAGATGGTGAATGTCGCTTGATACATGTTCAGCTTAAGATGTTAGGGTCTGTATCCAACTTTGAACAATCTGAAACATTCCTTTCCTGTGGCACAGGCTCAAAAACAAATACAGATGGTCCTTACATAAATTCTCTTGCTTCCTCTATGATTATATGATTATAATACTTTTGTATATAATATACAAAGGAACAAAAACCCACTAAAGATAATTTGCTCAACTTACCAGATGCCCTGGGGGCCCAGGGTCTCCTGGGGTTCCTGGTTGACCTGCTGGACCTTGGTCTCCTGGAAAACCTTTTTCTCCTTTTATTCCTAATGCATATTCACAAGGTGGGCCTGGGGGGCCAGGATCACCTAAATTTACATATTGTCTGTCAGTATTGTCAGAAGCCAGGCTATCCAGGAGCATCAGTGATTGCTATACATGAGACCCCTTCAAAGTTAAATTGATTTTTTCCTATAGAAAACTGTTGATGGTCAATATCAAAAACTTCTCTCTATTGGTCCTATTAGAAAATCCATATGTTCCTTACTTCATAGATCTGTGATTTCATCGGAGTGAATACTCCCATCACCATTTATAGATGGAAACCTCCCATTATGACAGCAGAGGTTATACATTTTGCTGGGGCCAAAAAAAGCCACCTTCTGTCTAACCTGGTGATGAAGTTCTCCGGCCATCAGACTACATGTATGTGCAGGCTCCAGGAGGGCTCATATTTGGAACCTTTCTATCTCCTAGGATTTGTTGGAGTTTGTATTCCATTAGTACCATTTTCAAAGACCCACGGTCATCTCCATCATCAAATACAGCATGGGAGGAGGACTTTATTGTATTAGGACTTTTTATTTTAAAAAATTACTTTCAGGGGCAGCTAGGTGGTACAGTGGCCCTGGATTCAGGAGGACCTGAGTTAAAAATCCGGCCTCAGACACTTAACACTTACTAGCTGTGTGACCTTGGGCAAGTCATTTAACCTCAATTGCCTCACCAAAAACCAAAACAAACAAAAAAAGACTTTCAGTATTTATTTTCAGGGAGGAAGTTGTCAATGGTAATGTCACATTCTTTCATTCAAACTCTTTTTCTGCTCATCGGGTACAATCTGCATGCTGATTTACCATCAGAGTATTTATGTGATTTTTTCCCCAGTAGGAAAACAGTTGAGAACCGCTGGGGCAAAATATCATCTCAGCATTAGACAACATAATTAAATAAACAATAAATAATAATAAATGTTTTTTCCCCAAATGATTAGAAGTGAAAACAAATACCTGGATTTCCTCTCCTTCCTGGAGGACCTTGATTTCCTTTTTGGCCTGGAGTTAGCACACCAGGAAAGCCTGGTGGCCCTGGTGGTCCTGTCAGGCCAGTGGGGCCTACTGGTCCTGCATCTCCCATAACCCCTTTTATACCATAGATGCCAGGTAAACCTGGACTTCCTTCATTCCCTTTGTCTCCTGCAGAGAAGAAGGTTTGGTTGATTTCCAGAATGTTCCTCCAGTTAAGATTGCATAACAACATAACAATCACAAGAAGTGATTCAGTTAGCTGTCTAATTGGGTTCCCTGCCTCTGTTCTCTCCTGTCTTCAGCTTATCTTCCAGCTAAGTGCCAAAGTGTGGGTCTCTCCCCGAGAGACTCAGTAAAACTGCGGACTCACTCAAACAAATTCTCTAAATCACCTCTCCATGAAAATGGAGTGGAGATAGTATTTACATGCTTCTTGAAGCATCCTGCCCTTGGAAATGCCCATGGAGATTTAAAAAATTAAACAGAACTTTCTCCTCTAACATACACTTACCAATTCTTCTTATCAATTTGTTTTCAATACCTGTTCGTGCAATTTGTTAAATCTAATGGAAACCTGCAAGCAAAGAGAAAACTAGAAATATTTTCCTATCACTCTACCCAATTCACAGGGAGTGATATCTTTTTCAAATGCTACCATAAATGGTCAAGAATTATTTTCTATTAAAAACAGTCATCTGTTTTGCTGTCTCATCACTAATATTGTAAAAATGTATAGTCACATAGTTTTAATTCCACAGCTAATAACAACAACGAATCTGGACAAGTTCAATAATGTCCAGGAGCCATTGTTCATATTGTCGAAGGGCTTGATGAGAGTAGGGACCTTCTCATCTTGTCCAGAATACTAACATTCGCTAGGTCTCAGTTTCTTCATTAATTAAAATGAAGAGTTTGGGCTGGATGATGATTCTATGTTAGTGAGCAGCAGTGGCCTGAAATATAACCGGTAATCTGTATTTTGCATCCTTAGAATATGAGAATTCTTCAATTCTAACCACTATTTTGGGGCAGGGACCATATCCTACTTATCTTTGTATCTCCTACAGCATCCAGCACAGGCTGATGCTTAATAAATGTATGAACAAGTCACACTAAACTTGTCTCCCTTCCCTTTATGATAAGGCTAGTAGTCAAATAATAGTTCTGAATTTTTATACTCTGTGATGGTAAAGATAATTTATATTTGAATACATGGGATTCAATTGTCCCACATTTTTTTTTCTGGGACTACTTTGATTTTAAGCATATCGTATAGAAGGATGGCCTGGGTGTTTGGAAGACGTCCTCCTGATGTATACCTTCTGGCTCACCATGAGCAAGTCAATGAACCTCCCAGTGTCCCCAGGAAATTCTGAAAACTATCAATTACGGTAGAGTTGCTATTTGATTGAGTGGCACACTTTCTATGTTAGATGTTTCGCAGGTCTAGAATACTCTCCCATTTCCCCTGTCCCTCAAGAAAAGTATCAGACATAGGCAATTAGAGGCTATTACTTGAAAATGTAGGACATGAGATTTAGGGGAAAAGAACCTCTTACCTTCTAAACCAGGAAGACCCCTTGAACCTGGAAGTGCTCCTAGCAGACCTGGGGGAAAATTTCTGGATATTAGCATTATGCATAGCCTATGTATCCATGTAGCTAATTTTAGCATTTCATCAGAAGAAAATCTAACTGATAGTTATTGTTCTATTTCTTTTTGGGGGGATTGGAACATTAATTGAAACAAATATGCATAATAAAATATTAATTTCCACAATGACGGTCTTAAAATATGCATGTCTCATTCTGTACCCTAAATTTGTCGCCTCTCTGTAATGGCTAGTATGTCTCACCATCAGTCCTCTGGCATCACAGATAGTCTTGTATTGATCATAGTCTGCATAGCTTTCAAAGTGGTTTGCTTTTACAGTGTTGTTCTATCTTGGTTCTATTAATTTCATTTTAAATCAATTTATAAAAGTCTTCAGAATTCTTCATTTTAATAATGTTGATGTTAGGATATGAGCCGTTTTTCTGGTTCTGCTCACTTCATTCTGCCTTAGTTCAAGTAAGTTTTTTCATGTTTTTTTTAAAAAAAAATTATTGATGTCTTCCGTTTTTTATAGTATCATATGTATTCTCCCTTCCCCTCCCTGAGAGCCCCCCCCCATATGATAGATAGTGGTTTGTTTGTTTTTTAGAGAGGAGAAAAATCAGCATGACTGATCAATACATTGAGAAAATCCAAAAATATGTTCAGTGTGTAATACCTGTGGACCTCCACCAAGGGGTAGGTTGGGGGAGGGGTATCTTTTTGTATTTGAGTCCTGCATGCTCCTTTTTTTCTTCTTTTTTTTTTTTCCTGTTTGATCTTTATAATTTTGTTACATTTACTTTCGATTTTTTTGGGTATGACATTGTTCTTTCCATCCACATCTTTTGAAAATCAATTTCCCCATTTCTCACATTTTCTAAATTCACATAATTTAATAAGCACAGCTGGGGACCATCACTATATCTCTTGCTGACCTCCCCTTCAGTTTGCCTGAAAATGTCAAAACAAGACAAATATCTCCCTGCTCTCAAAATGACTAAATCATATTATAGGAAAAAATACCATACAAGGTGTCAAGGGCTGGATTCCTCTCTGGAGGAAGTCTCCAGGCGAGTGTCATAATCATAGTTATGCTCTGGCATTTCTTCAGCCTCATATGATACCAGGTCAATAGTCAGAAGATTTTCATTCTTAAGAATGGAGGCCAGTGGAAAAAATTGGGCATAGAGGCCCTAAAAAGGAGTTGATGCATGTATATATTTGGCATCTGTTGCCTGTGTCATAAAACACTGTTTCCTATCTCATAATCCAGAAAAGACCCCCACTTTGTAGAGCTTCTCCTTAACAGAATGCTGGTCCAGGGGCAGCTAGGTGGCACAGTGGATAGAACACCAGCCCTGGATTCAGGAGGACCTGAGTTCAAATCTGGCCTCAGACACTTAGCAATTACTAGTGGTGTGACCCTAGGCAAGTCACTTAACCCCAATTGCCTCACAGAAAAAAAAAAAAAAGAATGCTGGTCCTAGGCACAATGCAGACCACATATTTATTTTTTTCTCAGACTCAGAAGCCAGTATCTAGGAGAAGTTGTTGATGAAACCCCTCCCATTCTACTTTCAAGGGTCTTATGAAGGCCAGCATCCCAAACAGAAATGTTTCCCCTGTCACCTCCCCATGTTTCCCAGACATGAAGCTCTGAGTTGTTAGAGCAGCACTGCTTAGATGGGTCTCTCTACGGGGCACCATGCATCTTCTTCCTTGCATCTCTTTCTCTTGCTGTTTTCATATCTATGGACAAGATGACTCCAGTATGACCCATTTCAGTATCCAGATTGATTTCCTCATGGAATTTTGTCTCCATCGTTTTTCTCTGATTCATGCTCTTCATCAAATGAAGTCTGAGTAGGGGCAGCTAGATGGCGCAGTGGATAGAGCACCGGCCCTGGATTCAGAAGTACCTGAGTTCAAATCCGGCCTCAGACACTTAACACTTACTAGCTGTGTGACCCTGGGCAAGTCACTTAACCCCAATTGCCCCTCAAAAAAAAAATGAAGTCTGAGTAATTTGAAGGACTGTGCCACCATTCCCACTTGTTGGTTGGGCTGGAGATTCCTCACAACAGAAAATCTCCGGCACTTAGGACATTTAAAATTGCCCCAGAAGCCCTGTGAATGTGCTAGAGGATACATTCATTGCAGAAATCATGACCACAGTCAATTCACTTGGCACATGTGGAGAAATCTAGGCACATAAGGACGTTTAGCTCTTCTGAGAGACTCGCAGTGAGATAGGAATCAATGACTTCATGGATCCTCTGATTTGGGCCTTTCCCTGTGTTTGGAACTCCAGGTCACTTTCCTAGTTGTCTATTTCACTGCCGTTTCCATCAGTGAGCTAAGGTCTAGGGCAACAACTTCATCAAGCGTTTGACTAAGCAATCACTAGGTGCTGGGGATACAGTAAGACAAAAACCCCCCAAAACCAATCGGTCAATGCCCTTGAAGAGCTTATAGTCTAGAAGTTGCTTATCATTCAACAACAATAATAAAGTTTTGCAGTAGTGAAATAAGTGAATTCTAGGTAACATGAAAGTCATACCTAATTCTCCTTTTTCTCCTGCTGGACCAGGAAATGCATCTCCACCTTGTTTACCTTTTTCACCCATTGGTCCAGGAAGTCCTGGGGCTCCTGGAGGGCCTAGAAAAAGGACACACCAATCAAAAAGAAAATATACTTCCTTCTTACTTGTGCATGTTCTCAAGGACAAGGAAGTGATTTGGGATTCTGTTTGTTTGTTCTAAAAGACTAATTATTCAAGGGGGAGCTACATGGCACAGTCAACAGAGCACTGGCCCTGGAGTCAGGAGAACCTAAGTTCAAATCCAGTCTTGAACACTTACTAGCTATGTGACCCTGGGCAAGTCACTTGACCCCAACTGCCTCCCCCTGAAAACCCAACTAATTATTCAGAACCATGAATGTATGAATGTTAATTCTGTATTAAATATGATCACTATAAATCAGTAAATATCCTCATGAAGATCTTCATGTCAGAATTTCTGAACTGATGGGGATTTCACTTAAGTGAAATCACTTAGGTGTGTACAACATACCATTTAATACATTTCTTTCTATATCTTATACCAAATAATGGATATTACTCTCCAAAGTTCCTAGCCAGAGATGGATGAGTAATTAAGGGAATAACCATAATTAGGTGTACAGAGGTTCTGACTTTAGAAAAAAAAGAGGATGTTTATATTTAAACTTTTCCACCTTAGATCATCTTATGGCAAACTTCTAAGGGTTAGATTACAGAGAAAATCAAAAGGAAACCTGGGGGTCCTTTCATTCCTGGAGGACCAGGGAAACCTTTGCATCCTTTAAATCCCAAATCACCAGCAGGCCCAGGCTGTCCTGTAAACAGAATAATAAAGAAAGACATCAGAATATTACATATATATATATATATATTTTGTTTGTTTGTTTGTTTGTTTTGTTTTGTTTTGTGAGGCAATAGGGGTTAAGTGACTTGCCCAGGGTCACACAGCTGGTAAGTGTCAAGTGTCTGAGGCCAGATTTGAACTCAGGTACTCCTAAATCCAGGGCCGGTGCTTTATCCACTGAGCCACCTAGCCGCCCTATTACAGATATTTTAATGGAGGTCAAAATAACAGATCTCCCCATGCTGTTTGCTTCCTCTGCCCACCCACCCAGTTAACCATGATAAGATGCTACTACACCTGCCAGTAGATTCTTGTTTAATGCACAGGTTGTATCAATGTGCATAACAAAGTCTCTCTTGAACGATTTGGCCTTGAGAGAGCTCCAAGATGCTAATAACCCACAGCTAATTTGATATATTAGCATTTTTTTTTTTTTGGTGAGGCA
This sequence comes from Dromiciops gliroides, assembly GCF_019393635.1. NCBI lineage: Eukaryota > Metazoa > Chordata > Mammalia > Microbiotheria > Microbiotheriidae > Dromiciops > Dromiciops gliroides. The sequence continues at coordinate 59,328,796 of NC_057863.1, forward strand.
ATTGGGGTTAAGTGACTTGCCCAGGGTCACACAGCTAGTAAGTGTCAGGTGTCTGAGGCCAGATTTGAACTCAGGTCCTCCTGAATCCAGGGCCGGTGCTCTATCCACTGCACCATCTAGCTGCCCCAATTTGATATATTAATAGCAAGAAGAAGATCTCTTAGGGCAGAGGTGTCAAACATGCAACATAACACTTCCCAGTGGGGCCCCAACTATATTAAAATGTAATTGGGAAATATTTAACAAAATAAATAAAAATACAATAAAACATAGACAGTGAGACACTTTAATGTCAATATGCAGCCCATGGGGATCCTTCTGTTTGTGTTTGAGTTTGATAGCACCTTAGATAATCCACGAATATGTCATTTTACATCATTTTGTTGGTTTCCTCAGTATCTGCTATTAAGCCAGGAAAGTTGTCCTAATTTCAGTTTTAGTAACAAAAGGACTGATAAAAATAATAGAAATATCACCATTAAAATTTTATCTGGAAAACATCATCCCATAGATTGGTACTGAGTTTTAGCTCTCAGTTCTAGACCCAGAAAAGAGCTCAGAGGCTATCTAGTCCAACCTCATTTTACAGATGGGGAGTATAAGCCTAGGGAAGATAAGGGATGTGCCCAGAGTCATATACGGATGTTAGAGTAGTAGAGTAGAGTGGATGTTAGAGTAGTGTTAGAAATGGAATTTGAACCCAGGTCATCCGACTCCAGATCCAATAATTTTTATTTTTCTTTTAAAATTTTCTTTAAAAATTTCATTTATTTATTTGTTTGTTTATTTATTTATTGCAGGGCAACGAGGGTTAAGTGACTTGCCCAGGGTCACACAGCTAGTGAGTATCAAATGTCTGAGGCTGGATTTGAACTCAGGTACTCCTGAATCCAGGGGCGGTGCTTTATCCACTGTGCCACCTAGCTGCCCCTGTTAGCCAATTTTAAAAACAAATTAAATTTAAAAACAAAATAAATTACCAGTTAGATAAATGATTTTCCTGAAGCTTAGTTAGGATGTGAACTTTACTGACTCCCTGTTATATGTAAGATCAAATAGAAAGTTCTCCATCATTTAAAGCTCTTCACACTGTGGCCTCTTCCTGTCTATCCAGTCTTCTAGTGCATTACTCCCTTCTACATACGTTATGGTCCAGGCATATTCACTTAATGTTTGTTCCTCAGATGTGATCCTGCGTTTCCTGTCTATGTGTATTTGCACCAGCTGCCCCTTTGCCTAGAATGCACTCAGCTCCACCTCTTAGGATACCTGACTTCCTTCAATACTCAGCTCAAATGTTATCTTCTGCAGGCCTCTCCCAGGGCCATACCTGGCACAGAGACTCAAAGCACCAAGACAGTGCTTAAGGAATGCTTATTAACAGACTGACTGGTACAGTTCAGTTGTTGCTCTAATGCAGCAGTTGGGACTTGAAGCTCTTTGCTTAGATTAGGTGTTTTCAAGAGGCAGTATAAATTTGTGGAGAGAGTGCTGGATTTGGAGCCGAGAAGTCCTGGGTTCAAATTGTACCTTGGGTACTTGTTAGCTTGGTGACTTTGGCAAAGCACCCAGTTTCTTGGTGTCTCATTCTCATTCACAAAATGAAAAGGTTAGACTTGATGGCCTCCGAGATCCCTTCTAGTTTTGTTTTTGTGGTTTTGTTTGTTGTTTTTTTTTGGTTGGGCAATGAGGGTTAAGTGACTTGCCAAAGGTCACACAGCTAGTAAGTGTCAAGTGTCTGAGGCCTGATTTGAACTCAGGTCCTCCTGACTGCAGGGTCGGTGTTTTATCCACTGTGCCACCTAGCTGCCCCCCTTCTAGTTTTTAAATCAATCATTCTATGACAATAGGAGCTACCCTCGACAAAGTTGCAGGTGGCCTTGTACTTTTTTCATGAGTCAGGAGACAAACACGTCTGCCCTCATACAATAAGGATGTCAAATTGTGTCGGTGACAACAATGACAACGTCAAGCATTTGTCTCTAATTCTTTAAAGTTTACAAAATGCAGAAATTATGTCGCCTCATTTGACCCTCCCAACAACCTTGTGAGGTAGATGCTATTATTATCACCATTATATGAAGAAGGAAACTGAAGCAAACAGAGGTTAAAGGACTAGCCCAGGGTCACATTGCTTAGGCAGAATTCACACTCAGGTCTTCTTGACTCCAAGTCCAGTGTGCACCATCCCTTATGTCATTTCATTTAACATTAAGCCAAGGCTCTTACCTAGAGGACCATGGTTTCCAGAACTTCCTTGAATTCCTTCGGGTCCGGCAGGTCCCACTGGGCCTGGTGGGCCTGGTGGGCCTCTTCCTCCTTTCTTGCCTACAGAACCTGGGGGTCCTGGTTCTCCCTAAAAGTTAAATTGTTCGATTTTTCTTGAAGCATGGAAAACAGAATAAAATTTGAATGCTATTTAAACTATATTGAAAATAATTGCATGTCTTTCAATTAATAAGTGGACATAAGTGCTTCTTTTATAAATTAATCTAGGTATTTCAAATAGCTCTACAAGAGACAGCTAAAAAAGTATATTTATTTTTTAATTTTTATTTTTGTGGGGCAATGAGGGTTAAGTGACTTGCCCAAGGTCACACAGCTAGTAAGTGTCAAGTGTCTGAGGCTGGATTTGAACTCAGGTCCTCCTGAATCCAAGGCCAGTACTTTATCCACTATGCCACCTAGCTGCCCTCTAAACAAGTATATTTAATATTTTAACATTTCTGAGGTATTTTAACTTTAGGAAAAAAGCTTACTGTATTATATCAATCTTGTAATTTCCTCATTCTCAGCCCATATATCAATATAAATCAGTGAATGCTTTCTGGACCTAAGAAATATACTTTTGTTTTCCATGTTTATGTTACATCAAAACTCTATTTTCTATAGAGATGAGGACAAGAGTAAGGCTGTAATTCAGTTATATAGAACTTGTTACTTCATCTATACTACTGAATTGCCAGGTCACAAGGAGTTCTAACTGTAATCTTATCAGGACAGAAACTTCCTCACTTATACAATTGGGCAGGTTGTGAGCTGTGTGTGGTGGCTTCCTGTTATTTCTAGGATCAAATGCCAACCTCCCCTCTGTGACATTAAAGTCCCCCACCTCACCTGGTTCCGGCCTATCTTTCTAGGATTATCATACTTTGCTCCCCTTCATACATTCCCTTGGCCTTTTCTCTCACCCTTACACATCCATCTCCTGTCTCCATGCATTAGCCCAGGCTGTCTGCCCCTGGAAGGCACTCTCTCATCTCCACCTCTGGAATCTCTAGTTTCCTTCCTAACTCAGCTCATGTGGCACCTTCTTCATGAAGTTTTCCCTCATCACCTCCCCCAAATAGCAGTTTTTTATATGTTTTCTCCCCCAATAGAGTGTAAGCTACTCAAGGGTGTATAATCTTCCATTTTTGTCTCTTTATCACCAGCATCTAACACAGCAACTGACACACAGTAGGTGCTTAATAAATGTTGATTGATTGATTATGCATAAAGATTACCTATATCATTGATCACAGATATGTTGAAATATTGAAGAAATTTCAGGTTTTAAAACTGTACCTTTAACAAACAACGGTTCTGTAAGGAACCTATGGTAACTGAGAAACTAAAGAAGGCTATTGCTGTCATATTATTTTACAAAGTAACTAAAATAGCCTCTGTGCCTAAGAAGATATGGGAAGGATGCTCTGCTCTGACCCACTCTTCTCCTGAAATACTATGTGGAAAAAAAAATCAGGACTCTGATTGATGAAGGGTAGAGACTTAGATTCTAATGCTCAAGAAGAGAATGATATGAAATGTAGAGTAGTGGAAAGACTCCAGGACTTGGAATCAGAATATCTCAGTTTGGGGCTTCTGCCACTTGGACAAATCATTTAGCTTCTCTGGGCCTCAGTTTTCTCATCTGTAAAATGAAGAGGTTGTATCAGATGACTTTTTTTTTTTCAGGGCAATTAGGGTTAAGTGACTTGCCCAGGGTCACACAGCTAGTAAGTGTCAAGTGTCTGAGGCCGGATTTGAACTCAGGTCCTCCTGAATCCAGGGCCAGTGATTTATCCACTGTGCCACCTAGCTGCCCCTAGATGACTTTTAAGGTCCTCTCCAGTGCTGGATATATGAGGAGAGCTAGAAAATATGTCTAGATGAGGGGTAATCTCTTACTGGATGAAGGAGAAGCTAGAGGGAACATGAGATGGCAGACAGAAATCACTCTTCAAAGGTTAAAATGTTGTACAAATATTAGTTATTAAGTATTCACATCCTTTAAGGCTATTAAAATGTAAGCTAAGGTGTATGTGTATGGGAGTGGGAGGGGAACTCTGTGTGTGTGTGTGTGTGTGTGTGTGTGTGTGTGAGAGAGAGAGAGAGAGAGAGAGAGAGAGAGAGAGAGAGAGAGAGAGAGAGAGAGAGAGAAAGAAAGAAAGAAAGAAAGAAAGAAAGAAAGAAAGAAAGAAAGAAAGAAAGAAAAAAGAAAGAAAGAAAGAAAGAAAGAAAGAAAGAAAGAAAGAAAGAAAGAAAGAAAGAAAGAAAGAAAGAAAGAAAGAAAGAAAGAAAGAAAGAAAGAAAATGTTTTCTGGAGCTTTGAAGCCCAGGAAAAATACTGGCATGAGGGAGGCAATTTTTGAGATCTGATCTGAAAAATGAGTTATAAAGCAAAAGCACTAAAAGTCCCAATTTCGCCAAGACAGATTCGTGTTTGTACCTTAGGAGTTTTGTTTGTATCTAATCTGATTGGTTGTTTTGGAGTTTCCTGAATTTAGTTATTTTAATGAACCTTATTTTTAAAGAAAAGGCAATTAGGCGTGTCATTCCATGCTAACTTTGTAGAAGAGAATCACCAACTTGCCCCCACCCAACTTGAAGGGACAGTTTGGCACCCATGAGTGCTGAAACTACAAAATGAATGTCATAAAGAATCACGGTGGTGTGACAGTTACTGTATACAGCCTTATGGGTGGAGCTAGAACCAAAACCTCATTAAAGCCTCATTAACTACCAAATTAAGAAAGCACAATGTCTCCCTTGGCTAAGCAAGCATTTGTTCTTTCTCATCTGAATAAGACAGTGGAAACACTGGAAAAGACATATTACTTATTTCAACTTCAACTGCCCAGGCCGAAACTTGACATTATTTAATCAGCCACTATTAAAAACATATAAACCAGCATCATGCCCGTAGCCTGAGCGTCCATACCTTTGGCCCTGGAGGTCCTGGCTGTGCATCCTTTGCATAACCGGGTTCTCCTTTCTCTCCCTTCTTGCCCTGAATACCAGGGAGGCCTGGTCTGCCAGCTACACCTGGGTGGCCTGCAGCTCCTTTTTTCCCCTTTGGGCCTTAACCAAAGAAACACATTTCAAATGGTATCCATGAACAATGGGCTGTTTATTGACTCCATTCCAGACTTGGAACTAGCTATTCATCCCTAAAGTTTCTAATGCTCTTGAATTCTGGGACTAATATATCATTCGTGAAAGCATTGTAGTAATACAATGAATACTGTCTAGAATTAATAAATATTTAATTATCCATCCCTTAATTATTTTTGTTTTGAACCATACTTGTATTGTTGTTCCTTCGACCGAGAATGTAGTTAGCATCAAGATGATTTTCAGATGAAATGAGATTCAGTGAACTTTCTGACACATCATGATTTCGGGACAACTAGGGGGCTCATCACACGGATTCATGAACTCACCTGGCACTCCCATGTGCCCCATGCTCCCAGGTCCTCCAGGTGATCCTGGTTGTCCAGGGTGACCCTTGGTGCCAGGATCTCCCCTGAGTCCTTAAATGAGAGTAAATATTCACTCTCCACAAAATTCACATCAATGTCCAGCTTAGATTAGCCATGCCAACCAGCATAGATAGGAAATGACTGTAACCCAGGGCCTGTCCCTCGACTGCCACATCTTTCTCAGGGACCAAAAAAGAATAATTCTGGGACTAATACTAATAGGAATTGAAGATTTTCTGCTGCCATATACATTTGCCACCATGATCTGCCACTCCTTTTTAGGTTTTCAAGATAAAATATAATCCTAGAATTTTGTCATACTGTGGTATCACAGCAAATAGAGTCCATGTTACTATTTATTTTACAGGAAGTAGGAAGCTACCTTAGATTTTATAAAATTCATTGTGTATGCCCAAATTCTTTTTTTTTTTAAACAAAAGATAAATCTGATAAAGCCTAAAACACAACCTAGTATTTTGGGGTGGGGGGAGGGGTTTGAACAATCATATGACAAACCTTAAATTTGTAACACATTTCAGTCACATTAAACTAGAAATTGTGAGTAAGTAGTACAGGTCTTTCTGAAAGTTTAAAACGACAGTATTTTCTATTAAAACTCAAAATTTGCTATAAATATTTTGGGGGTAAACATAGAACATTTCAAAATGTCTCTGTGTGTTAGTTTAAAATCTGACTTGCTAAAGCACTGAATCTCTTCCCTTTCACTTTCAACAATGGCATCTTTGGGATCAAATATCATTATAATCACTCTTGGGGAAATTGAAGTCTAAGGTAAGGGTCCCTAACAATTTTCTTGTGCTATGGTTCCTTTTGGCAGTATTGTGAAGCCTACCTATGGACCCTTTCTCAGAATAATTTTTTTAAATGCATAAGATAGGGGCACGATAGGGGCACGTAGGTAGCACAGTATATAGAGCACTGGCCCTGGATTCAGGAGGACCTGAGTTCAAATCCAGCCTCAGACACTTGACACTAGCTGTGTGACCCTGGGCAAGTCACTTAACCCCAATTGCCTCACAAAAAAAAAAATAAAATGCATAAGATGAAATACATAGGATTACAAAGGAATTGAAATACAGTTATCAAAATATTTTGTCAAAAAAGTTCACGAACGTATCACTGTAAGAGAACTTGTTTGGACCAGAATGGTCAAACAGACTCTTTTGCCAGGTTTAGGTCCAATGAAGCCCATGTCAGGGGTTTTTGTCTCTAAAGTTACTTTTAACTCTAATGTACATTGTTTCTGTGACCCTAACTGATATACCTGGTAGCCCTGGCCTTCCAGGTATTCCATCATGGCCTTGTGATCCTGGTAGACCTGGAGTACCTCTCTCTCCTTTCTGGCCAACGCCTCCCGAAGGTCCTAGGGTAAAAACGTGGGGTATTAGAAAATGCAAGATAGGATTTCTTCAAGTTCATTGTCAATCTGTTTCAAATTACTGTAAGAGCTTTGCTGATTACTAGTGTGTCCATGACTGAGTCATGCAGGCTTTCTTTCTTTCTTTTTTTTTTTTACCTGCATCCATTCTCTGTATTTCCGTTTTAACCAACATAATTGATTCAACCTCATATAGTGGACTTTCCATCTTCCTCTGCCATAGGGACCCAGAGATTGGAAGTTTTACAACTGAGACCCATATTTCTTCATGATTCTGACCCTGTGAACCTCAAAGCAGGAGAATAGCAGAGGGAAATATACCATGCGGACACACTTTTTTTTTTTCTATCAAGAAACTGGCTACTATTTTCTATTTTACTTTTACTTTTCTTTTCTCACTTAGTCCTGCTCCCTCCATCAGTTGTTCTAACTTTCCCTCCTGTGACCCTCTGCCTCTCTTCTCATTACTGCTTTCCTTTCTTGATTTTATGTGTGCTTCATTCCTCTTGCTTCTTCTTCTCTGTTCTTCATCACAAACAATGTGAACTTGTGCTCATCTGATATTACCAGCTAAATTGTAAGCCTTCAGGGACAGGTCAGGGTCATATGCTTCGTCATATCCCCTATAATGCCCAGGACATAGTGTTTGCTCAGTAAATGTTGCATGATTAGAAAACATATGAAACCTCCCAATAAAAATAACATTTAAAATAAATAATACCATAAAAACACACCAAATAGAAATATTTATTGATATGTATATGCATGTTTGGTCATTTTTATGTTATAAGCCTCAAGGAATCTGTACCACATAGAAATCCTAGCCTTTTTTTTTTTTTTTTTGTGAGGCAATTGGGGTTAAGTGACTTGTCTAGGGTCACACAGCTAGTGTTAAATGTCTGAGGCCAGATTTGAACTCAGGTCCTCCTGAATCCAGGGCCAGTGCTGTATCCACTGTGCCACCTAGCTGCCCCTAGACTTTTAAAATCTATTAAAATCTGGCATATTGTGGTGTCATTTCTTCAAGGTTCAAGAGATTTAAAAGAATTAACTAATATATTTATATATTAAATTTTTGGCACAATTATGCACAAATGAGTGTTAACCCTCACAATTGCAATAGATTCTTCTTAAGCAAGTATTATTTGCTTAAGTGCTCTCTCTCTCTCTCTGTGTCTCTCTCCCCCTCTGTCTGGCTCTCTATCCTTATCTGTATCTATATCCATATCCGTATCTATACCTATATGCATACCCATATCCACACCCACACTCACACCCACATCCATATCCAATCTCTCTCTCTGTCTCTCTGTCTCTCTCTCTCTCTCACACACACACACACACACACACACACACACACACACACACACGAGTGAACGAGCAGTGGAGCTGGACAAAGTAGTGAACAAAGCATTATTGTTTCCAGACTGTGCCAGATAGTCATCATTTGTAGAAAAAAACACAGAGCAGATTTGCTAATAGTAATAATAACTGATGTTCAAATAAAAGTGGGGTTTGATTAAATCAATCAGCCCACCCCACTTAAAGTAACTCCCTTAATCATGTGAGAACACCTTTACGGAATCTATGAATCCAAAGCGTTACACTAAGAGCAAAAAGTCCTTAATCATTTTGGAAGGTAAGAAAGCCATTGGGTGCAATGAAATGATGCTATACTCTGTGAGTTGTGCATAAAATAGCAAGCCAGTTGGGAACCCTGGGCATTTGAGATCAGCTTAGGGGTAGAAGTAGTTCCAGTCAAGGTCCGGAAAAGGAATTGCTGGGGGAGTGAGAGGGGAGGAGAAGAATTTCTGTCTCCTTGCCCCTTTACCAGAGGATGACCTTGTAAAATTTGAAAGGTCAGAAGATATTAGACTTACCATGGGTGTTTCCTGAATAATTACTTATATGGCAATATTGGGAGCTGAACGCAAACTAGAAACTGTGAGAAAAAGCAGATCCAGGACTCTACTGGGAACCCAACAGAGAGCCTAAGGGGACCCTCACCAGGACTCTCATGACCATGAAGATGAGAAAAGGACATCCAGCAACCACAAACTGCCATCTCTTTGTCACATATGTTCACTAAGCTTGAGGCTACTTTCCTCTGGACTCTAAATGTACTTGTGGGATACTGTGTCCTAGATTTGGAAGATGTTTTTATCAATTCCTCTTACTATTACCATCTTAGTAAACACCTATTTCTAAAAGCAAATTGATTCTGGCTGCCTAATTGATATATTGATAATTGATAATCCCTGAGGGAAGTATATTAATAGGGGCATATGAGTTTTAGTGCTAGGAAAATTTCCCAACCTCTAAAAATTAACACCCCCCCCCCCAAAAAAATATACCTCTGAGAGAAGACATAGTTAGACACACTCTGGGAACCGAAACTGCCAGTCCACGTGGGATTGGGAGAGTAGGCCCTGAACCTGTATTCTATTTGTATAATGCTTTGTAAAAAGCATTTGACAACTGTAGTATAACAGCTCTGCCTTGGGCTTCCTGTGTGGAGAGGGGAATTCTCATCTTTCTCCCCTTCTTTGTTCCTCCTCCTGACCCTTTCACCCCTGTCGTTATGGACTATCTAAAGAGAATTGGTCACTGAGCAACTCATAACTGCTGGAGGTGAGGTGAAAGTCCAGTGGAGAGCTGTTGGAGTCCTAGGCCACATGTACAAAAGAGGAGTGTGAGTTCTCCCTCCCTTGAAAGTCTACTGAGATGGCATCTTTCCATGCCCAATGTCCAGAGTTCTTTGGTGTAGTTCCCCAGTTACTGACGAGTAGGGTGAGAGAGGAGGGAGATCAAAGGGGGATAAACCAGAAGCCTCTGGTTGAACATGTCCTTACTCAAGAGATTCACCCACTAGAAAGGACCAGGTAAAACATTTAGCTCCAGAAGTGTCCCAGTCCACCAAATGAGGGGGAAGGATGGACTCCTCATTCTCTTCTTTACACCTTCATCATCTCAATGACAGATACTAAAAGTATTATTTCTATTTTATAGATGAGGAAACTGATACTCAGGTTAAGTGATATGTCCACTGTCACACAGGTAGGAAGTACCAGGTGGAATTCAAACTCAGTTCTCTTTACTCCAGTTTTAGTAAATTTTCCCCACTATATCATGCTGATAACTATACTATTTTTCTTATAAATAAACATACATTTCACCTCATGCTCTTCAAAAGGATTGAATTCAATGAGATGCTGAATTATTACCTGGTATGTATAGTGCATATGTATGAGGGTGTTGGGGGCCTAAATGTTAGGGTCAAAATATAGGATGGGTAGTAATGGATATGGTACCGGGATTTCCTTATAAAATGCTAACAAAATCATACCAATAATCTTTTAACAGTAGTGGGTTTGCCTGTCAAAGAAGTCAATCAAAGCTGTTACCTGAATAAATCAATTTAGAACACATTATATCTAGTCATTGTAAATAAGTTTGTGTCAGTTATTGTATTTTGTAACATTACTTAAAATAGTCACATTAACAGTTTAAAAAATATGATAACATGGTAGCATTATTTTCTAAGAAGTTACTTTTCCAGCTCAAAGTGAAATATAACCCAGGATTTTGTAAATCTGAAAATAATGAATTTTCTGGGTTAAAATGAAAACATGAGAAGTTCTTTAAAAAGACCTTGATTCTCTCATTTTCTTTTATAATGAAAGTACTTATTTATAGTAGATTTTTTTTTTTCTAAATTCATTCCCGTGTTTTAACAAGATGACCTTTTTTCAAAAAGCAATAGAGGGGCAGCTAGATGGCACAGTGGATAAAGCATCAGCCCTGGATTTAGGAGGACCTGGGTTCAAATCCGGCCTCAGACACTTGACACTTACTAGCTGTGTGAGCCAGGGCAAGTTACTTAACCCTCATTGCCCCGCAAAAAACACCCCCCCCCACAAAACAAAAACAAAAAAAGTCAGAAATTTTGTTAGATCTTTACTTCTTAGAGATCATAAATATCAATGAGCTTTTTTTTCCTGCTCAAATTAAGTGCTTACTATGTGCCAGGCACTGTGCTACCTTCTGGGAATACACATGTAAGCAAAAAGAAAGATGATCCCTGCCCTCATATACCTTACATTCCTTGTAGTGAAGACAGAGAAGAAAACACTTAAAAGAAAGGTAAAAACCTGGGTTGTGGGGAAGATATAGAGAAAGAAAGTCCAGAAGCAATGAACAAATCTGGCCTTGGCCTTTCTTTAAATTGCAGCATCTGAGAGGAATGGACAATCAAAGGAAGGGGCTGCAACAGTGGTGGGGTGGGGCTTGATGGGATATTACAGGGTGAGAAGGCTGCTTAGGGATAGTGAAGAAAAAATTCATCTTGGTTTTTTTTTTTTTTTTTGTGAGGCAATTGGGGTTAAGTGACTTGCCTAAGGTCACACAGCTAGTAAGTGTTAAGTGTCTGAGGCCAGATTTGAACTCAGGTGCTCCTGACTCCAGGGCCAGTGCTCTGTCCACTTGTTTGTTTGTTTGTTTTGAAAAAACTCATCTTGCAATATTATTGTGCTATAAGAAATGACAAACAGGATGCTTTCAAAAAGGCCTCTAAAGACTTATATGAACTGATGTATAGTGATGTGAGCAGAACCAAGAGAATGTTATGCACAGTGATGCAATATTGTTTGATGAAGAACTGCAAATGACTTAACTATTCTCAGCAATGCAATGATCTAAGACAATCCCAAAGGATTAATGATGAAGCATACTATCCACCTCCAAAGAAGGAACTGATGTTGATTAAACACAGATTGAAGCATGCTATTTTTCACTTTCTTTCATTTTTTCTTTTATTCAAGTTTTCTTATACAAAATGGTTTATATGGTAATGTTTTGCATAATTGCACATGCATAACCTATATCTAATTGCTTGCCACCTCAGGAGCAGGGGAGGGAGGGAAGGAGGGATAAAATTTGAAACTCAGAACTTTAAATAAAAATATAATTTTTTTAAAGAGAACTCATCTTGCTCTTAGGTTTAACTTATGTAGAATGTTAATATTTTCTTTTTAGCTTTCTGGTTTCCTGGGTACACATGATTAAAGTTTGTTAAAGAAATAAAAACCAGGCCTTTTTCTCATCTTGCCTCAATCATTTTTTTATCTTTCTTTTATCTGAAGACTAACTGGATCAGACACATTAAAATGTCAAATTGAATATAATTGAATTCCAAGCTACTAGGAATATTACCTAATTGTTAAGTGTACATGGTGATTGTAGATAACTTTTAAAAATTACAACATAGAGATTGTAGGTAGTATCTGTTGCAGATAAAATTTTGGGGTATACACAGAGCAGAATCCATTCCTTGTGCTCTTTGGAACTATCTGGAACATTAAGATAAGGTTTTAATTACAGACACTTTCTGAATGTGTAGCATTTTCTTTGTTTTGTTTTGTTTTTTGGCAGGGCAGTGAGGGTTAAGTGACTTGTCCAGGGTCACACAGCTAGTAAGTATCAAGTGTCTGAGGCTGTATTTGAACTCAGGTCCTCCTGAATCCAAGGCCAGTGCTTTACCCACTGTGCCACCTAGCTGCCCCAGGTTTTTGCTTTTTTTTTGGTGAGGCAATTGGGGTTAAGTGACTTGCCCAGGGTCACACAGCTAGTGTTGAGTGTCTGAGGTCATATTTGAACTCAGGTCCTCCTGACTCCAGGGCCAGTGCTCTAAACATTGGAACACTTAGCTGCCTCTGTGTAGCATTTTTTTTTACCAAAAGAACTGGAGTTTTGGAGAATCTCCCTTTTTAAATATAATTTATCCTGGTGACACCACGTGTTCAGGAACACACATTTAGCCATAAAGGGTGTTTTAGATGCAGGAATTCTCCTTACCTCCTGGTCCTGGTTCACCTTTTTCCCCTACATCAGCTGATATCATTGATGGTCCTTGATTTCCTTTATTACCTCTTTCTCCCTTTGCTCCAGGATGGCCTTTCTTTCCCTTTCTTCCAGGAATTCCAAAGTTACCTAAAAAGAGCAACAATAACATTTGTTCTTGAATACAGTCTTGTCATAAAATCTTGGAAAACATTATGAGTGACATTTTTTACTCCAAAAAAAAAAAAGGCAGCTGAAAATTTATCTGCAACTACTGGCCCATATACTTATATTATTATCTTTTTTTGGTGAGGCAATTGTGGTTAAGTGACTTGCCTAAGGTCACACAGCTAGTAAGTGTCAAGTGTCTGAGGCTGTATTTGAACTCAGGTCCTCCTGACTCCAGGGCCGGTGCTCTATCCACTGTACCACCTAGCTGCTCCTATATTATTATCTTTATAAAAATCTTTACGAGACTGATAATTGAACATATGGAGCATCACACAACTGACTCAGATATGTGAAGGATGTTACATCTTTGTTTATTCCTTACTTCAAGAAAGCATTTGACTCAGTAGAGCAAAAGCTGTCTGGAATGTTCTTTTAAGAAGATAGCTCTCATGTATATATCAGCATTATAAAAAAAAAATCCCTGTTGTCTAAGGAGTATATAAATGGAAAAGGTGAGTTGGTACACTATGCACCAAGATAACTCTCAGTAGATACAGGACTTAGATATAAACAGTTATGTAAACAAATTAAAATATGGATAGGGGAAGAGTTCATGACTAAACGAATGATAGAGAAGACCACACAAGATGAAATGTAAAATTTTGGTTATATAAAATTAAAAAGTTTTTGAAAAACAAATCTAATGTGCAATTTATAAGGGAAACATATCTGTGGGAAAAAATCTTGGTAACAGAAAATCTTTGTAAAAACCCTACATTTCTCTGATAAAGGTCTCATATTTAAAATATATAAGGAACTGATATAAATTTGCAAAACTAAACACCATCCCCCAATTGCTAAATGGTCTAAGGATATTAGTAGGCAGATTTCAAAATAAGAAATCCAAGCTGTCAACAATTATATAAAGAAATGCTTTAAATAACTAATAAATAAATGCAAATTAAAGCAACTTTGAGGTGCAGCCTCGCAACTATCAGACTGGCAGATGACAAAAGAGGAAAAGGATGATTGTTAGAGAGATGATGGAAAACAGGTACACTGATATACTTTTCTATGTATTGGTTCAGGTATTCTGGAAAGCAATTTGGAACTAGGTGCAGAGAGTTACCAAACTGTCCATACTGCATGACCCACCTATAACCTCAAGGAAATCAATGAATGAAAAAGATTATGCACATATATACATGTGTGTATACACATATTTGTATCTATCAAATCTATCTGATACCTATCTATCTGACATATCTATCATCTATCTAACATTTATAACTGCTCTTTTGTGGTAGCTAAAAATGGGAAAGTAGGGAGTGCTCTTCTATTGGGGAATAGCTAAACACATTGTAGTACATGAATCGTGTTGTGCCTTAAGAAATGAGGAAATGGACATTTTCAAAGGAAACTGGGCGTACCTTTATGAACTGTTGCAGAACAGGGATCAGAGCTAGGGGAACAATTTATATAACAATAACAACATTATAAAGAGAAGCAATGTTTAAAAACTTTAGAACCCTTATCAATGCTATGATAAGCTACAAGTTCAAAGGAAAGAAGATGAAACACATCACTCACCTCCTGACAAAGAGGAGATGAAAATGAAATGCAGAAAAACAGATTTTTGGACATGGCTAATGTAGGGATTTGTCCTACCGGACTATGTAGCTACATGTATTAAGGGCTTTATATTTTGAGGGTTTTTTTTGGGGGGGGCTCAGTGACAGGTGGGAGTGGTAGGAAGGACATATGAATATTTAGTCAAAAAAATAATTACTTTTTTAAATTAAAAGATGAGTTGTTCATGTAGTGAGAATGCTAGGAAAGATATGGACAGTCTGACTGGTCCTTGGGTAGTCCCAAGACACTAAAGCATAAGACCCCCATGGTAGTTTCTCTATAGAGGATTTAAAAGATAGCCAAAATACTACGCGATGAGAAAGCACTGAATGGTTGTGATCTATATCATTGGAGGGGACACTCACAATGATGAACTCTATTTCATTTTACACACACACACACACACACACACACACACACACACACATTTATGTAATACATATACATCAATCCATCAATAATCTAGAAAAAAGGGGCAACCAGGTGGCGCAGTGGATAGAGCACTGGCCCTGAAGTTTGGAGGACCTGAGTTCAGATCTCACCTCACACACTTACTAGCTATGTGACCATGGGAAAGTCACTTGACCCCAATTGCATTAAACACCCAGGGCCATCTTTAGTTGTCCTGATATGTATCTTGCCACTGGACCCAAAGCACTCTGGAGGAGAGAGTGAGGCTGGTGACCTTGCATAGCCCTCCCTCACTAAAATCTAATTCACTGTTAAGTTATGATATCACCCTGATGTCATGGTCCTCTTTAAGAATGAAGGACAAACAACAACAGCAACAATCTAGAAAAGTTGTCAAGCTCAAAGTACTATGAATTAAAGTGGGACACTATTGAAAATGTGAAAAAGTTTCCAAGAGGATTCACAAAAAATTTTTGGGATACAGGATAAATAGTATGGAAGGAAGGCAAAAATGGGAAACAGAAGAAAAAGGTACAACCAAATGTATTATTTTCAGAACTCTTTTTCAGTGGGAAGATCCAAACATATTCTTGCTAAATGCTGAAAATAGATAAGTTTATATATATATATAAAATGATAGCTGTCATTTATAGTGTGCTTTAGACTTGAGAAAGTGTTTTACATGCATTTTCTCCCTTGATTCTCACAACAGCTCTTTGAGCTAGGTTCAGTAGTACAGGTATTATTCTTCTCATTCTGAAAGCTAGCATGAAACAACCAGAAATCAAACCCAGGTCTCCTGACTTCAGGTTCAATGTCGTTTCCACTACATATGTATACCTTCACTAATACAACTTACCCTTGTGTCCTGGGGTGCCTGGGTTCCCGGGCATGCCAGGAGGTCCAGTTGTTCCAGGGTAACCCATCATGCCAACTTCTCCCTTTTGGCCTGTGGAATTGAAGCAATATAGAAGTGTTGTGGATTATCAAAGCAAAGAAAATCACAGATTTGGGTCAGGTATCTTTCATTGCCTAACAGTGGGAAAACCAGCCAAGGTGCCTGAATAGACTTAGTCTAAAATAGAAACTGACATTGAGTCAAAGGATGGAGACTGGAATGGAGTCAAGATGGTGAATTAGAGGCAGTCACCCAGCTGAACTTCTCCAAACTACTTTAAAATAATGCCTCAAATCAAATTTCGGGGTGGCAGAGCCAACGAAAAGTCAGAGTGAGACATTTTTTCAGTCTGAGACAATTTAGGAAGTGTGCAGGAGAGGTCTGTGACATCGGGGAAGGAGCAGCGCCAGCTGTGGGCTTTGGAAGTAGCTGTGATAGAGGCGGCGGCGGCAGCAGCTTCTGGAGCTCTCAGCCCAGAGACAGTAAGGGGGCAAGATAACTGGTCAGAAAGAGATTACAGGGGAGGGAGTCTTTGCTGGCATTGGGTGTAGCTGGCACTGACTGTCAACTGTATTGCTTATAACCAGTCCTGGGTTGTAGTTCTAGGGTGGAGAGGAGCACTTGTGATCATTCACAAGGGCACAGGTGCCATAGCAGCGGTTCTTACACAGAGAGGAGTACTAATGCTTATGGTTGCAGGGGACCTGGTCACAGCTCCAGGAACAAGAAGAGCACTAGCACTTGCAGCTGCTGGGGAGTAGGGGCTCTTCCCGGGGAAATACAGAGCACAGACCAGAAGTGCAGTGACCATGCCTCTCCCCAGATCACACCACCTTAAAAGCACTGAATACTTGCAGAACTAGCTTTGAAAACAGCAGTAGAAAAAGTCCTGAAGCATGGGACAGTACCTCCTCACCTGCAGGTGAGCAGAACCCAACTTTAATATAAAGTTCAAAGTCAAAAAATAAGCTGAAAAATGAGCAAACAACAAAAAAGAACCTGACCATAAAAAAGCTACTATGTGGCAGGGATGACCAAGACACAAACCCAGAGGAAGACAACAATGTGAAAACAGCTATAAGGAAAGCCTCAAAGGAAGATGTTAATGGACACAAGCCCAGCAATTATTACTAGAAGAGTTAAAGAGACAAGAGTGGTAGAGGAAAAATTGAGAAAAGAAATTAGGGTGATGCAAGAAAATTATGACAAGAATCAACAGCTAGGTAAAAGAGGCACAAAAAAGAGTCAAAGGAGGGGTTTCTGTAAGTAGAAAAAGAAACGTATTTGTCAACCAGATGGTCAACAGAAGGCCCTATTTTCCAACCTTGGTTGGAAATATATTTTTGGAATGACTAAAGAATATTGATCCAGTCGGGAACAGAGTTGCCATTTTTTTGGTTTTCTATAGAGGAGAGTAGCAAAATGTTTATAGCCTTAGGAAACCAAAGGAAGACCCTCAATAAATGCAAGCTAAGAGTAAATTATCACATATTTTTGACATTAACCCTTTTAAATGGTTCAGAATAGATACTTGATAAATGGAAAGAAAACTTCTAATTTGAAAATGTACGTCCAGTACCTGGTGAACCTGGGTGTCCTGGAGCTCCTGGTTGTCCTGCGGGACCTACTAATCCTTTATCCCCTTGATGACCTGGTGGTCCTGGTGTCCCAGGTTCTCCTGGGGGTCCTGACCTGTCTAAGCCTGGTATCCCTGGGTCTCCTTTAGGACCTTCCAAGCCTCTGTCTCCTTCAAAAACAAAAACAAAAGCCATCAATAACTTCAATTCATATTTCTATAGGTCTTTAAGATTTGTAAGTAGCTTTGAGAGATAATTAACATAAGTGGCATGATTGACATTACCTATGAAGAAACTGAGATCCAGAGGTGTGAATGGATTCCCCCATTGCCACACAGCTGGCATTAAAACTTAGGCCTCTATAATCTGAATTCAGTACTGCTTTTATTATACCATGCTGCCTCTCAACTGCAGCAACAACCCTCCCTCTTCCCCATCCCCCCACACCTGATGAATAGCGAAAGGATAGAGTTGGGGTGGCAATGAAAATAGTAAAATATAATTGGAAATGTGATCAATCAGGAAGCATATATTAAGCACCAGCTGTATACCAGACATTGTGCTTGGTGGTGGGGATACAAAGATCAAAATGAAGTAGTTCCTGCCTGCAAAGAGTTGACATTCTAATGGAGGCATATTAGGCTCCCAGTTTTTCTTCAGCATGCTGTGACAGAATGAGCAGTGGATTGGGTATCTAGATGCCAGAGTTCTAGTTCTGACCTTGTTTCTAATTAGGAATGTGGCTCTCAGAAAGTTACTAAGACTATTTAGGCCTCAGTTTCCTTGTCTGACAAAATGAGAGAGGGATAGATGATATGAACTCTGAGGTCTTTTCAGCTTGATTAATTCTAAGGTTATCGAAGAACTGTAACCTCTCAGATGAATATTAATACTGCTGATACTACAAACAAGAAGCCATTTTTTGCCAAGATTTCCATCACTGTGGCAATATTATTCTTTTTAAAAAAAAATTTGCAGGGCAGTGAGGGTTAAATGACTTGACCAAGGTCACACAGCTAGTAAGTGTCAAGTGTCTGAGGTCAGATTTGAATTCAGGTCCTCCTGAATCCAGGGCTGGTGCTTTATCCACTGTGCCACCTAGCTGCCCAGCAATATTATTCTTTATGAAGGAATCTTTACTTAGTGGACTGGGCTATACAGTCACAAGAAAACTGAACCCCAACTAGTTTCAGTTATTTGCCCAAGTGAAGGCAAAACATAGATGACAAACCTAGGAAAAGGAAATTCAAGCTATCCATTATGTGGGGGTGACTTTCATTTCTGCCTATTTGTGGTACGTATCCATTTATTTTTAGTTGCTGTAAGACAACTTTCATATTTCAGTCCACATCACCCATCCATTTTGGTGTTTGAAGCAGGAGATCCACCTTGTAGTCCTTTTAGTCCATTCAGACCTGGAAGTCCCGGGGTTCCTTTTGCACCCGGTATACAGATTCCTGGAAGCCCATTGTGTCCTGGGGGTCCAGGAAAGCCAGGTTCTCCTGGAAAAGAGAAATCGACCAACATAATGGCACAGGCTACAAGGAGTCACTATGAAACTTGGAGTAGATGTGTGACCTCATTGGTGCTGATACTCTGGCTGATATTCAAAGGATTCTATGATTTCATCAACTTAGACACTTCCTCCAGTGATGCAGTTCACAGCCTATCTATGCAGCTCCTGTTCATAGTCTTCATATTCTTTTGTCCATAGAAGGCCTACTTAACATGCTGGGGACCTTTCTCCCATTCTCTTGAGGTGGTGAGGATACCCACAGAGCCCCTAAGATGTCCATAAGTGATCCCTCCTTGAAGTTATTAAACTCTAGTGTTCCAGAGGTAATCCAGCATGGACTTCTGTTTTAGTTATGTGCTCAATTTACTGTCTATTTACATGCAGTGTGTGTCCAAAAAATGTATGTGTGAAACAGACACACGTATGTAAAAACTCAGTGCTCATTTATAGTGTATCATATATATGTACATATATATCCACATGTATATATGCATGTATACCTATATAGACATATACACACATTTTATTAACTACATGCACATTACTAATATGCATGCATGTATATATATACATATACATATATTAGATGAACTATATATATTTTCCATCTAATTGCACATCATAATCTGGATAAGAGGTATAATTCATTCAAGATTATTATTGTTTTTTTCTTCAAGATTATTGTTATATAAATTTTGACTCATTTTGTAACAAACTTTTAGGGATGTCACTTTTTAGAAAATACTAGAAAGAAAATGATATTTATTTCTGATTTAGATTAATCCTTTAAATGTAGGGATTTCCTGAAAGAACTGAGACTTCAAAAAATTCTTTAGACAGAAAGGAAATGTGGGGTGATATAGTGGATAGAAAACTGATCTTGGGGCCAGGAAGACCTGAGTTTGAGTCCTGACTCTGACATATACTTCTTTTGTGACCCTGGGCTAGTCCCCAAACCTTTTGGTGACATAGACAGTTCTCTAAGACTGTAACTTTTAGAGGAGATGCCCACTTGCATTAGTACGGAGAGTTTCCCATATCAGTGAAGTCACAGGTCCAGTCCCTATCTCTCTCTGTCTTCCCCTGTTCTGAAATGAATGAAAGATCTAAGAAATACTCAACTGTCATCACCTTATGACAATAGGGTATCCAATGAAGAATAAGTTGTTTTAAAGAGGAATGTCATGGGTCATAGTCTTACTATGATGTCATATCATGTCATGGAGGTGACCAAGGAAAGCTTTGTCGATGGAATTCAAGCCCTGGTGTCTTCTACCAAGTTGTGAAATCTTTGGGTGTGGATTGGCCCTGCCCTCTGAGGATCAGCTGGTTAGCTCTGGTGACACTAATCACCAAAGGGTTAACCCTCAGAGTATTCTTTGACTATAGCAGGCCAGGAAGACAAAGCCTAAGTCATTAAAAGGTTGTTTGGGGACTAGCCCAGGGTAGCATGGGTAGCATGGGTAGATTCAGTAGCTATGCTGCAAAGTCCATCACATCTTTGAAACAGTGAAATAAAAATAGCAAATAAAAAGCTAGCATAACACTTGCATCATAAAGCATTCTTCTGTCCAGCATTGTGGATGTGGTTCCAGGGCTGGTCTTGGATTTGCAGAGGAAGAAGGCTTGGGTATGTATGAGTCCTAACTCTGACGTATTAGCTTGTGACTGTGGGAAAGTCATTCTCTCAGTTATAGAAGCATTTCTTTAAGACTCTAAGCTACAGAATATTTAACAGTCCAAATCAGTCCCTAAACTGATGAAATCATAGCTCCAGACCAAAACACACGTGTGTGTACACATATGTGTGCGAGCCACTTCTGCCTGTGTTTTCTCCATGGTGAAACAGAAAAGTTTTCCCAAAGTGCCCTTCCTTCCCACGTGCCCCCTTCTTGCCATTCCTTCCCCTTGCCCCAACCCCAGGACTAACAGATGTGATTTTCCTTTATTTTAGCTCACTCTTGGGTGTGGTTGCGAATAACCAAGTCAAGTACCTGGTGGCCCATCAGGTCCTTCATTTCCTGGGGATCCTGGAGAGCCTGGAAGTCCAGGGAGTCCATTTTCTCCATTTCCCCCTGAACTTCCTTTTTCTCCTTGAAAACCAGTGATTCCTGGTCTTCCAGGCATTGCTGTACCTGGGTCTCCCTAAATCACAGAAAAACCATACACAATCAGTAGGATTAAGAGAGAGTGGAAACTTCAAGAAACTGAAGAACAAGGTGTGGTGTTGGTGTGGGTCAGAGGACCAGCTCTGCCAGCAACTACCTTTGTGACTTTGAGCTGGTCACTTACCGCTGGGCCTCAGGTTCCTTATTTGTAAAACGAAGGAGCTGGACTAGATATGAATGAATGACTGAATGGAAAACATTTATTTAGGTGCATGCTAGAGGCCAAACACTATGTTAAGCACTGGTGACACACATACCAAAGCGGGTAGTCTCTAACTTCAAGAAGCTTATCTATTGTGGGGAAATAACACATGTAGGGAGGTGGTGGTCAGTTCTCGGTCTTTAAGGCAATAGGTTGTGCCCTATGCCCTGTATAGTGTTGATTCAGTTATGGTTCCGGAACTGAAAAGGGAGGGTGGGTTGGAGGAGGGAGCACGGCAGGATTGCAGGCATCTGACAAGATCACTGGGCAATGAGGGAAGGCCTGGCTGGGACTGTGTAAATATGGTGGGCTGCTTGGGGCACTGAGGAACCAGGACAACAGGGTTACGGTCAGATATTCTGGAGCCGAGAAGGTACATTCACACTCTAAATCTATGGTCCTCTAACTTGTACAAGGTCACACAGCTTTTAAAATTGTCTTAACATGTAATTGGGAAAAAATATTATTAAAAAATTAGCAGAGACAGAATTTGAATCCAGCTCCGCTGACTCCAAATCCCGCTCTGTCACACAGTCCTCACATTTAAGATTTGTTCACTTACATTTTTTTAAATTTTAAAAAAATTTTTATTTTTTTCTTTGAATAGAATTTTATTTTCCAAAATATACGTAAAAACAAAATTTTAACATTAATTAAAAAAAAAAACTTTGTGTTCCAACTCTTCTTCCCCCCCCCCCATTTGCACCCCCCCCCAAGAACTCAAGCAATTCAAAATAAGTTATACATGAGTAGTCATGGAAAATTTGTTCACTTAAATTCAAAGAAACTTAGAATAGAGAGGGACATTGGGGTCATCTAGTTCTACTCCTTTATCTTTTAAACGACAAAATAGAAACGTGATTTGTCTAAGTCACACAACTCAACAGTAGCCAGCTGGAGACCAGACCCCTGGGTTTCCCATTTCCTATATACTTTTACTATCTACAGCTGTCAATTGGATTTCAAACTAGACAGGATCAGACAGAGGAGTCAGGCCCTGCTCCCTCATTTCTCAGCTGAAGAAACTGAAGCCCAGACATGAAGTTAACTTGCCCTAGGTTGCACAGATAATAACTAGCAGTATTAGGATCCGACCCCTCATCCTCTGATTTAGAAATCTAGAACCATTTCCACTAGGGAAGGTGGTGCCAAACCTTTCTCTCCCAATAGTTTGCCTCCACAATTGACTCAGGGTCTAAAAGACATTGGTGGCAATTTAAAATCAGGCTAAGCAAGTATTTTAAAGATGCTAAGAAATATAACTCAAAACATTATCCTGCAGATGACCAACAGATTTTTTAAAAAGGAATTAGTAAGAGATTTCGGTAATTACATGAAGCTAGGATGAACTTTGGGTTTTTTCTTTCTTTCTTTTTTTTTGGGGGGGGGAGGGTAGGACAATGAGAGTTAAGTGACTTGCCCAGGGTCACACGGCTAGTAAGTGTTAAGTGTCTGAGGCCTTATTTGAACTCAGGTCCTCCTGAATCCAGGGCTGGTGTTCTATCCACTGTTCCCCCTAGCTGCCCCCCTGGTTTTTTCTTTCTATAAGTAAAAATATTTAACAACTTAACTTCTCTTTTTAAAAACTTTATGTCATTCAAAGGGGCTGCTAGGTGGTACTATGGTGCATAGAATGCCAGGCTTGGAGTCAGGAAGACTCATCTTCCTGAGTTCAAATGTGGCTTCAGACACTTACTAGCTGTGTGACCCTGGACAAGTCACTTAACCCTGTTTGCTACAGTTTCTTCATCTGTAAAATGAGCCAAAGAAGGAAATGGCAAACCATTCCAGTATCTTTGCCAAGAAAACCCCCAAAATGGGCAGACCCAACTAAAATAACTGAAAAACAAACATGTCATTTAGAGTATTTGCTCAATGGTATGTTTTGAAAAAAAAACATGAATTTTTAGTGCTTAAGAAATAACCTGCTGAGAGTAATCAGCAAAAATGCCAACAATTTCTGCCTCTCTTTTCTAAGACTTGAAGCTAGTGGTATGCAACTGGGTACAATAATCCTAACCCATACCCTGATTAAACCAAGTTTGTGATTCTCTCAGACCTTTGCTCCTGGGAGCCCTGGTGTTCCAGGAAATCCAGGTTTCCCCATTTCTCCTGGACAACCTGGTGATCCTTTGGGTCCTGGCAAACCCTTGTCTCCTATAAAGCAAGCAGAAAAATCAATAGGAATAGTTTTAAGAGATACTTTATCTTTACTTCTGCAGTTTTGGTGGCTGGAAAACTTAAGAGCTAAATCAATAAGTTTATTTTTCTTATTTTCCACCCTTTGGATTAGCTGAAACTGGTTCCCCTTGGGAGGAAAAATCATCAGAAATGATGTTCTGTAGTTTTATTTTTTTAAGTAGAATTACTATTTTGATTAAACAATTTTCCAAACTAGTGCTTTGGGTTCAAAGTTGATTCAGCTTCAGACAATTTAAGGTTCATGTTTAGTTCAAATTCATGGAGAAAAGTGGGCTGAATGATGAGTCCTTGAATCTTGCTGTGCTCTTACAATCTTCCACAATTGTCATAGAACACTTTGTAATCTTTATGTAGGGATTTGGTGCTTACAGGAAGACAGGACCAAAGTTTACGTTCCATTTACTCTTGCAGTCTTGCTAAAGGAAGCACTTACAGTGAATTACATGGATTCAAGCTAGCGATCAGTGGTGTGATAGGAATTGAAAGGCATTTATTTACCTCAAATTAAATAGTAGAGTGAACTTAGGTTGTCGCAGCTCAGGCAGGAGCCAAGGAGCTCAAAAGACAGACTATTTAAGTGTGAAGGTCTCTGCTGGCTGGCAGGGTATGGTGATGGATCTGATTCACAAGAGAGCTGAAATAACCCTGGAGCTATGCACTAAAAAGAGCTGAGATACTTCCCACACTCCCACCCCACTCTTGGGTGAGAGGCCAAAGGTAGCTTTAGGTCACCAGAAGACCAGCATCTGACCACAGCAGAGAGTAGCAAAGGACTAGAACAAAACATTAGAGTGGAGAGAAATTTCAGCTGAGTGAAGGACCAGAGCAGATCATCAGCTGTTTATTAAATAGCAAATAAGAATAAGAATAACTAAAGCTAGTAGTATTATCATAGGGATTGGCCTTTGTAATATGAGTTGCTTGGGCTATACATTTTACTATGGATGCACATTTTCCCAAGCAGTGTCTCACTGTTGGTATTGTCTAAGACTGTTCCTTCGCACACAATTGGTGTGAGAAGATGTAGGAGTGTGTACCCCTAGACAGGGAGGAGATGGTATTTTCTTTCTTATGTATCTTGTTATGCTAATTAGTCAACGTATCTTCTGGTTGGTCTGGTAAGAGAAACATCAGTGTGTGTGAATAGATGCTACCTCAAAGCTAGGTAGCTGTCAAGAGCCCACAGGTGAGGAGAGTTCAGGCTCTATTTGTATGTTGTAGTTGTAAGCAGACCCCAGAGGCACAGGAATACCAGGAGGGAGAAACTAAGATTCTAGGCTGCTCAAAAGCCCTGTTCCAGAGAGCAAGTCTCTAGAATAACAAACTGGGCAAGCAGATAAACTTACAACCTAAGAGGCCTTTCATTGATTAGAACACTGATGAGAAAGACATTGACAGAAAACTGGGGCAGGCTTTGAGTTCAAAAATCAGCAGAAAGAGGTACAAGGGCCCAGAGTCAAGACAACTTACTGGTGCCATTATGAAGCTAGGGCGTGAACTGAATGTCAGACTTTTTTTCACCCTCAAGGCTTTAATACACTAGGGCAAGAGTTCACACACTTGGGAAGTGTTCATTTGTGACCAATATTTATAATACAAAACCATAAGAACATTTCAAGCCAAATAGAAAAGGCTCTCAGATTGCATTAACATTAGCCTATTTGGAGTATATCTGGCAACATTGGAGCTGAGACTTCTTAGATTTTTTTTTTAGGGTAGTGTGACTCAGAAATTCCCCTGATTTCTTGGAATGGACCCTATAGTTGCTGGATGAAAGCATGGTATTCATCACCTGCATTTCTTTTGGAGTGTTTACTATGAGATGAGAGAAAGAAAAATCCTTTTAAAATAATTAAGTTCTCTATGTCCCAGACAAATGGGTGAGTGAGTGGTAGCAGTTTACTTTTTTATATATTAAAAATGATGTATGTAGTACTCAGCTTTTTGTGATTTTTTTGTGACTTTCAATTAGATCTCTAAGTATTAAAAATTCTATACAAAGGGGAACCTATGAAGATAGTATGGGATGGTCTAGGCTAGACAGGGCTAAGAAGGAATAGGATAATGATGCTCAAAGGATACTTAGTTCATGTTTGTTTCTCTGTAGAACAATTATATGTTTTAGATGCCATATTCTGTGAAATGGATCACCTTAGAGCCTACTGTGGACTTGAGATAGTATAAGGACTCACATAGGAGAGATTTTTGTCTATTGCCAGTCATGCTACTTAAGTCTCAAAAATCAACTAATTATTTTAGTTATTTTATTAGGGTGAAAATAATAAAATTTCTGCTGAAATTTAGTATTTACCCTTATGTCCAGGAGGCCCAGGATATCCAATTCCTGGGAATCCTGCTTCACCATCGGGCCCAGGAGGACCTGGGTTACCACTTGGTCCTGTGGACCCCGGACTTCCTAAAAGAAGACCAAAAAAAAAAAAAAGTCAGTCTTGTTTTATCAGCTTCTAAACTTGCTTATTTCTGTCAAATGTAGCACCAGATTCTCAGGTTATAATTCAGTGCCATCTTGAGTTCCTTATTCTCTTTCACCCACACATCTGATCAGTTGCCAAATCTTGCTGTTTCTACCCCTACAGAATCTCTGTCATCTGACTTCTTTCTGCTCTACCTTGGCTCAGGACCTCATCACCTCTCACCTAGAGTATTCCAACAGCCTCCTAACTGCTTTCCCTGAGTCAAGTTAGTCTTCACTCCAGTACATCCTCCACTCAGCAGCCAAAGTAATTTTCATTAAGTATAGTTCTGACCATTTTATTCCACTACTCAATCACCTTCAATGGCTCCCTAGTCCCTCTAGGATAATATATAAACTCATATGTTTAGCTTTTAAAGCCCTTTACCCTAAGATATTTCTTCTGTGCCATTGTACATTACTCTCTCTCCTACGCTCTTCAAAGCCTCTTAGTGTTCTTCACACATGCCATTTCATATGCTGTCTCTGGGTATTTTGGCTGGCCATCCCTTGTGCTTGGGATACACTCTGTTCTCACCTTACCTCAATGAGTTCTTCCCTTCCTCACCCCACTTTTAATACCCTCCCTAACTGCTATAGGTGTGTATACATATATATGTATATATTTATATATCTACACATATAAACTTTGCATATATTTATGTTTTCTCCTTATTCTCCATAGACATATCTGTATATATGTATGGAAATAGATATATTTATTGCCTTTTCTGTTAGAATGTAAGCTCCTTGAGAGTAGGAGCTGTTTTATTCTATGTACTTGTATTCTCAGTACTGGGCAGGTAATAGATGCCCATTAATGTTTGTTAACTGTATCTGAATGATCACTGTGTTTTTGTGATGAAGTTAAACTAATATGCTTCTTCTATTCTTGCCAAAGGATCTACCATTAAAATCTGCAAAGTTTAATATATATTATCCCTCTCCCTCTCTCTATCTCCTCTCTCTTTCTTTTAGTCAGACTGTGTGTGTATGTGTATGTGTGTACAGGATGTTCCAAAAGTAAACCTTTCTAGAATCTCTATCTTAGAAAGAGAGACAGAGAGAAATATATATATGAGAAATTATATGTAATTTCATAAAACAAATATATAAATGTGATTATAATATAACTAACATATAATGATAATATAGATTATTTGTACATAAATTTCTATATGGTATTTAACATATTATATAGTATATCATAGAATATAATTATGCTTCTATAATGTAAATAAATATACTATATTTGAATATAATATAATTTATATATGTAATTTCTTTCTTGTATATATACATCTCTCCATGTCTAGCTCTATTTATAGATAGAGATTCTATAAAGATTCAAAATTCTGGTTTAAAAATATATATGCAAGGTATTTCAAAAGTCTTAGTGAAGTTTTAAGGTATTAAAATTTATTTTTAAAGTTTAATTTTAATAAGATATTAGAGTTTAAAACTACACTGGGATTTTTGGAAAACCCTGTGCAAACATACACACAGTCTTAAATGTATAACTACATACTTTTAAAGTATATATATATTCATGTGTATATTTACATATACCTTATATATTACATATCTGTATATGTAACATATGTGTTTGGGCATATGCATAAACAGTTTTAAAACCAGCATTCAGTGGGTATATATGTATGTGTGCATGCTTTTTAAAGCAACAATATTGAATCACCATCTTAGCAAAAAAGATAATTAAGATTATAGAATATAATTCTAAAGAAAGCATTCAGTTTACTAATGAAGAAATTGAGGTGACATGAAGTGATAATTTTTTAACCTATAATTCCTGATAACCTCTGGAGAGCATTCTCTTCTTGGGCACCTCTGAAGTGATTTAAAGTATTGTAGAGCATTCATTGTAGTTACTGGAACAGAGTGAGCTCAGCAGTCACAAACAATGGAAAGAATAGTTGCAGTCATATCTGAGGGCAGACAACAGATCCCTTCTCTCCCAATGCCCCCCTCCCCCCTTTCTTTTTGTAGGGCAATGGGGGTTAAGTGACTTAGCCAGGGTAACACAGCCGGATTTGAACTCAGGTACTCCTGAATGCAGGGCCGCTACTTTATCCACTGCGCCACCTAGCTGCCCCCCCCCCCCGTGCCCTCTTTTTAAACTCGATATTGTTTCATAAATTGGATTTAGGCTTTCCTCATCAGGAAGCTGAGAATCATGCCAATCCTTTCTCTTTGACTTGGAAGAAGAAAGACTTACCAGTTGTGCCTGGGAGGCCAGGTAGCCCTGGTAACCCCGGAGGTCCTGGAGGGCCAGGTACTGGCTCTGCTATGCCTGGTTCTCCTTTAGGACCTTAAAAAAAGGCATGGCATGTAACAGGATTAATGCAGAAATAGGATTAATGTTATTATGTGTATATATATATATATATGTGTGTGTATATATCTATATCTATATCTATATGTATAGAGATATATAGACATAACCTATATCAGATTACCTGCTGTCTAGGGGAGGGGGGAGGAAGGGGAGGGAGGGAGAAAAATCTGAAATTGTAAAGCTTGTATAAACAAAAGTTGAGAACTATCTTTACATGTAACAGAAAAAATAAAATACCTTATACATTAAAAAAAAAGGCATGGCAGTAACATTGGTACATGTATTGTATATTTCCCTGATAATTAGGACAAATACCATTATAAACAATTAAAAAAATGCATACAGAGGGAAAGTTAGCATAATTTGTTTCTCATAGGTTTTAAAGTTAATTTAGGCTAATGAGCCCTTGGGAAATGGGCTTCTGATTATCACTAAATCTAGAATTTGCAGGTCTTATAAAATAGACTGTATTTTGAAACCAGGTAATGTAGAATTAAGCTAAATCTTTGACGAAAGACTTTTTATTTGTTACAAGGCAGCATATTTATAAATTTTATAAAATATTTATAAATATAATTATTCAATTATATTTATTTCAATGCCATAAACATTAAGTACCATTCCTTGTACATAGTAGCTACTTTGTTGAATTAAAGCATTTACCATAATTCCTAGCACATAGTTAGCTAACTAGGTTAGCTATGTACTGAAACTACTTCACACATTGAAAGTTGGACTAAAAATGTGAAAAGAACCTAGAGAGTAAAATATTTTAGGAAAATGGAATATTCCATAAATGTTTTCATTTAGAAATAGGATTTTCTATACTAGAACAAAAAAATCAGTTTCCCTTTTCTATTCCTTTATCTCAAGAAAGGGGTAAAAAAAAATGCCTATGCCATTATTATCTAAAGGGACCTCAGTGGTCATCTAGTACCAGAATGCAACCTACCACATTCCCAACAAGCGTCATCTAGCCTTTGCCTGAAAGGGAATGAGGAGGAACCCACCACCTCTGGAAACAACTCATTCCACTGGGCAATAGTTTTAATGATGAGGGTGATTTTTCTTACATAAACCTACATTTGCCTTTTTGCAATTTTTTTTTTTGGCGGGGCAATGGGGGTTAAGTGACTTGCCCAGGGTCACACAGCTAGTAAGTGTCAAGTGTCTGAGGCTGGATTTGAACTCAGCTACTCCTGAATCCAGGGCTGGTGCTTTATACACTGCGCCACCTAGCCGCCCCCTCCTTTTTGCAATTTTAACCCATAGTTGAGGCAGGCTGGTGGCACGGTGTGATAGAGTCTCGTACTTGGGGTCAGGAAGAATAAGATGAATTTCAACACTGCCTAAGATGCTAGTTATGTGACCCTCAGCAAGTTAATCTCTGTAAGCCTCAGTTTCCTCATCTGTAACTTGGGGATAATTTATAGGATCTCCTTCACAGGGTTGTTGTAAGGATCAAATGAGATAACCTGTAAGGTATTTTGCAAACCTTAAAGCATTCTATAAGTGCTACCTATTATTATTATTATAGTCCTGTGCTCTGGAACCAAGAAGAACATCTAATTTCTCTTCTAGGTGACAGCCCTTTGAATATCATGCTCCAGATCCCCCAAGTCTCCTCTTCTCTGGACTAAACATTTGCATTTCCTTCAGTTGATCCTTATTTAGCAGCAACTCAAGACCCTTTCATCCTGATTGTTTGCCTCTTGTCATCTTGTCAATGCCCTTCCTTAACTATGCCCTCCTCACTCCCCAACTCAAAACAACATTCCAGAGATGACCTGATCTGGTACATACATCAGGACTATGTTATGTCTTTATTCCTGAAAGCTTTAGCTTTCTTACTAAGGGCAAAGTTTCTTCCCTTCTTTTCTTCCTTTATTTGTTTGCTTGTTTGTTTAGCTTCTAAAATAAAATAAAAGGGAGTAAATCATCCCCATACCCCTAAAACTTATTTGGACTTTTTCACCACTAGCTCATCTGACTATAAATGAATTTAAGGTAACACATCCTTTCCAAGCCCCAGCTATATTATTTCAGTGGAATATTGCCAATTATCCATGGATCCTTAAGGCTAACCGCACTTATGTTACCGCAAAATGGTAGTTATTTGCTTTAGATATGTTGACTTTTAAGCTTATTGTTTCTTTAAGTTTATTAACTATCCAGAAAAAATAGATGTGCAGTGAGATCACTGTGAATCTCCAGTATGGAAACGTGATCAGGAGCTGAGAGTAGGGCAATAATCACAACCCATCAACTGCCTTTGCTTCCTCTTTAGGTTAATCCAACGTAACTTCAGTCTCTCACTGAGGTTCTAATCTAAACTCCTTTGTGATTAGATTAGTAATAGTTATATAGTGTCCTGATATATTTTAACTATGCTTAAATTATTTAGTAGCAAAAGATAAATTAGTTTTTCCAACATAACCTAAAGGTCATCTGTCTAAAATTTTGCAAATTCCATGCCTAGTGTTAATTAGAAATCATTAAGTGTGGGCTCAATGGAGAGAGTGTCAGCATTTGGGAGCAGGACCTGAATTCAAACCCTGCCTCAGACATTTGTTGTGTGACCCTGGGCAAGTCACTTAACCTCTCTCAGACTCAGTTTCCTTATCTATAAAATAGGGATAATAATAGAATCTACATCACAGGGTTATGAAGATCAAATGAAATAATGAATGTAAAGTACCTTGCAAACCATAAAGCTCTAAATTAATGCCAGCTGTTATTATTGTGATGGAGATAAAAAGTTTGGTAGAATTAGAAATCCACTATGCATGGAAATAAGTTAGGCTGAATATAAAACTAACCAACCGTCATCTCCAGGTGATCCTGGAAATCCAGGTAGACCTGTAGCTCCCTTTGGTCCAGGTTTTCCTGGTGGCCCATAGTTGGATGGTCCAGCTGGTCCCATAGATCCTGGGTGCCCAGGGTCACCAGGATTTCCTGGAAAACCTTTATCTCCCTTTTCTCCATTCATAACCTATGGGAAGAAAATGTAACTGGTTGGCATTTACCATTTTACTTATTTTTTGCATGTTCTGCTTTTAACACAGCATCTTTGTGACCATGAATAAGTCATTTAATCTCTTGGTGCTCTGGGCAGTTAAGACTATAAATTACAGATGAGTTGCTGATCTTCACCAGTGGAAAATGTTTACACAATGGGAAGTCTTCACATTGCTGGAGGGGGGGATCCCCCACAAAAACCCCAACCAAATAGTAAAGTGTTTATGATACTCTTTTAGGCTGATATTTATTTTCTGTGGTGTGCAAACTTATACCAAATATGTGTACTTACTTTTGCCTGTATCTGTAAATGAGCGTTTCAAGAATTTCCTACAGTTGTGAGTCCTATAAAAATAGCTTAGAGTTCTAAAATACTCATCGTGAGTGTACAGAGTTAAAGTTCCCTATAAAACATTTGATGCTAACTCATTGATACTTAGAAAGGATCTGTGATCTTATCACTGGGTTCTCCTGTATTTCATGAGTTATTGTGGTTCACAATGCCATCACCTGGTGGCCAGCCTTCTAGTGATTAACCTCTCTGAACTTGGCTCTGAAACTTGAGCAACAGACAGTTTTATCGCTGGCCCTGTACTTGAAGCCCTTCCAGATAGCTGAGTTCTTCCAGAGCTGGTACTCCATTGACGTAAGCATCAAGGGCCCAGGATTAGCAATGGCACAAAGAGAAATTAATGTAGGACTTTAATGGAGGGCTAGCTAGTTAAGTAAATACCATAACTTTTTTATACATTGCCTTATTACTAGTATTAATGAATTATAATCATAGCTTTCTTCATACATACGTAACTCAATCCTAGTTGTTATTACTCCTTGGAAGATCATCTTTTTTCTTTAACTCAAGCTTTATTTCAAAAAATGATGAAATTAATTAAAAAAAACATTGCTGTATACCAACCGGTTCGCCTTTTGCGCCTGGTGATCCTTTCATTCCAGGTTTTCCAGGAATTCCATCTGAGCCATTTTTTCCAGGGTCTCCTCTGCTCCCCGGATCCCCTCGATCTCCTACTTCTCCTTCCTGTGATGTTTCACCTTTTTCTCCTTTTAGTCCCGGATTACCAGGAGTACCTGGGAATCCCTAGTGTGAAAAAGAAAGCAATCTTGTTTACAGTTTTGAGAAATGGATTTTGTATTAATCTTAAATACATATGATAGTAGTATGCATTTATAGTGAGCTTTTGGGTTCTCAGAGCTTGTTTGTTTACATTAACTCATCTGATTCTTCTAATAACCTTGGGAAATAGATACTATTATTATCCACCTTTTTACAGAGTAAACAGACTGAGAGGATTAAAGTGACTTTCCAAGGTCTATACAGCTAGCAACGGTCTGAAATGGGATTTGAACCCAATTTTTATATCATGCCACCATCAAATAAAACTTGTTACATATTAAAACCTTTTCAGTTTTGAGGAAGACATTAAGGTTTTATCTTTGTACTCCCCCTATTGTTCATGAGTTACTAATGGTTGAAAATAGCATCACCTAGTGGCCAACTTTCCAGTAAGGCAAGTTATATTCATGTGACTGCTCCACTAACACTGCTTTTGTTGGAAAGTTGAAACTTTTTAAGTGAATACAGCCATCACAGTGATTGATATTCAGTACAATAACCTAAACAGAGGTTGTGGTTGAACTTGGATTATCTTTAACTCTCATTCAAGAAAAGTATCTCCTATTTTCTTTTAGTTGGTTGGGGTCCCCATCTTCCAGGGTTCTATGATTACAGAGTTTCAGAAAGCAATGGCGGAAGGTCATTCTAGGCAAAGGGGAATGATTGTAGATGATCGGTTGGCACAGTAGAGAGTTTTGTCCTTGTATCCGGGCCAGTCAATAATTGGTATTTCCATCTCTCTGTAAAGTTGAACTCACATTCCACTTTAGTATCATTCCAAGATAATGGAGGATGAGGCGTACTCAGAAGATTTAGAGAAGGCCCAGTAAAAATACCCCCTCACCCTATTTTCTTTTATTCTGATTCCCTGAACTCAGTGGGGCAAATGCTTTGAAGATATGGCTTTAATTTTGAGCCCATGTTCCCCCAGAAACTAAGATGTTTATAGGAGAGATTTTGCCCCTAGGTGTCGTAACTTCTGTTCTTGCTATATTTTGTCAGTACATATATATCCCTTTGTGAAAACTAATTGATGCTAATTCTTTAAATAATACTTGTGTTTTAATCACTGGCCTTTAATTTTGAGGCAAACAATGCCATTTAAAAAGAAACGCCTTCCTCAAAGAAGTGGCAGTAGCAATAAGAAGTAGATGTCAGAGTTAGACCTTGCCTTTCCCTGGCCCAGACTTTTACTAGCTCTGTGATGAAGGACAGATCACTTTATCTCTAGGTCTGAGGGTGGGGAGTTGATTTTCTATCAACCCTGAGTTTTTTACCCACTTGGGAAAACTAGACCTTAGGGTAGTCCTATTTAGTCTGTAACACCTGTTTAGGTCCCTGGTAGAGGTAGGACCCATAAGAGGGGAATGTTTCTTAGCCATCTGTAGGCTTAGATATCTTTTCTGACATGATAAACTTGTTCTTTGTTCAAGCTTTGTTAGCTAAGTGCTTGCTGGGGAACTGACACATCTAGGCAAATACTAGAAGTGGGCCAAATTCAAATGTTCCAAGGTCCTGAGGCCCAGATGAGGAAAAATATGAGCTATACAAGTTATTTTTAAAAGGTAGCCCTCATTTATTTATTTATTTATTTAATTTTTTTTTTTTTTGCGGGGCAATGGGGGTTAAGTGACTTGCCCAGGGTCACACAGCTAGTAAGTGTTAAGTGCCTGAGGCCGGATTTGAACTCAGGTCCTCCTGAATCCAGGGCCGGTGCTTTAACCACTGCGCCATCTAGCTGCCCCTAATGCATTTATTAGAGAAGTTCTAATTTTCACAAGCACCAAATGAAAAAAAATAATTGAACCACAATGTTTAAACAACACATAGCTGTAATCTTACCGGAAAGCCTGGGAGACCTGTAACTCCTGGAGATCCTGGGCTTCCCTTTAAACCATCAAGCCCTTGTCCCCCTGCAAGTCAATCAAGTAACAGACATTTATCGAGTGGTTATTATGTGAAAAAAGAATTCAGTTAGCAAAACATAACTAGCTGTTCTCTTCAGGTATCATCTAAAGGAAATTATGATTTAAATTGTTTCTAGTTAATTGCTGTCATAGCAAAAGAACAGTGCTGGGTAAAAGAATGAATTGAAAGGCAGAGTTGAATATGGGTACTACGTACTCTTAGGGCTTTCTGTTGATTTCATCAGAATACACCTCTGTTGTGCATTTAAGCACTTTACAACTTGGGGCCCTTTGACCAACATCAGTGCTGGTTACCACTCAAGAATCTCTGCTCTTCCACCCCAGACCATCAACAGACACTGGGACCAATACAGACAGATGCAAGGACATGGATTCAGGGAACTTTCCCCTCTCCCACCCAACAGTCATTGGTCAGTTCCCACAAACCACCGGACACTCAGACTCAGCTGACTGCTGTAGATATCCCAGAATTCTGCTGCAATGAAGTGAATCTGGTTTAGCACCACGTGGGATTTCTGACCCATGTCTCCACAGCCTCCAAGTAGAACCCTTTCTGAATCCCAGCTAATGAACTCCCACGGATTAAGAAAATATTTCCATGCTGGCATTTGTGTTGCCTGGGTTCTTTTGTCTTAGACTTCTAAAATCCCCTTTCCAGTCTACTCAAATAATCCTAGTACATCTACGTCTATGATTTCAAAATCTTTCTTTGCCAAGCAAGTCAGCATTCCACGAGAAAGGGAATAATAGATCCAAATATCATTTACCTTTAATTCCTTTTTCACCATCTAACCCAGGTAAACCTGGCAGACCTGGGGGTCCCGGAGTGTAACTGCACTGGGTACACAGCAGTCCTGCTTCTCCTACAGTGAGATGATTATTCCATTAATCAGGGGCCCATAAGGTCTACTGAGAAGAATTAAACCTTTTTATTTCCATGAGACAGAGAACTTGTCTTTTGTGTGTTATGAAAAGTTCTTAATAAATATTACAGCTAGTAATAATCTCTTCCTATTCTGTCTGGGGTAGACAAGTAAGTGAAGAAGAACATGAACTTAATTCCAGTTATCCTGAGTTTGGATGTTGAAAAAAGAGATTGAAAATCTGCCATAAAAGTGATTAACCCTTCAGAGTTTATCACCTGGCAGAGAGTCTACAAGGATTCATTTGTGTGTTATTTCAGCCTTCTATTTATAGATACACAGAAAGCCCATGAGCCATTTTCAGCTAATTCCTTCTTTCTTTCTTTCTCTCTCTCTCTCTCTCTCTCTCTCTCTCTCTCTCTCTCTCTCTCTCTCTCTCTCTCTCTCTCCCCCCTTCCTTCCTTCCTTCCTTCCTTCCTTCCTTCCTTCCTTCCTTCCTTCCTTCCTTCCTTCCTTCCTTCCTTTTTTTTTCTTTCTTTTTTGGAGACAATCATGGTTAAGTGACTTGCCCAGGGTCACACAGCTAGTAGGTGTCAAGTGTCTGAGGCTAGATTTGAACTCAGGTCCTCCTAAATCCAGGGCTGATACTTTATATACTGCACCACCTAGCTGCCCCAGCTAATTTGTTTTTGAAAAGAAGTGAAGAGCTAAACAACTTAATTGGCTACTTAGTTTTTCTGTATTGTCATTTTATGAGGGGAAAAATAGGATAAAATATAGATTATTATTTTTTTTTCCAGGGTAATGGGGCTTAAGTGACTTGCCCAAGGTCACACAGCTAGTAAGTGTGAAGTGTCTGAGGCCGGATTTGAACTCAGGAACTCCTGAATCCAGGGCCAGTGCTTTATCCACTGCACCACCTAGCCGCCCCCAAATTTAGATTATTTTAAAGCATAACGTTGTTGATAGGCTCACTAACCTTTGGGCCCAGAGGCTCCAGGAATGCCGGGAGACCCAAAATGTCCTGGATCTCCATGGTCTCCTGGAGGACCAGTCTGAAAAGTTACTTTGCCTGTTGAAGAGTTAGAAAGACAATTTTAAAGGTATTGAATATTCTTAGAGACCATTTCCTATGAACTATGGCATATACATTAGGTAATGTATCTAACCCTATTATTGGAAGATGATGTGACTCATATGTTGGTATGACTGAAGTGAGTTGGTCACTTTTTTTCACAGTTGCATGATAGAAGTGGAAGACTGAGTTTGGAGAAGGGCCAGAAATCTGGTTTATTGGGAATATAGAAGACATGAAAAGGAGTGATGCAGAACACCAGGAAGACATTTAACTGCCAGGCAGAAGAATTTATATTTCATTCCAGAGACAATAGCCAACACTTATATGACAATTTAAGGTTTGCAAAGTACTTTTAAAATATTATTTTATTTTTACAACTCTGGGAGGC
The DNA here is from genome assembly GCF_019393635.1 of Dromiciops gliroides. Taxonomy (NCBI): domain Eukaryota; kingdom Metazoa; phylum Chordata; class Mammalia; order Microbiotheria; family Microbiotheriidae; genus Dromiciops; species Dromiciops gliroides. The sequence goes on from NC_057863.1 coordinate 59,365,790, forward strand.
AGGTGCTATTACCATTCCCGTTTTACAAAAGAGGAAACTGAGGCAGACAGCTGTTAAGTGACTTGCCCAGGCTCACAAAGCACTGAGTAACTGTCTGAAGCTGGATTTGAACTCAAGTCTTCCTGAGTGTAGGTCCTGTGCTCTATGCACTGTGCGACCAGCTGCCTTTTTGACTCTCTGCATGTAAACAGAAACTCATTAGGCACAGCTGTAAATTATCTGTTGATAAAAGCTTAAGTTCAGTGACTCTTCCAGAAGTTTTGTATTCTCCTTGGTTTTGTATGTTAAAAGCTGTTCTGAGATTGCCACCTTTAGAAATTGGTCAAAATCATTATAGTAGCAGAAAGAACGTTGATCTTGTTAGGGATTAGGAAAGAATGGTCGATGTCTGAGAAGTAAGTGACTTGCTCCAGGTCACACAGCTGATAGTTGAAAGAGCAAGGATCCTGACTCAGGTATTGTCACTCTATACCAGGTTCGCAGAATCATAGATGAAGAGTTGGAAGGGAGCTTCAAGGTCCAACCTCCTCATTTTATGGTTGAGGAAGAGGAGCTCCAGGGAAAGTGACGTTTCCATAGTTACATAGCTAATGAGATTGATGGGCTACCTAAGTTTAGATTGTTGACATTATAAGACTAATAAGTACAAGGGATGACAATGAGCTGATGATTCCTCTGCAAGCTGGTCACTCGATCCTCCTGACTTCACTGATAAAGGAATTGGAACAGGAGCAAAAATGAAACATCGAGGGGAGGGAGGGAGAAAAATCTGAAATTGTAAAGCTTGTATAAACAAAAGTTGAGAACTATCTTTACATGTAACGGAAAAAATAAAATACCTTATACATAAAAAAAAATGAAACATCAACAGTCAAAACTCACAATTGCAGAGCAGGATTAAAATCCATTGACTCTGAACGTATACATTTGTTACAAGAACAAATTTCAGATAATTCAGGGGGCATGGGAGGGAGGCATTCTGACCTGGTGGTCCTGGAAGACCAGGTAACCCTTTGTACCCTGGTGTTCCTGGGAATCCAGGAAGTCCAGGAGGCCCCATTATGTCCATGCCAGGTGGTCCTCTCTCTCCTTTACTTCCCTTGATTCCGGGAGATCCTGGAGTGCCCCTAAGACCAGGTCTTGATGCCCCTAAAGAGAAACAAATAAACATTTTAAGCTATTAAAATGACCTCCAAAACATTTTAGGTAAGCTATTTTTCTGTATCTGTGTTCCTTCAAGATTCCTTCTTCTTCTAATAGTTTGTTTATTTTTTTTTTGCTTTTTTTTTTTGTGGGGCAATGGGGGTTAAGTGACTCACCCAGGGTCACACAGCTAGTAAGTGTCAAGTATCCGAGACTGGACTTGAACCCCGGTCCTCCTGAATCCAGGGCCTGTGCTTTATCCACTGCACTATCTAGCTGTCCCAATTCCTTCTTCTTCTAATCATTGCTGTTTTGCATCCAAGAAAAGTCTCTCACTTCTAATCCAATTATTGATTAGCATCTCAAGGGCACAGGGAAATTTTAATGAATACATGAATCCAAGTTGATTGGACAAAAAAGATGCCACCATCCCACCCACTCATATATTCCTCATCATCTTCCCTTTCCTTACCTGTTTCAGATAACAAAGAGGTAGTAAAAATGCCTTGAGTGAAGCTATAAAACATCTGATGTGTCACCCAGAGAGATATAACTTTAATGTGATCTGATTTAATATGAACATTACAAAAATTTTATGATTATTGTACAAATTCTAAGAAATACATACATACCGGGTCTACCAGCAATTCCTGGTGGACCTCTGGGTCCTATGGAAAAGATTAAACAATTTTTTAAAAGACATAAATACCAAACCTTCCTCCACCTTCCCTCTCCCCTAAAAAAAAGCATAAGATCATTAGGATTTAGAACTATTAGGAACTGTGGAGGCCGTTCAACTCAACACCCACATTTTACAGATGACGAAACTTAGTCCCAGAGGTATAAAGTGACTTGCTGAAGGCCGAATAGGTAGAAAACAGAACTGAAATGCAGATCCAGATCCTCTGCTTCCAATTCACAGCTCATCTCCTATACCACATGTGCCTTAAGTAACTAGAGAAACTGTAAGGCATTACCCCAAAAGAACCAGGAGCATCAATCAACACAAAATTAAAAAAAAGAATTTTCCTATAATTTACTAGAATTTCTTTTTATCTGTGTAATTCACTTTAGCATTCACTTTTTTTTTTTGGTGAGGTAATTGGGGTTAAGTGACTTGCCCAGGGTCACACAGCTAGTAAGTGTTAAGTGTCTGAGGCCGGATTTGAACTCAGGTCCTCCTGACTCCAGGGCTGGTGCTCTATCCACTGCGCCACCTAGCTGCCCCTTGTATAATTCTCTTTAAAAACAAATAATTATAAGCTGATATTACCATTTTACTTTCAAATAAAAGTGTTCAATCTCCTATCTTTCTATTTTCTTTGCCTTTTGGATAAAAAAATGCATTGTAGTAACTGATGCTGCTTGGTCCTTTGAAGTATTCTTAAATTTTGGTCCTTCTAGTAAATTCATGGCTTTTTGTGTCTTGCTCTCTTTTCTTTAAACACTGTGGACTTCACATAGACAAAGATGAAAGAGACCAGAAAAAGACTAAAACTTTACTAATACAGAGATAAACTTGGAGAAAGATAGTCAAAGAATGAAAACTTCCTGTGAAATACTTGTAAAGAATTGAAAAAACCTGTGTAAAGAGATGATGTATGTACAGGGCTTGTTGAACCCTGAAAGGATATAGCCATAGGCTATATAGGTGGGGGGTGGCAATGGATGTCTGTATTTCATCCAAACTCACAAAAATATTATGAAATAACTTTCAATATTGTCGTTTACATGTTGGGACATAAAAATGGTAATGGGATCTAATCATCACCACCATGTCTTGGAAACACCAAGTTTGGACATCCTTCTTCTTAAGTGGCAGACAGATGGTACCTGTAAAACTCTGAGTCTTTCAACAACGCATCACAACAAGTGGGGTCATTCCCAAATGAGAGAAGACTTGAAAAAAATCCTCTTACCCTGTTGACCACGTGTTCCTTTGGGTCCTGGAGGGCCAGGGCTTCCCTCATTGCCTTTCTCCAGGTATCCATTGGAATATTCTGTCTTAAAATAGAGAGGTGTGAACATTTTGTTTTTGGTTTTTGTGGGGCAATGGGGGTTAAGTGACTTGCCCAGAGTCACACAGCTAGTAAGTGTCAAGTGTCTGAGTCTGGATTTGAACTCAGGGACTCCTGAATCCAGGGCTGGTGCTTTATCCACTGCGCCACCTAGCTGCCCCAGGCGTGAACATTTTTAAAAAGAAAGGCTCCTAGGGACTCACTGAAAGCTTTAAATGGACAACAGAATGATGCTGATTATTCTAGTTTCCTCTGTGGCCTCTTGACCAAAAGTAAACTTTCAGAATTTGCCAGAAGTCAGAGGTCATCTGGTACACAGCAATCACTTATGGCTTTAATATATATGAGTAAGAGTGAGGGGCAGCTAGATGGGACAGTGGATAGAGCACCGGCCCTGGAGTCAGGAGTACCTGAGTTCAAATCCGGCCTCAGACACTTAACACTTGACCCTGGGCAAGTCACTTAACACCAATTGCCTCACTAAAAAAAAAAAAAAGAGTGACATATATATGAGTAGGTAACAGTTTGAAATTTAGGGACTAAAGATGCCCTCCTGGTACTGTGATTATTCTGGATGTCCATGCTATAAATGTCAGAATATAGTCCCAGAGGGGCTCAATATACCTGTGGCTAATCTCTTCTCCCTGATCTTGCAGCTCATCTGCCAGCTCACATTCCTTAGATGTTAGTGATGCAGCTTTAGAGGAGAAATGTAGTTCTTTTTCTTTATTCTTTTTTTTTTTTTTTTTGGTGAGGCAATTGGGGTTAAGTGACTTGCCCAGGGTCACACAGCTAGTAAGTGTTAAGTGTCTGAGGCCGGATTTGAACTCAGGTCCTCCTGACTCCAGGGCCGGTGCTCTATCCACTGCGCCACCTAGCCGCCCCTGTTGTTGCTTTTTGGATGAGAGCCATAACTAGGATGGGGTAAGCAGGGTATTGCCCCAGGATGCTCAAAAATCCAGGGGTTTATTATCTCTAACCCCTCCTAATCCTCTGTTAGTCTCTTACCATCACTTTTTTTTTCTTTGGTGGGACAATGAGGGTCAAGTGACTTGCCCAGGGTCACACAGCTTGTAAGTGTCAAGTGTCTGAGGCCGGATTTGAACTCAGGTCCTACTGAATCCAGGACGGGTGCCTCACTGTGCCACCTAACTACCCCTTACCATCACTTTTGAAACCATAATGTGACTGCCTCTTACTTTCCCTAGTGCCTGACACATAGGAGGCATACAATAAATTACGAATTGCTTGCTCTCTTACCTGGCTCCTGGTAGCCATATTGGTTACCAATGCTTTCTCTCTCAGTGTGGTGGCTAGCCTGGCATACCTTAGATAAGTTCTTGCTACGTCCCTTATCTCATAACTGTACCCTTTTCTTGTTTCTAACCTCTCTACCCTTAGGGGTCATGGGCTGCTCCAAAGATGGTTTTTGTGTGAGCCACTCATAGTCTAGCAGAGAGGTAGCCTGTCACACAGAGTGTCTAACCCTAATCTCCACAGGCCCATAACCCCCTCCTATCAGCTTATATGTGATTCTTATGCCTTCCTACACCATAGGTGTACTCCTTGCTTCAGCTTAAGGTATCCTTGGTTTTCTGTGTCTTCTACCATTGGGCCTTGGGTCCCCACTGAGGTCTGTCTCCAATGTTCTCCTCATTTCCTGATCTGCTTTTGACAGGACCCATAATTTCTAGTTATGGTTCTATATTGTGGATGTAAAGCTGGAAAGGATGTGAGAGGCAAGTGAAGACAATTCTTCATTTTGAAGATGAGGCAACTAAGACACAGAGATATTAAGTGATTTACCTAGTGTCACATAATGCCTGAGGTGGGATTTGAATCCAGATCTTTGTGGCTTTAAGTCCAATGCATTCTCCACTACACTATGTTGCCTCAATAAATGCCTTTTGGTTGCTGAACTGGAGATAAAGTCCCTTAGTCTAAGGGTGTGTATTGTTACAGTCCTCCTGAACACAAAGGTGGGAATCAACTTTGTTCTTAGTACCAAGAAAAACAGTCTCTTCCCTGGATATATCCAAGGGGAATGTGATATTGTGAGTTTCTTAGTCATACATTTCTTTTCTTTTTTTTTTTTTTGGCAGGGCACTGAGGGTTAAGTGACTTGCCCAGGGTCACACAGCTAGTTAAGTGTCAAGTGTCTGAGGCTGGATTTGAACTCAGGTACTCCTGAATCCAAGGCCAGTGCTTTATCCACTGCGCCACCTAGCTGCCCCCTATTGTGAGTTTCTTAAAGAGTTGTTCATAAAGATGAATCAGGGAGCCATGCCTTGAGGCGATCAACTCTTAAGAGTTCCTCAACATTTTATCAGACAACTTCATATAAACTTACTGGACCACGAAATCCTGGTGGGCCAATGTCTCCTTTAAATCCCTGTATTAAAAAAAATGGATGTCAATGAATGCAAATGGCACAATTAGACTATTTTACATGCAAGTGCCCCACTTCCTCAGAAAATAATAGTCTTCATTAGTTAAGTTTTCTTTGAATGTCATTTAAAGTTTAAATCCAAATGTTAAATTGTTCCAGGAAACTGGAATGCCTAATGAGACATCTTACTGAAGTCTATGATGATTGTATCTTGTGCCTGGGTTCCCCCTTTTTTGTTTTTATCAAATATGATTAAATTAGAAGAGGATAAAGTCAAAGGATACTAAGGAGAGGATTACCTTAATGCCAGTTTCACCACTTAATCCAGGGAAACCCTTGTCACCCTTAGCTCCCTAAGGGAAAGAATAGAAGAAAATTTAAAGGAGAAGTGAGTTCACCAGTTTCTCCTATATCTAGTGTAAACATTTTAAATTGCTTTTTGTTGGAAAAAAGAGAGGGAACTTAAAAATGTATTCATATTAGATTTGCACAGAAGGATGACTTTAAAATAAGAATGTCATAGTAGGTGCTAAGTCAGCAATTGCTGAATTAAATAGATCATTAGGAATAGTTTTATTTTTTATTTTTAATTTTTGTGTGTGTGAGGTAATTGGGGTTAAGTGACTTGCCCAGGGTCACACAGCTAGTAAGTGTCAAGTGTCTGAGGCTGGATTTGAACTCAGGTCCTCCTGAATCCAGGGCCAGTACTCTATCCACTGCACCGCCTAGCTGCCCCGAAAAGTTTTATTTTTTAAAGATAAACGTTTCATTGGTTTTTAGAATACACAAGGGGTCTCAAATATCAGTATAGAGAAGTTCCCATTTGGAAATTCCTTCCAATGCAGATAGTAACCCGTTTATGACCTAGTAGATTTAATTGAATTAAGCAATTATTAAGCACCTCCTCTAACACTGTACTAGGCTCTGAGGATACAAAAATTAAAATGATAAAAGGTCCTTGCCCTCTTGAAGCACATAGAGGTTAAATGACTTGTCCATGGTCACACAGATAATTTCAGAGGCAGAATCTGGGTGAGTGTAGGCCTTCCTGACTTCAAGTCTGGCACTCTAACCACTATACTACACCATTTCTCTAGAATTAAAAATGACATGAATGTAACAATTTAAAGTTTACAAAGCTTTTTATGCACATTCTTTTATGTAAACCCTGCAACAACCCTGTGAGGTGGGTACTACAAGTGGCATTGTACTCACTTTAACAGGTAAAGAAGCAGCTTCAGAGCAGAATTAATTTGCCCGAAGAGCCCTAGTGACTAAAAGTCCAAAACAGGAGGTGAAACCCAATCTCCCAGACTGTAAGTCCAGCACTCTTATTTCTTATACTGGAGTGCACTGTTAATTTAGAATTTCTGAACAAAATAAAACAGGTTGCAATTGAGATAAAGGCTTCCTTTGCTCAGGTAGTACTGAAGTGTTAACCATGAGGGAATAATGAAAAATAAAATACTTACTTGAAGTCCAGGGAAACCAGGGGCACCGTCTTTCCCAGGTTTTCCCTAAATTAAAAACAAACAACAAATAAACAAAATAAAACAAAAAGGTGAAAAAAGCCCACATACTATTTCACAAAAGCAGAAAACGTAACATTTGACTTTTCTTTTTGCTATTTCTCTCATAGTCAATAGCTAGACATTTGAAAGAAGGTGTTCCCCTCCCACACTAAGGTCAGCTTCTAAAAGGAAAAGTCTTACATACCAAGATGCTTCATTATTTTCTTATTCCCAAGAAAGGTATGAGGCCAACCAAAAGGCAAGCAGAGGAGGAGAGAGAGAAAAGCTAAATTGGTTTTTGTCTGCTCCTGTGCTAGGTCTCCTCAATTTAATTTCTTTATTTTTTATTTTTAAGTGAACTCTGAGAATACCAGATACATCTCTATATGTATGAAGAAAAATCTAATCCAATATCGCATATAAATTACTTTGAGATGAGCTGTGGTTTCAGATCATCTATACCATTTCTACAGTTCCATAAATATGTTGCCAACATATAAAGCATTACTTTTATTATCTTTTGCTGTGCAAAAGGTTTTTCTGATAAAATCTTAAACCTACTTTAATATACACACCTATATATATACATGTTCATCCATCTATGCACACATGTTATAAACACATGGTACATTGTATGTATAGACATATGCATGCATGTGCCTAGGCGTGTATGTATATGTGTGTACACACATATGTATGTATAATTGGCATTTCAAAGTAGACTCCAAATTGCTGATAGACCTATTCACACATTTTATAAAGGAGTGAATGTCTCTCACCTGAGGACCTGGATCTCCAGGAATACCTTTTTCAGATCCATAAGATTCTCCAGGTAGCCCCTATATTGGAGAAATGTCAATATTTATATGTTCTTGTGTAAGGGAGGGGTTCTTCAGCCACTCCAACCAACCAATGGACACGCATACAATGAAATTTTAAATGTGTAAATTAGCTAGTTTAAACTCTCTCTTCTGTTTAAGTGGTATGAATCTGTTTGATTTGGTTAAGTATGAAAGTAATGTGATTCGCTGATATCAGTCACATCCATTGGGCCTCTGTATAACATATCAATTCATATCAGTGAAGTCAGTCCATAGGGGTTCAGCCTAGACATAGAATATTTCAGTTTTAGAGTTGAAGATACTAGTTCCAAGAAAGCTCTTGAGAAGAAATTGTTCTTGAGCAATTTATCCTTTGTGAGGAAGGATAAAGCTAGTGTTTCTATCCTCTTCCATTAACTACATCACTGGGGAGAAGAGAACAATAGAAAATGATGAATCCAACCACCAAGAGAAAATATGGATCAAAACAGACACATATGGATAAAGGAATATAGCCACCCAAGTGAGGAGAAGCCACTCAAACTTCAGGGACTTTGATGCCTCTTCCCTTGTAACAAATAATTCTGGCTGTTTAAAGGGGAAAGTTCTTGGAGCTCAACAGAGAACTACATAAGAACCCCAAAAGGGAGAAAAGGACTTCCAGCACTAGGACTTGCATAGTATTCCTATGCCATAGGTATTCCCTAAACATGTACCTCACTACCTTTGTACTTTATATTTTTTATCAACTGTTCTTATTAGATCACTTTAATAAATACCTTTTAAAAAAGCTAATTGAGACGATTGGCTTATAACTGATGTGAAACCACACTGGTGGGGGCTTATGAGCAACAGTATTAGAAACCTAAGGTTTATCTCTAGAAACATGATGGAACTCATTGCCATCAAAAAATACCAATGCAAATGGGAGTTGGGGAAGTAGTTCAGAGAGGATGCTATGCCTCTTTTCCCATTCACATTGATTTTATTTACTTACTGCCTTTAGGATTAGAAGATCATAGAGCTAGAAGAGCCCTTAGATGGCCAATTTCCTGGTGATGAACCTCTTTGAATTTATCTGGCTTGATGCTCAGACCACAGATTGAACTGCCACCACCTGCACTGTTAGTGCACCTCTGTCTTTAAGGGTACTTTCCATATTTATATATTTATCTTCCCCATTGGATTGTAAGTTTCTTAACAGCCGGGGCTGTTTTATCCTTTTCTTTGTATGTTTAGGGCTTAATGCAGTGCCTGGAACATAACAAGGACTGAATACATGCTTGTTGACTGATTGATTGGAAGTACAAGTTCTTCAAAAACACAGAAAAGAGGGAAAAACATACAAAAGGAAAAAGAGTAACACTGCATTACTAGTGGTGGGACATTTGGTAAATCATTTGACCTCTCTGCCCTCAAGTTCTTCATCTGGAACATGGAGGGGTTGAATTAGAATGTTAAGGTTCTTTCTAGCTCTAAATTTGTGATCCCAGACCACTTTATGGATTATATAGCCTTACACAGCATGTGAATTGCAGATTGACATTGTGTAATTTAAGATTCTAAATGGGGATTCTAATGTGTTCCCCCAGTTTGGGGGAAACTGACTAAAAATCACTGATAAAACGAGTTTAGGTTTTTAACGGTTTATTGGAAAATAGAAAGAAAAGGATTGAGAACAGAATTCTAACAGCCTAGCATTCCTATCTTTCCTCAAATTTCCTGTGAAGTCCTCTGCCGCCACCACCATCAAGTCCGGAACCCAAAAGGCCCGCGCTCTCTGCGCAGCCTCCCTTTTCTCCTTCCTGTCTCCTCCCAGACCATAGGAGGCTCCTCCAGTTGATTGGCTGGTAGACTTGATAGACAGCACCCATGAGTTTCCTCATGGTGGAGCTCTCCACAGCAAGTCTCCAGTAGGTGGCGTCATTCCAATCATTACAACATATAGTATGACAGAACATAGGAGAGCAGAATTGATTGTTAAGCCAAAGGTTAGAAAGAATCAGAGATCAGTCTCATGTGGAGAGAAGAGCAAAGGGAAGGTGAAAAGGAAGAATGGAAAGGTAGGGAAGTATAATGATTTGTGTTCACGAGCTTTAATAGGAGAGGGCTAGGACATATATGACAACTTGCAATCCTTATTACTATATTATTCATCAAGGTTAAGTGACTTACCCAATTTGTCCATGGCCATGAAAAAATATTTATTATTTACCCTTTATTATCATAATAAAGGTAAATATTATTGTTAATATTATTATATAAATATTATTACAACCATTATTATAAAGGTAAAATTCTAGGTTTTTTGTTAACATTAGGGATCAAATAAAATTATGAGCCATTTTTGTATATTTTATCAAGGGTTAAAGTTCCTCACCATTAACATACACTGAAATATTTTTACATGTTTACAAAGTAGGTTTTTTTGTGTGTTTTGTTTTGTTTTGTTTTTTTTGGCAGCGCAATGAGGGTTAAATGACTTGCCCAGGGTCAGAGGCTGGATTTAAACTCAGGTCCTCCTGAATCCAGGGCCAGTGTTTTATCCACTGCACCACCTAGCTGCCCCTGATAGTGTTATTTGTTAATAGCTTACCTTTGGTCCTGGGGGTCCTGGCTCACCTACTGATCCTTTGTCTCCTTTATCCCCTTTGTAGTCCTATCAAAAAAATAACTGAGTGTTTATACACTTATCAGATGAGGTTATAATTAAATTTGCAAGGAAATTGGTTCTCTAATATTATCATTATAAGAAAACCCATTATATGAAGCCTGATGCATCAGATTCTGATTATTAATATTACACAAGAGATCTTAATTTTATAAGAATGGTTCATTTCAGGTTTCCTTTCAATAATAGATTACTCTGGAACACTTAAAATCAGTTTCACTTTATTTTATTATATTTTTTTGTGGGGCAATGAGGGTTAAGTGACTTGCCCAGGGTCACACAGCTAGTAAGTGTCAAGCATCCGAGGCCGGATTTGAACTCAGGTCCTCCTGAATCCAGGGCCAGTGCTTTATCCACTGCTCCACCTAGCTGCCCCCCCTTTATTTTTTATAATAGATTGAAAACACCTTTCTTTTCAAGAGCACCTCTACCATGTGAAGTGAGGTATCCATGCAAAAAAAAAAATTGCTCCAGATTATTAGTGATTAGAGAACTGCAAATGAAAGCAACACTGAGGTTCCATATCACACCCATCACATCTGATGTTCACACACACACAAAATGACAGATGGAGGCACTATGAGGAAATAGGTGCATTCATACATTAATTCCTGTAAATTGGTCCAGCCATTCTGGAAAATTATTTGGAATAATATCCCCAAAGTTACCAAACTATTTCATTACTAGATCGTTATCCCCAAAGAGATCAAAAAAGAAGAAAAGGACCTATATGTACAGAAATATTTATAGTAGCTTTTTTGTGTGGTAGCAAAGAACCAGAAACAAAATAAATGTCAATTGATTGGGGAATGGATGAACAAATTATGATACTTGGTCATAATGGAATACTATTGTGTTATAAGTAATGACTATGAGAATGATTTCGGAGAAAACTTGGAAGACTTATGTGAACTGATATTGAACGAAGTGAACAAAAGCAAGAGTTTATCTAGAATAACAACAACATTGTAAAAATGAACATCTTTGAATGATTTAATAAGTCTGATCCCGGAAATGATCAGAAAGGTGAAATATATACACAGAATGAAATGTACCTTTTTGGACATGGCCAATGTGGGAATTTGTTTTGCTTAACTAAGCATATTTGTTACAAGGGTTTTGTTTTTCTTTTTTTCTTCTTCAAAGAGAGGGAGAAGTAGGACAAAGAGAAAAAAGTAAAGTGAGACATTTCCTAATTACAGTTTGGCTCATTTTGCTATTTTTGTACATGGAGTAAGAAGGGTTTGGGTCATTCCTGATGAACTGTAACTGAAAAGGTAAATTGGAGTGAAGGTACACCTTAAATTTCCAGTTAACCCATAAGGGCTCAATCTGTTTGCTTCTCTATAAAATCTTGATGGGCTCTACAATTTATTCAATAAATATATTCCTAAAATGCTGTGTACAGTTTGGATTTTGTCAATTAAATCATAAATATATTTCAATAAGTATAGTGTTATAATAGCTCATTTTTATTTAGGATTTCAAGGTTTGCAAAGCATTATATTACATTATCTATTATATGTATTATATAACATATATTATAATACATTATCTATTTTATAATTAGAGTAATGTAATTATCTCCTTTCAAAGGAAACCTGAAACCTTTCATAAAGCAATTTTTAAAATTGTTGTACTTCAAAAATTATTTCCTAATTTATCTGTTGGGTAAGTTTGGATTTTCAATAATCACCTTGTTCTTTGGTTTGGTTTGAGGCAGACTTGTCCTGAGCAAATTTAAGAAAAAAGATCTTTTTTTTCACTTTGGTTTGCAAAGGCTGTGTTGGATGCAGAATTTGTTCTAATTGTTGACAAAAAATGAAATGAAATGGTTATTCCAAAAATAGACAGGTGAATGAAAAGCTAAATCATATTTGTGAAGAGCAAAATTTCTGAACTCTATTCTTGTGGCAAATTCTGGCCACTGTCCATCTGACAGCTATAAAAGAGATGTAGAACTTAGGGCACTATCATCAGGAATCTGGAGACTAACAGAAGTCCTCCACCCACACCTGCACCCTATCACCAGGACATTCCAATCATAGTTACCCATCCCCACTCTCACCCCATAAATCTCTTCTGCTCTTCCCCAGTCTTCTGTTCCTGAACTGTGAGTAAGAAGTAATGGGGAGAGGAAGAAACAAGGCCAATGGGTTCAAGAAGTCTTGAATGTAAGAACAACATGTCTCGGACCTAGCAGAAGATAAAACTCAACTATTGTTAGAGTGTTACCGTTAGGTTTTCTGGTCCAGTCAGTGTCACAATAACTGCTCCTGGTGGTCCAGGGGGTCCTGTTAACCCTTTCATACCCTAAAAGAACAAACAAATAAGTTACAGGAACAAAACAACTAGATTCTATAGATGAACAATAGTTGAAGAATGTCCCTTCCCTATCCATGCACTTCCTATGCAAGATTAACCAAAATATAACTTGAAATATGTGAAGTACATTCACTATAAATGTCATTTTTTAGCAACCGTAGATATTTATACAACATTCTTAGAAGTTATTTATCCCCATACTTGTAAAAGGTAGCATTTTAAATTACCTGATCTCCCTTTTCTCCAATCCCTTTTACACCCATGTGACCCTAAGGAGAAACATAAAGGTTATATTTTTTTAAAGTTTATACATGAAAACATTTACATTTCATTTATTTAATCTTTTACACTGGATGTTCATATTTGAACCCTGAATTTTAAGCTGATGACAGATGTTTTTCAGATAATACTTGAGAGGAAAATGATCTTATTCTAAAGACAGAGAAATGAAGTACAGAGGGATTTAAGGTATTGACTTCATGTCATAGCTGACCCAGGAGACAGTACTACAGTGAAAAGAACACTGGAGGGGGAGGGAATCAGGATACCTGGTCCCTTAGCCCACCACTAGTTGACTTTGTGATTTGGTCTCTTTGTGCTTCCAGAGTGACTGGGTCTGGATTTCAAAAGTACTTGACCCTTACAATGGCTTTGAAATTCCTAGCTGGGACCAGGAATGTCACCTTAGCTCAGGGGTTGTGAAGGTACAGGAGCCTTAATAACAAATGATTACCTTTCATAACAGAACTATAAGAAAGGAACCAAATTAATGAATGTGCAAATAGATATTCCTTATTTACCTTCACGCTCAAAGTGTCACAAGATGTTAGAACCAGAAGAAAGCTTATGGTCATCTAGTCTATCACCTTTGTTTTGCAGAGGAAGACACTCAGGCCCAGCAAGAGGAAATTACTTTCCCAAAGTCATACAGATAACAAGTAGCAAAGTCATTCTTTAAACCCAGGTCCTGACTCCAAATTTAGCATTCTTTTGGAATAACAACTAGAAATTTTGGCACCTAATGCAAGCAGTCCTAGATGCTTTATTAAATCAACTTTCTAATTTGTGATGTGAAATTAATAGCCATTGAATTTTTGAATTCATTGTTACATTGATTATTCATTCAAGGAGCTCCCAGGTGAGAAAATTCTCTTTACCAACACGAATTCCCATCTTCTCCATAACCTGTAGTCTGCTCAGAGCACCCAGGATCACACAGTCAGTATCTGTCAGAGGTGATATTTGAACCCCAATCTTCCTGACTTGGAAACACACTCTATATTCACTACACGAGTAAGATCAAATTCAGGAAACTCATTGAGGCTCTAAATTGCTGAGAAGATATAGATTTTCAGTGAGAGAGGAACTTGTTCTCTAGGACCTCCCTTCATTAATGAAATCAGAGCAAATTAAAAAAAAATGACACAAATGGACATCTGGTAACTTCCAATATTTACCAATCCTACCTGCTAACTAACTAGATGCTAGGCTCCATTGTTTCTCTGTTGTTGCCAAAGAGATATATGTGTTAAATTTTTGTGCTTTCTAAATTCTGGTGCTCTGTGAAAAAGTGCCAGTTGCCCTGCCTTAGTCACAGCTGCATTCTTTCAGTAAGATGAAATTTTCTCCGGCAGTTACATATTGCTCAAACCTGTTAGCTGATATGAAGTGCAGGTGAGTAGTTTTTTTTCAGAAAAGTGTCTGAAATCAGGTTGATGTTGCCCAACTTTTTCCCAATGAGAAATTGTATTTGATTTCTTCAGAAACATGATTGGGGACCTTGGGTGGGGGAAATATCCAAGGCACACTTTCTTCCCTGCTGGAAATCCCTTTGAAGCTCAGGGAGAGGGCAGCAGAATTGAGGATCAATGAGGACAGACTCTGATATTTATTAGGTAATCAAAAGCCCCTAGCCCAGGATCTCTGTTGTAAGCTATAACACCTGTGATCTTTGATCTCTACCTTTGGTCCTGGAGGGCCCATCTCTCCTGGAAAACCCTGGAAGACACCATAAATGAAAATCACAATATGGAACGAAGTTCTGCTACTTTCACTAAAAAATATTTTATCAATGGAAGAACAACTTATTTGGACAGACACAAACTACCTGCATCCACAAGTTCCTAAAACAACACCCATATCCATCTTTAATATGGTATTTTATTAAACATATATAGTGATTAGGTCTTCATACTTACTAAGAATCCAGGAGGTCCTTGTGGTCCAGCTGGTCCAGGAAATCCTGGGGGGCCAGGCAAACCCTTTTTTCAAAAACATGAATAAGAATAAATTCCCACCTACTTATTAAGTAAGAGCAACACTAATTTCATGAGTCTAACTTACTGCAATATTTTAAAGGAATAGGAAGAACAAATCATGTCTAGTAAATCATCATACCAAAGAATAAAGGGTCTTCAACCATGTGGAATAGGTCATGACAAATTCAGCATGGAGGGGAATTTCTACAAATATATAGGCAGAGGTTTCATTGTGTTCTATAACAGAGTCTATATGGTCTTACTTTCCCCCTGTTTATGGTCCAGTCTTGAGGATATCATATTTTCCCCCCATCCTCTCTGGCCTCCTTGCCTCTTGCCATTCATCTCTTTGGAAAAATTTAATTTATTTTATTCTGAACTTAAGAAATAAAACAAGCATTTCCATAGCATAGTAGAATGGAAAAAAGATGATTTTATATGAAACTGCAAATCTATTATGTACAACTTGCTATTCCTTTTAAATATGTAATAAAGTTTTAAAAATAAATATATAAGGGTATCATGTAATTTTTTCTCTTTTCTCTCCTTTTTTTCTCTCCCTCCACCCCCCAGCCCTAGATGATACAGGAATTAATATATAGCATGGGCTGAATATCTGTAGAGGCCACTGATGTAAGGTTCTGCTCCATGAACTTGTGTTTTGTTTTGTTTTTGTTGTTGTTGTTTGTTTGTTTTTTGCGGGGCAACGAAGGTTAAGTGACTTGCCCAGGGTCACACAGCCAGTAACTGTCAAGTGTCTGAGGCCACATTTGAACTCAGGTCCTCCTGAATCCAGGGCTAGTGCTTTATCCACTGCGCCACCTAGCTGCCCCCTATGAACTTGTTTTTAAAATGATTTCGATAACTATGTTCCAATATATTTGGTTTCCTTTGTAATACTATGTACTACAGACTTTCCAGATCTCCCCAAGTTTTTAATGCTCTCCCAATCCCTACCTTGCATTTACTCTAAGTATATATACACTTATATATACTTATCTGCATACATATGGCTTTTCCCAGTAGAATGTAAGCTTCTTGAGGGCAGGTAATGTTTTATTTTTGTCTTTGTATCCCCAGTGTCTAGCAAATATATGGCATGGAGCAAGCTTTCAATAAATGTGTAGCATTGAATCAAATAGCACTACAAAATATTTAAATGGTTGTTAAGAAGATAGATGTATTTGAATTGCATGTGTGAGGTAGATTGGTGAATCTGAATGAAACAATGCTGAATGAATCAATTTTTGAATGAAATGATAGGAATTTATTATAGCAGCATTGCAGAGGGCAACAAAAATGTGAATCTGTTCTCTGCCTGAAGTACTGTACCTGATGTCCTGGGATTCCTGGTAACCCAGGGTCACCTCTTCCGCCATTTCCTATACCTTCTTCACGAGCTGGGGCTCCCTTGAAAATGAAGGAAATCCATTAAATCCAATGGAATATAATATTTTAATAACTCTTATTAATTTTTATTCAAAGCCATACCATTCCAAGACTAAATATATTTCACAATGAGGATGCTGATAAATAATAATAGTAATTTTTAACAGTTCACATGGATCCTACTTCATAAACTTACTCACTGCATAACCCAAGTCCCTTAACCTCTCTAACTCATTTTCCTTGTTTTACAAGTGTGTATAATAATAGTACCCTATCCCATAGAATTTTTGTGCGTATCAAATGTGATATATAGACACACACACACTCAACTTTAGAAACCCTAAAGTGCTATTTTAATTCTAGCTATCATCCTCATTGTCCCAAAGGTCTTAGTGCAATTTAAAACTTTACTGACTTAAAATTTCACTAAGATTTTTGGGACATTCTGTATCATGCCTTACAGTTTCCAGAGCACTCTGCTCACAAATATAAAATGACATAGTACAAGTATTACAATCTATATTAAAATATACCCACAGCTGTTGTAAGTTGCTGGTTTTCTTTAAGGATAAGAGTGCCTTGACCTTATCTAGTGTTTTATTCTTGCATTTCCCTCAGGTAGATTATTTTGTGGTTTTACTGGTGGGGGCTCATGATTGAGAAAAGTCCTGAGTTGGGGAATTAGGGTTAGGCATAGGATGTCTATTCAGGAGAAGCTGGATTTGACCTATAAGGAAACAGGAACAAATCAAAAAGGAAGGTTGGTCTGGGTGCTCAGCCTTTGGGTTGTGAGGGTTTCTGTACAACTGTTATCCAAAGGACTGAGAGAGGGTGATGGGAACTGGTTGTCACCCAGATAATTCAAAGCTGAGGACATGCAAAACAGAACAAGGAAACCAAACTGCAAGGAGCACTACAGACGTGATGGCCCAATTCAGCCTGATTTCCCAACATATTTAACCTCTTTATTGTTTTGTATTTTCTTGCCCTGCCTTTGGCTGGTGCCAGTATGCTTGAATGTCATAGACCAGGCCCACTCAACCACACCTACCACATATACTTCGGGTTTCTGACCATCCGCTCAGTGTTCTTTCTATCACATTGTTTTTCCTCAATGGGTTATTATGATAGAAAATTATACCTGTTAAGGCATATCTCTAGAAAGGGCTAGAGAAAGAAATGATGGAATCCTCTCTTTTATTCCATAAGTATAAAATAAATGCCAAAATTGTGTTGGGTTATGCATTAATGATATTTGTATTTATGAAATCTTTTTTATATTTAATTATATTTCTCACATACCATCCACCTCCAAAGAAAAAATTGATATTGATTGAACACAGACTGAAGCATGCTATTTTCCCCTTTCTTTTTCTTTTATTTGAATTTTCTTATACAAAATGACTAATATGGTAATGTTTTACATAATTGCACATGTATAACCAATATCTAATTGCTTACTGCCTCAGGGAGTGGGGGAGGGGAGGGAAGGAGGGAGAGAGAGAATTTGGAACTCAAAATTTTAAAAATGTTTATTAAAATAAATAAAATTTAAAAAAATTTATTTCTCTACTTGATACAAATATTTTCTTTTTAATATTTTTAATTTGGATACTTTTTGATCATTGAGTCATTAATGATTACATATTACAAATGAATTACCTTTTCTCCTTTTAATCCATTGGTACCCTAGAACAAAATAATAGTAAATTAATGAAATAGAATGCAAACAGGGAACTTTTGACATCAACAAAATCCAATGATTTATTTCAAAGTTTGACAATTTGGTTATTCTAGTGCTAAATGAACTAAACCTATACCTGTGTTTAATGACATCTAATGAAGATTCAAGGAATGCTAAATAAATCTCTTAGGGCAATAGGGTGGTGTGAGAGGGAACTCTAAGAATTTAATACAAAGTGTTACCTAAGAAAACAGTGGGCTCCTAATGTTCAAGGCACACTTCCTCTGAACCATGCTCCAGGAGAACAGGAGCTTCATATTCCTCCAAAACATTATTTGATGAACCAAACCCCATAAGGTTAAGTTGACATTAGTGCAATGATATCATCATGGGTTTTTTTAGGTGCTACTTTTCTTTTTTTGGCCAAGCAATGAGGGTTAAGTGACTTGCCCAGGGTCACACAGCTGGCAAGTGTCAAGTGTCTGAGGCTGGACTTGAACTCAGGTCCTCCTGAATCCAAGGCCAGTGCTTTATCCACTGCACCACCTAGTTGCCCTGTTAGGTGCTACTTTTAATTAGCAAGATGTTCTTTGTTTTGTTGAAGCATACATTTAATTCAGTTTAAGTACTGGGATGAAACTGACTAAAGCTTTTCTTGTGATTTTTCCAAAGTCGCAGGTTTACCATGGTCAATAGGGATATTTGCACAGTTTGAGGCAATAGATTAATGAGACACAGGTAGGTGGCACAGTGGATAGAATGCCAGGTCTGAATTCAGGAAGACTCCTCTTCATGAGTTCAGATCTGGCCTCAGACATTTACTGGCTGTGTAACCCTAGCCAAATCACTTAATCCTGTTTGCCTCAGTTTCTTCATTTGTAAAATGAGGTAGAGAAGGAGATGTCAGACCCCTCCTCTATCTTTGCCAAAAAAATCCCAAATGGGATCATGAAGAGTCAGACATGACTGAAAAACAACTCAACAAGTAGATTAACACCTGGGAATTGAGGGTTGAGAGTACAGGATGCAGAAATAAGAAATGAAGTGGGTCATTGTCAAAGTAGTAAAGGAAGTGACATCGAGTTGTACCTGATACTGTCATTCATAGTCCCCATTCTAACTGACCAATATCAGAAAGTGGGGCTGGAATTTGGAGGGTGAGAGAACAAGGCATTGACAGGGTGCACACTGGAAAAGATCCAGTGAAAGAACACATAGAAGCTTCAATCTAGAACTATATGGTACTTCAATGTTACATCTTCCTCATTTCAGAACCGGGGAAACTGAGAGGAAAAGGGAAAGTGACTTGTCCAAGGTCATATGAGTATTAAAGAGCAGAGCTGGGATCTGAGCTCAGGACCTCTGATTCTAAAAGACAGGAGAGAGAGACAGAAATACAGAAGAAGAGCTTGAAGAAACGTTAAAGATCATCTAGTATAGATGAAGGAACTGAGGATCAGAGGGGTTGTGACTCGTCAAAGTTCACACAGTGGTGGAACTGGCGCTCCATCGAGATTTTTGTTTGTTTGTTTGTTTCTTTGGTGAGCCAATTTGGATTAAGTGACTTGCCCAGGGTCCCAAAGCTAGTGTCAAGTGTCTGAAGCTGGATTTGAACTCAGGTCCTCTTGAATCCAGGGCTGGTGCTTTATCCCCTGCACCATCTAGCTGCCCTTCTATAGAGATTTGAGATCTGAGATATGAACTCTGTGTGTGTGCGTGTGTGCGCGTGCGTGTGTGTGTGTGTGTGTGCACGTGCATGTGTCTTTGTGCATGTCCATACAAAATCAAGGTAAATCTAAGCTCCTAAGTGTCCCTTCACAAGGTACTAAGGATTTAGCACTCAGCTCTGTGGCTTTGGGAGAGATAAAGAAGGGTTAGACATGGTTCCTCACCTCAAATAATTTGCTCTTTATTGGGGAAGACGACACCGACACAGATGGAACAATGAGAAAACAATTCAAGACAGTCTACATCCAACACTAAATGAGGTACAGACTGCAGAAGTGTCATAGGAGTCCAGTGGTCAGAGAAGCAGCTATGATACTTTGGTTCCCCATGGACTTCTTTGGCTGTGCATTAGGGGTCTCTGTGATAAGATCAGACGCTTTCATTCTCTTGTTGACTGTATAAGGGCTGCCCACCTAGACCCATCTTCCTGCCTCATTTTCTCTTGTCCACAAAAGAAATAGCTGATCTCAACTCCCTCCACTCAGATATGGTGAAAGGGGAAATCATGGCCACACATTGTTTGATTTCTGCCCTCTATCCCTTCCCCTTCCCAACTATTCCTTCTCTGCTTACTCAATAAAGCAGGGTTGTTACATTGTTCCTGTTATATATGCCAAGGACAAAGAATTTGTTTAAAATGACTAGTAGGGAATTAGATGGCAATTCCTTTGAGAAGCTCTGTAGTTTTCTATAATTCAGTAGTTGCTGAAAGTAGACTTATAGCAATCTTAATATGAGTCAGAAGAAGACAGCCAGAATGGTGAAGAGCCTCACACCATATGAAGATGAGTGGAAAGAACTGGGGGTGTTATATTGGGGAAGAGAAGTCTTTGGGAGGCGTAATAGTTATATTCATGTTGTTGTTGTTGTTTGTCCTTTGTTCTGGAAAAGGATTATGACACCAGGAGGTGATGTTATAACTGTATATTCAAGTAATTGAAGGTCAAGTGAAAGAAGGATTAGATTTTATCTGCTTGGTCCTAGGGAGCACAACAAGGAGTAATGAGTAGACACAAAACAGACTGATTTAGTCTTGTTTTTGTTTTTTGGTGAGGCAACTGGGGTTAAGTGACTTGCCCAGGGTCACACAGCCAGTAAGTGTTAAGTGTCTGAGGCCATATTTGAACTCAGATCCTTCTGACTCCAAGGCCGGTGCTCTATCTACTGTGCCACCTAGCTGCCCCCTTTCAAGTTTTTTTTGTTTTTGTTTTTTTTTTCTGATTTAGTCTTAATGTTAGAAATAACTTACTAACAAGGAATGGACTGCCTTAGGAGGTGGTAGCCTTCCTCTCAATGGTCCTCAAGCAGAGACTGGATGTCAATGTGTCTGATATGACATAGAGGGGAAGCTTGATTTTTTTCAGTGAGGCAATTGGAGTTAAGTGACTTGCCCATGGTCTCACAGTTAGTAAGTGTAAAGTGTCTGAGACCGGATTTGAATTCAGGTCTTCCTGAATCCAGGGCCAGTGTTCTATCCACTGAGCCACCTAGCTATCCCATGGGGGGGGGGGACTCTTTTTTAGGGACTGGTTGGACTGGGTGATCATTTAGGATCCTTCCTACTTTGAAATTCTGGGATTCTGCTCTCCATTGAGCAGCTCTCAATAGTCTGGGACAGTGAGACACTGGGACAGTGACTTTCATTCTCATCAGTAACTCAATCTTCCCATATTTCCTCAAACCTACCCAACCAACCCCCTATACTGTTCCATTGATCACTATTAACCTAAAGTGTTGTCATATGCCCTCAAATCAAGTTGCCAACGTATAATCCTGCGAGCTGTCCTAAGACACCACACTACTATCTTTGCGATTAAATTTTAACATTTGTTAGCCACGTTGAGGTAACAGGACCTCTGCTAGGAGCACAGGTAAGGTTCTCTCTTCCTTTTCTCAGAGCCTCATTAGCTGTGATGCTTTCCTGGTGAGGACAGAAATGCCCTCTTTTGCTTTCCTCTACAACAGGTGAATAAGTAGATGGACTCTTTCCCATACTTCGTTTCCATGGCAGGGTTTTCAAAGTAGAAACCTACCGGTAACCCTGGATGACCTGGTGTCCCTGGACGTCCTGGAAATCCTTGCTCACCCTGAAAGGCATACAGAATTGGTCATTCTGCTTAGCTGTTGTCCAACCTCACTAGAAGAGCTTATTCAGGCCTTTCCTTTGTCCCCATCCCCTACCCTTTCAGTAAAGCAATGGCAACCTTAGACAAAGCACTCAGGAGTTCTTATAGCTATTTGTGGGTCAGGAAACTGAGAGCCAGGAATCCATTATATCAATTGAAAATGGGATTAGAATCTACTTGTTCTCAAATTGTTCATGGGCTCCAAAAGCCTAATTGTGCCAAGAAATTTCAAATTGCTGATTACTTGAAACTTGAATAATTAGGTCATCCCCCTCCATCTGAGGCCATGCTCTGGGGAACAGGGATGAAGAGCTGTAAGACAGGTTCGAGTGCAGTTGTGCTTCCACAGCTGTGTCATTAATGATGTTTCACAACTACAGGTGAAAATGACCACTTGGGCACCTGGTTCTTTATTTCACTGAGGGTGAACCTGACTAGCCACTGCGTATGATGACATTAGAGCATTGGAGAATAGAGAAAAAACCGAATAGAGGACGTTGTCTGGTTTCAATCTAATGCATGCTCAGTTCAGGCATTTTTACACAAATATTTGGCTAAAATGTTTCCAAGAAAACCTATCTCCTCATTGCCATTCTATTATTTTTCTTTGTTTTCACTCCTACCTTAGTACCATTGCATCCTGGTAAACCAGGCGGCCCGTAAGGACCAGTATTCCCAGGAATACCCTGAAAAAAAAGAGAACAAAATGGCAAATATGTATTTGCTAGGTACTGACACTCTACAAAAGCTGCTGTAAGACTTGGAGTGAATGACCAACTTTAATTCTTGGCTGATCCATAATTTTGCCCTGTCCTAGATGCCTCACCTCCCACCTTAAAGATCATACTCTTTTCGTTAGTAGTCCCTTTGGGCTAGCTTGGGCAGAAGACAAGTTTTCCAAACTTGGCCAGGGTAGTTTGAAGACATTTATTCCATCATCAGGACTGTACTGAGAACTTCTCCAGCTAGATAGGACTTGTCAGACCTTGTTCTTTGCTAGCCCAGACATCAAGAATTCAGTCAGCTCTATGCCATGCTGACCATTGTGGGCAACGAATCTGAAGTCAATGGAGCCAGGATCAAATCCAAGCTCTTCCATGTACTACATGCGTAACCCTGGGCAAGACATTTCATTTCTCTCAGCATCAGTTTCTGTAAAAGCAAGAGGTTAGACTAGATATTCTCTAATTTCCCTTTTAGCTCTAAATCAATGAGCTAATCGTCTGAGTAGGGTTTTAGTGGAAAATACATGTGTTATACAGTCCTGAAGAACACTAGAAGCAAATTGGGTTAATTAAAAACAAAGGGCTTATAGCCTTTTGTTATATTTATTTATGGAGATGATGTTGTTCTAAGATAGAATGAAATCTGGGCTATTTTCATTGACTATCTAAATAACCATTCCAAATTCAGCAGAATACTTTTATAACATGGGTGTAAGTGAGGGGACCTCAAGGGCAGAACTAACACCTGTGTCGTAGAGCAAATTTATCAGTTTACCTTTATGTAGATTGTTACATCTTAGGAGTCATGATATAATAATAGCTAATATTTCTATAGTGCCTTAAGTTTTACAAAACACTTTACATATTATCACATCATTTATTTCCTCAAAGCAACCCTGTGAGCTGGTGGGTATCATTATCCTTGTTTTATAGATGAAGAAACTGAGATTGAGAGATGTTTCGCGACCTGCTCAGGATCACACAGGATTTGAACTCAGGTCTTCTGATTCCAAGTCCAACATTTTATTCACTATGTCACCAACCTTCCTTTCTATGCAAACCATTGCAATATAATTGGATTCTAGAGTAGGGTTTATTTTCATCATGGTATACATAGTTTATCTATATAAATCAATGGCATCAATTCAAATAGAAACCCCTGCAGGGTGCATATGCACATGGAAAACCGCAAAATTTCCGAATTTATTTATTTATGTATTTTTATTTTGTCAAACATGTCCTGATCACATTTTAATCTGGTTGCCCATTTTGCAACCCATTTGTGGCAGGCTTAACAAGATTGCCTCTTCTGATATAGGTCATATAGAATTATTTCAATTACTCTTCAGAGTAATCAAAGAGAGGCAGTGTGGTCTCGTGGAAAGACCATCAGGTTTTGAGTCAGAAGACTTGGGTTTAAATCCCAGCCCTGCCACTGACTTCCTGTGTCATCTTGGATAAGTCCCTCCTCCCTCTGTTTCCCTCCTCTGTAAAACGAGGGGTTTGAATGAGTAATTATAATAATAGCTAAGACAGACTGCTTTAAGCAGACTGAGGGGATGCCCTCATTGGCCAGGCACGGTAACCAGGGTTTGCTTTAAGAGTGACAAGGCGCCTTAGGGTTCCTGAGATGAGCCTCCCAATGATGCTGTGAGATGTTTCCGACAGGTATCAATAAATATTCTCAGGTCCTTGATGAGGAAGCCAGTCTCCTTCACCATGATCATGTCACTAGGAGGTAGCTTCCTTGCAGGCAGGATTCGAACGCCGGGTTTTCTTGGCTCCCGCATCCAGTGCTCCATCTACCACTCCTTGCTGCCTCCTTAGATGACTTTGAGGTCTCTTCCAGTTTTAAAACTATGACCCTATGGCTTGTGACCCTTTATACAAGAGACTTGCATTTCCTCATTATTTATTTATTTATTTGGTTGGTTGGTTATTTATTTTGGGTGGGGTGATGAGGGTTAAGTGACCTACCCAGGGTCACACAGCTAGTAAGTGTCAAGTGTCTGAGGCTGGATTTGAACTCAGGTCCTCCTGAATTCAGAGCCAGTGCTCTATCCACTGCGCTACCTAGCTGCCCGCATTGCATTTCCTCATTACTTACAGGAAGTCCCGGAGGACCTGGAAAACCTGGCAATCCTGTCATTCCCTATTGATACAAAAAAACAAAGGGAGAAATATTGTTTAAATATTCAAAATACAGCATATAAGAAAATCAATATGGATGGGTTATAATACTGACCCTCGTGCCTTTGGAACCAATAAATCCTGGAAACCCTGGAGAACCCTAGAGCCGCAGTAAAGAGCAAGGGAAAGAAAAAAAACACATAGTAAAAAATATATAAATCATATAATATTAATATCTGTATACATTATAGACCATCCTTCCCCACGTTTCTCCAAATGGCTACCACTGGTTTACTTATCCATTTATTTCGTCATTAACATTGTCTTATTTGTAATCAATTTTCTCACTAAACACTGTGGATTTTGATTAATTTAGAAGGAAAAATAAAACTCCATCTAAAGGAGACCAATCAGCTAATCAGCTGCTAAAGCATAAGACTCGACATAAAGATGGAAATAGCAGCCAGTGTTACATCAGGCTTCTCGGGTTTATTGGGAAAACTTGCCGCAAATGTGGATGACTGTATAAATCAGAGATGGCTCTGCATTGTTCATATTGTGAAGAATTAAGAATCATTGTTGAAATACAGCTTTGGAGGGGACCTGCTGGGGGAGGGGAGGGTGTCTGTCTTCCCTACAACACAGACAGAAACAGAAAGTTTCAGTGACTTCTAGGATTTTGCATCATGCAAGAAAGAAAAAGTTGTTAACATAGTTTTCCTAGATTAGATTGGACAGCCAAGGCCAAAGTCTGCGTTTTCTTACTAATGTGGAACTCAGGGGCTCAATACTGTTCCTTAATCCTCAAAAAGATTTACACGCTGTTCTCTTCTTTGTCTGCCCACCCCCCCAAAAAAATTCTTTGGATTACTGTGCAGCGAAGATGCATGTCCTCATGTTTTATCTTCCTGTTATATAGTTTCTCATGTTTTCAAGTACTTCTGAAGTGGGACAAAACATTTGTGACATTGGGAAACTTTTCTCATCAGGTTTAATTCATCTGGTGTCTGTATTTGAGCCAATGCCTCATAGGTCCCCCCTCTTAGTGATCTGCTTTAAAGTGTAACCTTCACGAACACAGCATAGAACACATTTTTCCTGGATTAATCCTGTGATATGCCTGGCATATCTAGGACAACACATACCCTGAGATCAGCACCGTGTGCTCAGAAGTATTATTTTAGTTAACGCTGACATATCTGATGGAAACACTGAAAAAGGAAACAGCAGAGAAATGAGGCACAGATCACATGGGGAAGGAAAGAAGGGGGTGGAGTGAACAAACTGACCTACTCAACCACCTGTGAAATGGCAGCCCTCCCTGGACCCCCTATAAGGGTGGAGGAAGGCATGCTTAGACCAGGCCTAGCCCAGCCCTCCCCTGGAAGAAGATGTATAAAACGAAAAGAGGAGATGAAAGGATAGAGGTAGGGAGAGAGACAAAACCCTGAAAAGGATGGATTTGAGGAAAAATGAATCTACATTATTGGTGGAAATATTTTCTCTGAGCCCTTCATTGAGCTAGCTATTCCCTATTTTCTTTCCTGGTAGAAATGGGAATGGGAATCTGGTTGAGGAATTCAACTTAAATAATTACTACCATGGAGACAGAATAAGATAAGTGAGAACAATCATTTTTTAAATTATCATAAAAATATTGTATCATTTTCTAGTTACATGTAGAAATAGTTTTCAACACTTGTTTTTATAAGATTTCTAATTTCAAATTTTTCTCCCTCCCTCCCCTCCCTTCCTCCTCTCCAAGACAGCAAGCAATCTGATATAGGTTATATATGTACAATCACATTGAACATATTTCTGCATTAGTCACGTTGTGAAAGAAGAATCAGAGCGAAAGGGAGAAACCTGAAAAAACAAAATAAAAAAAAAGTAGAAATAGTATGATTCAATCTGCATCTAGATTCTGCAGTTCTTTTTGTTTGTTTGTTTCTGGATTTGGAGAGCATTTTCCATCATGAGTCCTTTGGAACTATCTTGGACCACTGTATTGCTGAGAAGAGTCAATTCTATCACAGTTGATCAACACATAATGTTGTTGATACTATGCACAATATTCTCCTGGTTCTGCTCATCTCACTCAGCATCAGTCCATGTAAGTCCTTCCATGCTTCTCCGAACTCTTCCTGCTCATTCTTTCTTTCTTTCTTTCTTTCTTTCTTTCTTTCTTTCTTTCTTTCTTTCTTTCTTTCTTTCTTTCTTTCTTTCTTTCTTTCTTTCTTTCTTTCTTTCTTTCAAGTGAGGCAATTGGGGTTAAGTGACTTGCCCAGGGTCACACAGCTAGTAAGTGTTAAGTGTCTGAGGCCAGATTTGAACTCACGTACTCCTGACTCCAGGGCCAGTGCTCTATCCACTGCGCCACCTAGCTTCCCCTTTTCTTTTTTCTTTCTTTTTTTTTTTCCTGCTCATTGTTTCTTACAGCACAATAGTATTCCATTACATTCATATACCACAACTTGTTCAGCCATTCCCCAATTGATGGGCATCCCCTCAATTTACAATTCCTTGCCACCACAAAAGAACAGCTATAAATATTTTTTGTACATGTGGGTCCTTTTACCATTTTTATGATCTCTTTGGAAAAAAGACCTAATAGTGGTATTGCTGGGTCAAAGGGTATGCACAGCTTTATAGCCCTTTGGGCATAGTTCCAAATTGCTCTCCAGAATGGTTGGATCAGTTCACAGCTCCACCAACAATGCTTTAATGAGAACAATCATTTTTTAAGGTTATAGAAGATTCCAGCCTTTAAAAGACTCACTCAGCAGATGGATTATTTTTCTCTGTTCACCTAGATGGTAACTGGTGTTATAGGAGACCCAGGGTTCTCATGATTAAAGAGATTAATCATTGCAGACTTCAGTCTGGCTAATGTCCATGTTAGGAAAGACAGTATATAGTTAACTATGGTTTAATTTATACCTGTTTCTTGTAGAAATCCATTAGTTGTTTATAAAGTGGCCTCATGCTCATTGCGACAGATCTTAGGATTATAGAGTAATGTTATTGTAATGTTCTAAGATTTAGATCTGTGGAAGAATCCAAATGTTGAGGGTATATGTAAATTTAAAAACAGAACTGGAATATGATCATGTTACATTTTACAATAATGACAAAGGCTAATTTATTTATTTATTAACAAAATCTTCAAAGGCCTCAAAACCCACTGTAGTAGGAAGTCCCAGCTGGTACCAATGGCAAAAAGACTAGAAGATCTCTGCCACAAAGACTAAGTTTTCCCTACAAAGGCAATGAAACCATCCTTGAGACCTAATTGGTTCAGGAGATCCAGGCTTGAATCATAGACATAATCAATGACATACAATGATTGACATCCTGGTCATTTAAGGTGTAAAAGTCCAGCTCACAACATACCATGCTCCTAACCTCAACAGAATTCCCACTGCTGGGTGACTTTTCATTGGTTGTACCCCTATGGCCAATACAGGGAGAGCTTTGGAGGGAGCCCTGCACAATTGAACCAAATGCTTTCTTTGCTTAATATCCTTTCCATGCTAATGTTGAGTAAACTTCCTTTTCTTAAATCTTAGAGAGTCACTAGTGTCTTGTTGATGGGGCTGTGAATTGGTCCCGCCATTCTGGAAAGCAATTTGCAACTATGCCCACAGTCACCAAATTGTGCAGCTGTACTACTCCTAAGTCTATATCCCCAAAGAAAGAGGAAAAGACCCACATATACAAAAATATTTATAGTAGCTCTTTTTGTTTGTAGCAAAGAACTGGAAATAAGCGAGGTGCCCATCAGTTGGAGAATGGTTTAACTAACTGGGATCAATGAATGTAATGTAATATTATCAGTATAGTTTCAAAAAAAATCTGGGAAGGACTACTGTAAACTTAAGCATTATAAAGGGAGCAGGATCAGGAGAACAATTTTTTAGATGAATAATAATATAAAGGCAAACAACTTTAAAATAATTAAGAACTCTGGTCAACAAAATAGGAATGAGATGCAGATTTTTGGACATGGAAAATGTTGTGGATTTGCTTTGCTTGACTATTTTTATTTGTTAGATAGATTGTGTGTTCCATTTTCCTTTTTTATTTGGGGTTGAATGGAGGGACTAGCAATAGGGCTGTCCCCACAAAAAAAATGAAGATAAATAAAAGAGGATCATGAAAGCATCTTTAAATCCACAGACAGAAAAAAAAGAAGTTCAGAAGGAAATATAGACAATTAGGATATCTTAGATGGTAACATTATGTGTTTATTATGTACTTTAAAAATTCAAGATGGAACCCCAAATTAGAAATATAAATGCTTATTATTTTTTAAAATGCAAGCTGAATGTGATAGAAATTTGTAATTTCACAAGTAATCCTTTTTTCTTTTCTACTTTGTAGAAAGTCCCTTCCTCCCCATTTTTGGTGTTCACCAAATTTGGAACAAAACTTATTTTAAAATATCATATGGGGTATCTAGGTGGCGCAGTGGATAGAGCACTGGCCCTGGGTTCAGGAGGACTTGAGTTCAAATCTGGCCTCCAACACTTGACACTTACTAGCTGTGTGACCCTGGGCAAGTCACTTAACCCCAATTGCCTCACAAGAAAAAAAAAATCATATGATCTCTGAATGTTTCATTTAATTTCATTCAAATCCTGAGCTGGAAGCATGGGACTAGCCTGGGTCAGGCCTGGCCCAGAACACTATTTTATGGACCTTCTTTTTATGTTGCCAGAATCATGGTGACCCAGTTGGCTGCTTCCTTCATTCTACTCTACCTATTTTTGTATTTTTTTTTTTGCAGGCAATGGGGGTTAAGTGACTTACCCAGGGTCACACAGCTAGCAAGTGTCAAGTGTCTGAGGCTGGATTTGAACTCAGGTCCTCCTGAATCCAGGGCCGGTGCTTTAACCACTGCGCCACCTAGCTGCCCTACTCTACCTATTTTTGAATCAAGGTCTTAGATGTTATGTCTCAGATAAGAGTCTAAGAACCATGATTCATAAATAACTTGCCGCTGGTTGTTTTACTAAAAGGAGGTTTCACCAATCTCCTTCTTATGGACTACCAATCCCATTCAGCAAGTGTAGAATAATAATCAATTAAGAAGAGAAAACAAGATGAAGCTTGGGGAAATGTAATAGATGATGACTGGTTGCAGGCTCAGTAGATTATCCTAGATTTTAAATCAATCCAGGTCCTGGTCCTTGCCCCAGGAAGTAAATAGGCTAATGAAAAGGATAAAGTCCATAACACCAATCTATTGAGGATCATCCAAAGGTAGCGAATTGACAGTTAAATTGCTGTCAAACTAAACAATTAAGGCAGTGTCAAATGCCAGTGGCAGTCATGCTAGGATCCGCCAAACAGAGGAGAGGCAATCAGAGGGGAAGGAGCTCTAGGGCAGAACTTGTGCTGCTGTGAGAAGAGGGTACTTACATGAAGCTATGCTGCTCCATCTCCATCCACCTCCCACTACTTGTGGTCAGTGGGTTCCCATAACTGCTGAACCTGTACGCCATCAGAGAGCATAAAATATGCAATTTTGGAAGATGATTTACCTTGGGTCCTTGAGGTCCAGGTATACCTTCTGGGCCCGGCAATCCCTTCTGGCCAGGAGTACCAGGACAACCAGGAAAGCCTTTCTCACCCTGTTCAAAACAACAACATCAACACGTCACATTGGAATTAAATGACCAAACATCCATCATCTTCCTGGATGATTTATTTGTCCAATACACCAAGCCTCCTCCTCCCCCCTCCTCATCCTCCTCCTCCTTTTTCTCCTTCTTCTCCTCCTTCTCCTTCTCCTTCTCCTTCTCCTCCTCCTCCTCCTCCTCCTCCTCCTCCTTCTTCTTTTTTTGGGCAGGGCAGTGAGGGTTAAGTGACTTGCCCAGGGTCACACAGCTAGTAAGTGTCAAATGTCTGAGGCCAGATTTGAACTCAGGCCCTCTTGAATCCAAGGCTGGTACTTTTATCCACTGTACCACCTAGCTGCCCAGCTAGTTGACTTCTGATGAGTTATTTTACCTTGAAGCCTGAGGGCTTTTTTATCTGTAAAATGGGGATAATAAATCATAGACTAACTATCTGAAAGGGCAGATGTAAGAAAAGTGACTTGTGAATTTAAAGCACTCAATGCCCCACCTTGGGCTCTCCTCCCAATTCCTCCCACCCCCCAACATTTTGTGTTTTTTGGTTTTTGGTGAGGCAACTGGGGTTAAGTGACCTGCCCAGGGTCACACAGCCAGTAAGTGTCAAGTGTCTGAGGCTGGATTTGAACTCAGGTACTCCTGAATCCAGGGCTGGTGCTCTATCCACTGCGCCACCTAGCTGCCCCGGGTGAATCCTTTTTGGCAAAAGCAAGTCTTGAAGGTTTGTCCATCCTAAGGCATGGAAGGGTTTCAGTTTGTCTCAATGGAGGGTCATATCCACATCTAGCTCTTAGGAACTAGTGATGCATCTACAGGGAAAAGATTGGACAAATTTATATTGGAGCATAGACTTGGGGCTGGAAGGACCTTTTGAGGTCACCCAGTCTACAACCTCATTCTACAGATGAGGAAAATAAGTCCCAGAAAATTAAATGGCCTTATCTAAGGTAACACAAACAAATGAGTGTTGGTAGAACTAGGATTCAAACACCATTCATTGAACCATAGATTTAGAGACAGAAAACACCTTTGATGGGGCAGCTAGGTGGCGCAGTGGATAAAGCACCGGCCCTGGATTCAGGAGGACCTGAATTCAAATCTGGCCTCAGACACTTGACACTTACTAGCTGTGTGACCCTGGGCAAGTAACTTAACCCCCATTGCCCTGGAAAAAAATAAAAAGAAAATACCTTTGAGGTCATGTAGTCCAACCCCTTTCTTTTATAGCTAAAGAAACAGAAGCCCAGAAAGGTCAAGATTTTCCCCTTTTCAAGGTCACACAGATAGAAAATGGCAGAGTGAGGATTTGAACCCAGGTCCTCTTGACCCCTAATCCCACTTCCTTTCCACTGGACTATGCAGCGTGTCTGAATCATCACAAATGGCACATTAATGGAGTCTGAATTGGCAAGATCTTTGCTTCATTCCTTCCTTTGTTCTTGCAATCAAATTCCTTTCCTGGCCCAATACTTTGTACATAGCTGGCTGGGAATCCTCACAAAATTGGTTCTTATTTGAGTCTCACAGAGACGATTAGGGTTCTGATGACCTCGTCTCCCACTAGGTGGAGGTAGAGATCATGACATTGGCTCTTCTCCCAATGCTTTTTCATCCTCCCTCTAATAAACCATGGTGGTTTCCACTTCAACTAAGTGGTTTTCAGTTGTCCTCTTGTGTTCTGTAAGATTGTAGCCGGTGCATAAATGTAGGGACATCCTCTGGAACTTCACTTTACTAATTATCTGCCCCTCTCTCACCACCCAAAGAGTTATAATTTAACCGCTGGTATTTAGGCCAGCCAGCCAAAGGCTCAAACAAGGCATTCTTTCAGGTTCATGCTTCTGTTTGGATACATTAAAATCCCAGCGTTTGGAAAGCTAACGGACGCCGAGCGTGTTGAGGAAAGAGAAGCAAAGTGTCAGTTACCATCTTGTCCTTACCTTATCGCCTTTGGTGCCATCACAGGTGCATGGGCCTTTGGCTGAACAGACACAGCCCTGTGGGGAGAGAAAGGAGTTTTATTTAAAAACAAGGACAAATTATTTGATGAGTCACAACGAGTAGGACAAAATGAATCTGGCCCGATCGTTGTTTGCTTTTCTTTGACTCAAACTCCTCTGTTTGCCCTGTAAAGCCCTTCACAATCTATTTTTCCTGCTTTATTACACATTCCTCCCCAGCTCATGGTTCAATCAAACTGGCCTTGTTTTCTCCCTCAGGCCTGGAGGGTGCTCCCTCCTTATTAAGTGCCTAGAATCCCTCATTTCCTTCAAAGTTTCGCTCCTGTCCTTCTTTCCCCTCCAAATTACCTTTTGTGCATACTTTGTCTAGGAAATAAACTCTTTGGGAGCAGGGATTGTTTTGGTTTTTTGTTTTTGTATACCCTGGGCCTGACATTCAGTTGTTCAGTCCTGTCTGACTCTCACCAGTACTGGCCATAGACTTTTCTTGGCAAAGAGACTGACGAAGTTTGCCATTTCCTTCTCTGGTGGATTAAGGCAAACAGAGGTGAAGTGACTTGCCCAGGGTCACACAGCGAGTAAGTGTCTGACATATTTGAACTCCAGTGTTCTTGACTCCAGGCCCAGCGCTCTATTCACTGAACCACCTGGCACATGCTTAATCAATGTTTTTTGGTTGATTTTATATGTACCCTATTATTTTTCTTGACAGAATGTAAGCTCCCTGAGAGCAAGGACTGTTTTTATTTCTAATTTTTGTGTAACAGGTTGCTGTGATGCACACAGGTCTGGGTTATCACATCCTCCTTTGTATCTTGGGCTCCAGGCACTGGACCAAACCAAACACCTATGATGTGTTTAATAATTGTTTCTTGATTGACTGATGGGACATTAAACACTCTCTGTTCTAGACCACACAAATAGATCTAAAGGGAATAGGCATTCCTTCAAGGTGGGGTTGGGGGAGGAGGACAGGGGAGCAGCCTCGGGATCCCAATTGTTTCCCTTACTAGTCTAATTCATTCACAACTTCTCTGGTATCCGTGTGGCAAAAGCAAGACCAACAACCCTTTCCCTCTTCTTTCAGAGGAACTTCTCTTCTTTGATCTCTCCCCGCAGCTCTTATGAACGGTCTTTGGTCTTCCTGAAATATGACCAAGGCTCAGAAACGATGGTCTACCATGCTTTTGTTTCTCTAAACAGAACAAACATCTCTCTGACCTTAGATTCAGGAGAGATGAAATACATTTTTGTTTTGTCTTACTAGCCACTGGATGTACTTCAAGGACATAGGCTGACTTTTATGAGACATTAACTCTCTGGGATCTGTGGCAGCAGAGGGAAGCATTAACAAAGGATGCTTGCAGCTAAACAAATATGGATGTGTATACATATATTCTGGCCTCTACATACACAAGCTATTAAAACTTTAAATTGCACTAAAGCCTTTAGGACACCTATACATATATTTGTGTATATGTGCACATATGTGTGTATAAAAGATTTCTGCCTGCATTTGGGGATATGAATAATATATAAAAATCTATGTATATGCACATACATGCACACATGAACATACACATAAATGATTAAAGCTTAAAACAGCAAAAATTTTGGGACACTGTATACATATCTGTATATGTCTGTGTGTATGTTTTCACATGTATACACACATGTGGGTATATATGCATACCACATATATAAGTATATTCGTATGTAATCTTCCCAAGTCTCTTTTGCTTAAGTTAATGTTAATATTAGCTTGTCTTCCCTAGAGTTGGAAGGAGAGGGCTAAGACTCTGATTATAAATTTCAAAGGGAGGGTATTGAAGGGAGACATAGGAAATTAAAATGTTTCTTTAGATATCCCCCAAATGGGTATATTTTAATGTATGTGCATATATACATGTATGTGTATGTG
Organism: Dromiciops gliroides; assembly: GCF_019393635.1. NCBI lineage: Eukaryota > Metazoa > Chordata > Mammalia > Microbiotheria > Microbiotheriidae > Dromiciops > Dromiciops gliroides. The sequence goes on from NC_057863.1 coordinate 59,400,229, forward strand.
TATGTGCATGTGCATGTACATGTGCAGGTGCAGGTGCAGGTGGAGGTGGAGATGAGATAGAGATGGAGATGCAGGTGGAGATGCAGATAAAGATGAAGATGGATATATATATATATATATATATATGCGTGTGATAGAGATTAGGACATACAAAGTAAAAGCTCTATGAGAAGATGATTTTTCCAGAGAGGGGGGAAATTTAAACTTAGTTGCTTTAAAATTTTAGAATGAAGGAAGAAAAATGCAGTACTTTTCAGACCTTATCTCATTCATTCTCCTATTATTTCTGAATAAGAGAAAGGAAAGAAGGAGAAGGGAATCAGTGTTTTTCTGGAGCTAGCAATGTGCCAGGCACTGTGCTAAGAACTTTGCAAATATTATCTAATTCTATGAACCAATAGATGAAAGTTTCCAAAAATCTGGATGTTGTGTCAATACAGAAAATTCTTTGCAATTTTCCATTTGTAGCTGAATTTTGTGGAGTTTTGGTACAAGGCAGTCATGCCGAAGGCCAAATAACCATACATACCTCTGTTTGGTAAGAACTTACTAAAGAAATATGATTATTCTTTATATTTCTTTCCTTAAGGCTGTTATTGGTTGTTGTTTTTTAAACAACCTCTTCTTGGTTCAAGGCCCTTAGTAGTCATCAGTAAAAGGAATTATATTTAATTTTTCATTCACCTCATACTAGGAACTAGAAAATCTAAGCCTTAGTTGACACTTTTGGTTGTATTCAATACGTATCTTTAACCTGTTTTGTTAAATTGATCTATGAATTTATTTCTTTTTGTCCCCTATTTGGGGCATATGCCAATACTTTGTCTTTGTCTATCCATGCCTAAGTGCTGACATTGAAAACAACCACAGTTTTCGGCTGTATGGCCAGGGTCCAACCTGCCATAGATGGATGGATATGCTGTCAAAAAGAAGTACACCAGGGCAAATAAACGATAGCGATAACTCTGGGGTCCTGCTGATTCAGACTTTCCCAGGTTTCTGATGTCCTCTTGACAATATGTTTGTATCTATGCCTCAGTGCTTGTCTCCAACATATTCTGGCCTAGAACTCCTCACTCTTTTCTGGCTTGAACCTTCAGGTCAGACTCTGCTCATCACTGGGCTTTTTCTTTGCAAGGAGACCTTTCTAGTCTTCTCTCCTCTTACTCCTCCCCAAGCATTTTGCAATCTATATCCATTGTCCCACTTCCTCATCCATGGATCCATCTCCCATCTCCATGCCTTCACACTGCCTGGCCCCAATGCCTTTTCCTCCTCCCTTCCATTTCCTTGCTTTCCTGGCTTCTTTTAAGACTTAGCTCAAGTCCCATTTTCTTCAGGAAATCTTTCCTGATCCCTCCTAACCCTAATGCCTTTCCTCTGTTAATTTCTTCCTACAGCCTAAACATTTGTCCATGTTTGTTTGCTTGTCATCTTCTGCATTAAATTATGAGCTCCTTGATGGCAGGGATTGCTATTTATCTGTTTGTATCCTCCAGTGCATGGCACAGTACCTGACACATGGCAGGGGCTGAATAAATGCTTATTGACTGGTGGATCAAAATTATTCTATTATGCATGGCTCTATAGCTGTGCATGTACACATGAGCGATCAATGACTTCAACTCTCTGTATAGAGGCACACATGAATGAGAATGAAGATGATGGTGATGAAACACAAGAAGTGAGGTCCCTATTCCATCAGCTCATACTGCATTCATTCCCTAGACCAAATATTTAGATTGGCAAATGTGGCTCAATATTTTAAAAAGAATATATGTATTAATGTACGTAGCTAGAAAAAATAATGACATTTATCTGGAGGAACAAAAGGTCAATAATGTCAAGGGAATCAATGCAAATAAAATTGGAAAGAAGAGGGCTTGGCAGTACTAGATCTCAAGCAATATCATAAAGTGGTAATCTTCAAAACATTTTGGTACTGGATAAGAATTAGAGTGGTTGACCAATGGAATAGATTAGGTACGCAATATACAGAACCAAAAGAGCACAGTAATCTAGTGTTTGATAAACTAGGGAAAGAATTCACTATTTGATATAAACTGTTGGGAAAACTGGAAAGGAGACTAGTAGAAACTAGCCATAAGAACAACATTTTATACCGCATACTAAGATAAAACTCAAAATGGGTACATGACAGATATAAAGAGTGGTGTGAGCAAATTAGGGGAGCATAGAAGAAATTACTTGTCAGATCTATGGATAAGGGAAGAATTTATGATAAAACGAGAGAGAGAGAGAGAGAGAGAGAGAAAGAGAGAGAGAGAGAGAGAGAGAGAGAGAGAGAGAGAGAGAGAGAGGTGTTTATGGGAGATAAAATGGTTAATTTTAATTACATAAAATTTAAAAGTTTTTGCACAAACAAAATCAATGCAGCCAAAATTAGAAGAAAGCAGGAAACTGGGGGAAAATTTTACAGCAAGTTTTTCTGATAAAGGTATAATTTCTCAAATATAGGGAACTGAGCCAAATTTATAAAAATAAAAGCCAATTGCTAAGTGGTCAAATGAGATGAACAGGCAGTTTTCAGAGAAAGACGTCAAAGCCAACAATAGTTATATGGGACAAAATGCTCTAAATCACTAATAATTCTAGAAATGCAAATTAAGACAACCCTGAGGTGTCAACTGACACTTGTTTAGCTAGGCTAAAATGATAGAAAAGGAAAATGACAAATGTTGGAAGGGATGTGGGAAATAGGTACTCTTAATGCTCTGCTGGTAAAGTTGTTAAGTAGTCTGACTATTCTGGAGAACAATTTGGAACTAAGTTCTGTGATGTTTAAAATCTATATCGTGTGATCGCCTTAAATTAGAAGCTTCAGCACCAGTCTTTGGGCATTAAACATTTATTAAAACATACAGGTATTAACATGGAGTTCAGAAAGTTAAGAAAAGGCCTATCTCCAATAGAGTTCCAGCCTGGTTGGGTTCTTCCTCAAGTCCTCCTCCATGAGCCTGCTTTAATCAGGAACTCTTTAGCAAACTGATTGTGGAAGCTTTTTATAGGTCTGGAATAGAGGTGGTCCTTACACACTGCTTCAAGCTGATTGGTTGGCATCCTCCAAATCCATTAAGGGCTAGCCAGGTGTGATTACAATCTAGTTAACTTTGAAGTAGGCTAATCAGCAGTCAATCACTCTCACTTGATTCAATCAGTTTAGATTAATCTCCAGGTGGATCTTTGAGTATCTGCTAAATCCCATTATTTTATCACAGTTCAAAAACTGTGCATACTTTTTAATCCAGCAATATCATTACTAGGCATTTACCCCAAGGAGATCAAAGAAAAAGCACAAGAACCCACATGTATAAAAGTATTTATAACAGCTCTTTTTGTGGTGGCAAAGAATTGGAAGCTGAGGGGATGCCCATCCATTGGGAAATGGCTAAATAAGTCATGGTGAATGAATGTGATATAATACTATTGTGCTATAAGAAAAGATGAAGAAGGTGATTTTAGAAAAAACCTGGAAAGACTTATCTGAACTGATACAAAGTAAACTGAGCAGAACCAGGAGAACAATATAAATAGTAACAGCAATATCATAAAGATAATTATCCAGGAAAGCCTTAATAACTTTGATTAACACAATGATCCATCAGAACTCCAAAGGACTCATGATAAAAAATGCTATCCACCTCCAGATGGAGAACTTATAGACTCAGAGCACAGATGAAAACATTATTTTCCTTTATTTTTCTTGCTTTTTTGGGAGAGGGGGAACATGACTAATGCAGAAATATGCTTTGTAAGACTTCATATGTATAACAGATATCATATTTCTTGCCTACTTAATGGGTGGGAGAGATGATGGAGGGAAGGAGAAAATTTGGAACGGAACACAAAAATGAAATTTAAAAATTAAAATATATCCCCATATATGTATATATATATGTGTATATATATATATATACATATACACATGCATATTTTCAGGAAAAGTAGAGTTTACTGAAATTCCCTGTGATCCAGATTATTTAAAAATTTTAACTGATTTGAAATGATATGCTAATGATCTTTAAAGCTTCATTTTGTTTTGATTCAAATTGTAAAACACAATTACTTTGATCCTCTTTTAGAGAATAGAATAATTTTCATATTTATACTTTAGATAAATACATCCTTGCACTGATGTCTGTGCTGGTGGTAACAGTTTTGAGGGTATCAAAGGATCCTTTCTCATGATATCTGAAAGAGGGCAGGATATTAAATGCTTGGAAAAAAATCATGAATGTTATCGCTACCAGAAATGGGAATGGAGAAAATATAACCAGTTACTTGACTTTTCTGCCCACTTTTCCATCTCTACAAAATCTGAGGATAATTTGCACATTTTTGACGGTGTCCTTAATTAAAAGAATAAAGAGCCAACAGGCAGGCTTCCACATATGAGATTTTAGAGTTACGATTCTAGGATCCCACCCAGTACAGAGAGCACTGGATCTGTGTTCAGAAGAACTAAGTTCAAAATCAGCTTCAGTCATTTACTAGATTTGTGACCTTGGTAAGTCATTTTGAGCCTCAGTTTCATAATCTATAAAATGGAGATAATAGAACCTACTTCCCAGGGTCGTTGTGAGGATTAAATGGGCTGACTCACCTTTGGGAAACTACGTTTCTTAGTGAAGCTGAGCTTATGCCTGAAACAAAGGCTTATCTTTTTAACACCAATATGTTTCTGGACAAAGCATAGAATGCCTCAGTTTCTAAAGAAGTTGAAAAGAGGTAGACTGGTCATATAGTGAGAGCAAGAGATGAGTCTGGTCTGGTGCTCAGGAAAGATCTGGAGTAAGGACCCCAGGTAGGCTGAACTTCCTGTGCAGGGTTTTTAGAAGTACATGGATAAGAGTCTTCAGTTGCAAAGGCAAGAAAGGTACTCCGTAATAGGGAGTACCCACATTGATGAAAGCACTAAACCATCAAAATAATGGAAAGGATGAGAATCAGCCTTTATTAGAACCTATTATATTTCTACTTCAAGTTCTAAATTATTTTAAAACCAGCATGACTCGATTCAAGAAAGGACTAAGGAAGCATCTCACCCGATAGCTAACATAATTTGTATGCTTTTCCCCTCCCCCACTAATAAAATATTTTAGTTCCTCCAAATATCATTTCTGTTAAAAGTCATTTACAGGGGCAGAAGGCTCTTACTATGGGTTTTACGCATTACTTTTGCTAATCAGTAACATGTCAGGAAGTAATTCAGGGCTGTGTGGTTTTAGTATTTTGGAGTCTGAGGTATTTTAGTTCAGGAAAGTGTTATTTCCCATTTTACATTGAGCACAAGGCTGCATAAAGCATACATACCAAATTTAAATTGTAAATGTGCAGACAAGGTTGGGAAATTCTGGTTCTGGGTCCCTACTTTTTTCTTTAGCTCACAACCTGGAATAAACTGTGCTTTTATTCTCATCATTTCTTCTTTCTATGAGGCTTAATTATTCCAGCCCTCCCTAGATTCTCATCCCTGAACTCATGAAGCCACATAGCCCAATACAGAACTGATCACATACCTTGGTATGCCATAATTCTGAGAAAAAAAAATCTCATTGAAAATCAATAATTTAATCAGTATCTATTTAGCTATAAAGAAACACTTGTTTTATGTTATGTGTATGAACATATGAACACATGCAAACAAAATATTGGTGTAGCTTTTTCATTAAAATATTCATCAAAGAGAACATGCATATTTTTACAAATGTACTTAGAGAGTTAAGGAACCATTCTCCCCTCCTTCCTGTCCCTGGGGGACAATGAAGGTTAAGTGACTTTCCCAGGGTCACACAGCTATTAAGTATCAAGTGTCTTGAGGTTGGATTTGAACTCAGGTCCTGTTGAATCCGGTGCCAGTGCTTTATCCACTGTGCCACCTAGCTGCCCCCAGGAACCACTTTTAAGATATTATAATGACTATAGGTCCCCAATTCCTGCTAAGTCATGTCAGGTCTGCCTTTATAATATCTTTTTTATTTTCTTTCCATTGGGAAGGGTAAAATAAGTGAATCAACCTTTATATAATACCTATTACCTGCCAGGCATTGCCCTAAGCCCCTTGCAAGGACTATTTCATTTGATTCTCACAATAACCCTATGAGGTAGGTGCTGCTATTATGCCCATTTGATAGCTGAGGAAACTGAAGCAAATAGAGGTTAAGTGATTTGCCCAGGGTTATACAGCTAGTAAGTGTCTGAGGTCAAATTCAAACTCAGGTCTCCATGACTAGTACTCTATCCCCTGTGCCACTTAGCTGCCTCTGACATTGTCATCACTATCCTAGTTAAGACCATCGTTATTTCTGTTGAATTATCTTCCATATCATTCTCCCGGCCTCGCGTCTTTTCCTTCTTCAATACCCAAGTGAGCCATTTTCATTTTATGTTTTTGTTTGTACCTTAAGGCACTGAGCATGGCAGTGCGGACTTTTAAGGTATACCCATTCCCTTTAATGGCACCTCGGAGGAACACCATTATAATCACATCGTATTTGCCTCCAGGTGAAAGCATACAAAGGAGCACACAACATATATACAAAGTAGGTGAAAAGTCATTTCAAAGGGAAAACAGTATCAGCTGTCTTCAGGAATCCCAGGATTCTAAGGGGCAGAAGGAGAGGAGGAGAATATTCCAGGCAGAGAGTATAGCCAATGAAAAGGCACAGAGACATGGGGAGAGGGATGGAGGAAGTATTTCTTTTTTTTTTCTTCTTTTTTTTTTTTTAGTGAGGCAATTGGGGTTAAGTGACTTGCCCAGGGTCACACAGCTAGTAAGTGTTAAGTGTCTAAGGCCAGATTTGAACTCAGGTACTCCTGACTCCAGGGCTGGTGCTCTATCCACTGCGCCACCTAGCTGCCCGAGGAAGCATTTATTAACAAGCATTTATTAAATCCCTGCTATCTGCCAGTGCTAAATGCCTTACAAATATTATCTATCTCCTTTAATCTGCACAGCAACCCATCTCCAATAGGAGATGGAATATTGGGTGTGTGGAGAAGCCAGTTCAATTTGACTACAAAATGTATAGATGGCAATAATGTGTAAGAAGACTAGAAACAGAGGAAGGGGCTGGGTTGTAAAGATCTTTGTTTTTTTTTTAAAGAAATAAACATTTTGGGGGCAGCTAAGTGGCACACTTTATCCACTGTGCCACTTATATTTACCACTCTGCTGGGTATGAAGTGATACCTCAGAGTTGTTTTAATTTGCATTCCTCCGATCAATAGTGATCTAGAGCATTTTTTCATATGATTATAGATAGCTTTGATTTCTTTGTCTGAAAACTGCCTGTTCATATCTTTGTAAAGATCTTAAATGACAAAGGAGTTTATATTTGATCTTAGATGTTATAGGCAACCACTGAAGTTTATTAAGTAGGAAGGTGACATAGATGTGAATTTTAGGAAAATCACGTTGGCCGCTGGGTGGAGGATGAATTGCACCGGGGAGAGATTTGAGGCAGAAAGCTGTCACAGAAGTCTAGGCAACAGGGGATGAGGACTGTGTGGTGGCCATGTCAATAGAAAGAGGGGAACATATGTGAGAGAAATTGTGGAGCCAAAAGAAGTTATAGCAACTCATTAGATCTGTGGGGTGAGTGAGAACGAGGAGTCAACTATGACCCTGAAGTCGTGAGCCTGCATAATGAGAATGGTGGTGCCCTTGACAGCAATAGGGAAATTCAGAAGAGGGAGGAAGATACTGAGTCCTGATTTGGGCTTGTTGACTCTGAGAAGTCTATGGGACATTTAGTTTCAAATGTACAATAGACAGTGGTAAGGAACTGGAGGTCAGGAAGAAGCCTCAGACTGGGCATATTGATTTGGAAATCTGCATAGAGATGATATTTGAACTCAGGGAGTTGATTAAATCACCCAGTGAGAGGGTAGAGAGAGAAAAGAGAAGAATGGAAAGGAAAAAGAAAAGGACAAAGCCTTAGTAGATGCCTACAATTAGAGGGCATGACACAGAGGAAGATCCAGAAAAGAAAACTGATTCATAAACCAGGAGAAAGAAGGGGAACCAAGAGAGATCAGTGTCAAGAAAACCCAGAGAGCAGAAAGAAGGTGATCAGCAGTGGCCAATGTTGCAGAGAGGTTTGGGAGGATGAAGACTGAGGATAGGCCATCAGATTTGTCAATTAAGAGGGCAATAGTAGCTTTGGAGAAGGCAGTTTCAATTAAAAGCCAGACTGAAGAGAGTTTAGAAGAGTGGAGAAGAGGACACATTGAGTGTGGAGGGCTTTTCGAGGAGGTTAGCAGAGAAGGAAGGGAGAGATGCAGGATCACAGCTACTGAGGATAGCAGGGTTTGAACAGAGCTTTGTTTTTTTTTTTTTTAGTGAGGCAGTTGGGGTTAAGTGACTTGCCCAGGGTCACACAGCTAGTAAGTGTTAAGTGTCTGAGGCCGGATTTGAACTCAGGTACTCCTGACTCCAGGGCCGGTGCTCTATCCACTGCGCCATCTAGCTGCCCCTGTTTTGGTTTTCTAAGGAAAGGGAAGCCTTGAGCATTTTTAAGGATGGGGAAGATTTGTAGGGAACAGAGAAGGAACCAATAGTTAGTGGTTAAAGCAAGTGGGCTTAATAATGCGGATGATCTCCTGGTAAATATAGGAAGGAACAGGATTGAGGGTGAATGTGGTGTCTTTGGGAAAGAGAAAGGCCACTTCTTTATCAGAGACTAAAGCAAGTGAGGAGATAGTGGGGAGATCATATCAGAGAGATGTGACCAAATGAGACAACACATTTTAAAGTCCTTTTCAAAAGTCATAGCACTAAAAACAAAAACAAAAAACAAAAACAAAAAAAAAAAAGGGCAGCTAGGTGGCGCAGTGGGTAAAGCACCAGCCCTGGATTCAGGAGGACCTGAGTTCAAATCCGACTTCAGACACTTGACACTTACTAGCTATTTAACCCTCATTGACCCACAAAAAACAAAAACAAAAACAAAAGTCATAGCACTGTATAAATTCTGGTTATTATTATTATTATTATCACAATCATTATTATAGAGGAGAAGAATGGGAGAAGAGGTGGCACTTGGTGAATGGCCTTGGTTTTTCTAGCAAAATCCTCTCCTGAGAGGTTGGGGGAAGGGGATGCTCTGGAAGGCTTGAAGACAGAAGGACCCGGATAATATAAATTAGATAGATAATAGATAATATAAATTTGTAGCACCATTCATGACCTTCCTCCAGGGTCTTTCAGCCCCATGTGGATGGAAGGAAGATGGTTAGGGTTTGGCCTTCCTATGATTAGTGATAGGATAAGGGGGTGAGGGATTTGAAAATAGTGGTGAGTGTAGGGCTGTAATTCCCCAGAGGGTTGAAAAGGGAAAAGGGTGTAGCCACAGCAAGGGTGATAGCCTAGGAAAGGACTAATGACTCTAGAATTCCCGGTAATCACATGAACTACAACATAGCCTGATTGTGGGAGAGATGAGTATTATGGGGAAGCCAAGCAATTGGAGAGGGCGACACCCTTCCCTTCCCTCTTCCTATTGTGTCTCATCCCGGCATGGAGGGATCTTGGGTCTTTTGAGAAGAAAGTTCTGGCGGATGTTCTCAACGGCTGCCAATCAGATTTTCCTCCTGCACAGGTCTGACCATCTGCTGCCTCTGCTCCATTTCCTTCTTGTCTCTGAGATCAAATAGAAGCCCATTTGTTTGACTTTTAAAGGCTCTTGCAGTCTGACTCCAAACTACCTTTCCAGTTTATTCTTTTTTTTTTGGCGGGGCAATGAGGGTTAAGTGACTTGCCCAGGGTCACACAGCTAGTAAGTATAAAGTGTCCAAGGACAGATTTGAACTCAGGTGCTCCTGAATCCAGGGCCGGTGCTTTATCCACAGCTCCACCTAGCTGTCCCCTAGTTTCTTCTTCTTCTTTGCACATTCCACTTTTCCATCAACCTGGCTTACTTGCTGTTTCCCTTCCACAACATCCCTGACTCTGCCTTTGTCTGGGCTATGTATCCATCATGGCTGGAATGTACTCCCTGTTCACCTCTGCCTTAGAGGATCGGTACTTTCAAGGTCCCCTCAAGCACTTCCTCCAGAAGGAGTCCTATCCTGATGCTTCCAGTTGCTAGGGCCCTTCTTGCCCCCCCACCCACTTATTTTTAGCTCTTGCGTACATATTTGGTATTTATTTCTCTCTCTACATGCCCCTTCCAGTAGATTATTAGTTTCTCTTTAATTTTTGTTTTTATATCCCCAGCACCTAACACAGTGCTTGGCACACGGCAGGCGCTTAACAAATATCTCTACTCTAAAAAGCTCTGCAGCCATGTTGGTGCACAAAAAGTGGTGCTGGTTCTAGCTCCCTTCTCTTTCCCCTCTCTCAAGCCCAATTCAACATAAGGGGAAGCTGGTAGGGTCCAAAGCCAGTTAACACTCTCTGGAGCCAGTCTGTTGATTTTGGTCTATTAACATTGACTTCGCCAGCCTCTCTGCCAGCCCAGAGCTTAAAGCAACATAATCAGTGAAAAGAAAAGCTGACTAAGGAGAGCATGAATGGTGCCAGCTAGCCTGGAAAGGTTGTCCTGGGCAGATCCTGAGGTTGTGCCTCCCTCCACTATTCCTGTGTTAAGCAACTGACCATGAATGAAACTTGGGTATATTTATCCAAGAAGAGATTCCCATCATAATTCTCCACCTCCTCCACACAGACACACATGCACATATACACACAGAGTTGCATGTTGGAGCAGGAATTTTTTTCAGGTAACTATTGGACTAGATTTGAGGTCTCTTCTGACTGAGTCTCTAATTCTGAGATCTCTGACAATCCCAGGTTTTCTTTGTTTGTTTGTTTTGCAGGGCAATGAGGGTTAAGTGACTTGCTCAAGGTCACACAGCTAGGAAGTGTCAAGTGTCTGAGGCTGGATTTGAACTCAGGTCCTCCTAAATCCAGGGCGGTGCTTTATCCACTGTGTCACCTAGTTGCCCCCAAGCCCAGGTTTTCTGTTTTTGTTTGTTTGGTTTTTGCAGGGCAATGAGGGTTAAGTGACTTGCCCGGGGTCACACAGCTAGTTAAGTGTCAAGTGTCTGAGGCTGGATTTGAACTCAGGTCCTCCTGAATCCAAGGCCAGTGCTTTATCCACTGCGCCACCTAGCTGCCCCTCCCAGGTTTTCTTAAAAGATTCTTTAGTGAGGAAGAACCTACCACACCTCCTGGGATAACCTGTTTTCCCTTTCAGTATAGCTCTAATTGTTAGGAAGTTTTTCCTTCTTCTGAGCCACAGTCTACTTATTGACAAATTCCATGTAGTGGTCCTAATTCTGCCCCCCAGAGGTCACTGGAGAGATATAAAGCTAGATGATGCTACAATTAATTGGATTAGGAACTAGCCCAGTGACCCAACAAGTACTAGTTAATAGAGCAATAGAAACCTAGAGGAAGTTCTCTAGTGGAGAACCACTGAATCTTGGCCTAACCTTTCTGCTCAGCATTTTGTTCTTGACTTGAGTGGAGGTATAAATATGCATATACACATAGAAAATGGCATGAATTCGGGAGGGATATGTTGGATTGCAGTATCAGGATTTGAAAGGTAGCATGGTACAGTAGATTTGGAGGGAAAAGACCTAGGTTTGAATCCTACTCTGCTGCTTGCTATCTGTGTGTCCTTGGGCAAATTTTCTCTCTGGGCCTCAGTTTCCTCCTGTAAAATGAGGCGACTGAGCCAGGCAACCTTTAAGGTTCTTTTGAATTTATGATCTAAGACTTTGTCAGGCTAGTGCAAGTCTAATTAGAAGAAACTTATTAAGGATAAATGTAAAGCTTGATATTTATTTGGGTAAAAAAAACCCAATTGCCCAGATTAAGGTAGATATGCCTGGAGAATGTAATGTTGTGCAAAGGTGGCTTTAATGGACTATAAACTCAATGTAAGTCACTAGTGCGATACACCAGCCAAAAAAGCTAGTGTGACCTCGGACCACATCAATGCAAGCATAGTGTTGTCAAAAAGGGAGGTTATATAATAAATGCTGCTGCCAGAGACACAGAGGTCTTGAGATGGGCATGGGTACATTTCTGAGTCTGTATGATCCTGTTTCTGGTACTGCAGGTTGTCTGGGGATGTCCTTGGATGCTACCCCTTGCAGAGACTTTGTGGGAGTCCTCAATCTGCCCTTTTGCCCATGCCTCACTGACTCTTGAAAGTCAGTGGATAGATCCATCATCGAGTGGATAGAAAATAAATTCGAGAATTTGATTTACTGCTTTTTCATGGGTAAGTCATTTCAAATGTCTGAATCTTTGTTTTCTCATGAAGTGTTAGAATATGATCCTTGTCTGCCTTCAACTACTTCACGCGTCATTAGTTAAATTCAATAAACATTTATTAAGACTCTTCTGTGGGAAAGGCTTTGAGCTACAAGCTAAATATTAAGAATAAATAATTATTCCAGGGAAACAATATATGTAATGACTCCAACAATGCAATGGGAAACAACAACTGAGCATAATAACATAAAAGACCTCAAGACCATTTTCTGTCTCCAGTCACTTTCTTAACTGACTCTTCAAAAATATAAGATATAAATATTTGAAATGTTTCAAAGGGATGAATGTGTTTACTAAGAATGACCAAATTAGGTTAGTTGTGGTGACCATCTATTCTAGTCTCCTTAGTTTTATGAGATTTCAGCAAAATCTGAGGATGTAAAAAAATTAAGTGGGGCAGCTAGGTGGTGCAGTGGATAGAGCACCAGCCCTGGATTCAGGAGGACCTGAGTTCAAATATGACCTCAGACACTTGACACTTACTAGCTGTGTGACCCTGGGCAAGTCACTTAACCCCAATTGCCTCCTAAAAAATTAAGTAGAATTATTCCCTGTTATCTCTGGGAGCCAGTTAATTTTTTTAGGTTGGGATCATTGAAGGTCCCCCCTAGTCTAGCTCCAGGTACCTCTTCATCTTTCTTTTCTGATTCTCCTCCAAGCAGTGTATACTTCAGACAAATTAGACTATTAATTGTTCTACAAACAAGATTTGCCTCCTCTCACCCCTATGTCTGTTCGCCTTGCCTAGAATGTACTCTTTCCTCATCTCTGCCTTTTAGGATACTTATCTCTCTTGAAGAATCAGTTCTGGTACCCTGGCCTCCTTTCTGATCCTCTTCTCTCTCCTTTGTACCTCCCTCCCCCTGCATTTATTAGATTTCATCTTAGTACATATAACCCCATTGCACATACACCTACCCTCACATAAGTTATTTGAAGGCAGAGAATGTATCATTTTTATCTTCCAACCCTTAGTGCCTAGCACAGTACTTTGCATATGGTAGGTGCTCAGTCAGTCTGTTCAGTTCAATTCAACTGCTAAATGCCATTTTTTCTTGGGTCATGAATTTATGTGAAGACATGGGAAAGACTTGCACAAGACCAGCAAGTAAAGAATGGGTGATTTGGAGGGAATACCCACATTGAAAGGATCACAGATCCATTGGCATATTTATTATAGTTAAACACTTAGGGAAACCATTATAATTCTTGTGGATTTTTTTTCCTACTTGAAAGCATGCTTTTGTTAGGATAAAAACAGATTAAAGCACACTAAATACATAAGAGGAGTTCAAGAAAGTAAACCATTATATTAATAGAACAATGAGAGGACATAAAAAAGAAATAAATTTGAAGACAAAAATGTGAATGGGTCAGTACTAACACCATCCCTGGACATTATGATATTGAAAATTGGCCCATTTATTCACATGTAAATAAAAGAGTGGCCACAGAAAACAACTGAGAAATGAAGCATCTGTTTATTTCAAACATTCAAATGATTAACTGAACTCTTAGCTTCCAGATGTTTGGTGTCATGTAAATCTGCTTTTAGAATAAGAAAATGAAGAAAAACCCAAGATATGGAGTTAAGCAAGAGAAAAATCTTAGCTAGAATAAGTGAAGAGAGATAATGATAGGGAGGAATCGGAGAGAACAATGAGGAAAATGAGTAAAGAGTGGAAAATGTAAGAGCAAAAACAGGTAAGGGCAGGCCAAGTTAGAAAGAATGGAAAAGAAAAAAGGAAGAAGTAGTAGAAAAACAGAGAATGAGATCAACAGATAGGAAGTTATAGGAACTCTTCAGGGCAGCTCAGTTTAGATAAACACAGCCCTGTGGCCTCTCTATGGGGCATAATCTCTTTATTGCAAAAGTGCCAGGAGAAAAACGAAAGGAGTTTCTCATAATTCTGAAATATAAACTGAATGATGCAAAAGCCTGAAGAATATAATAGAAACATATTTAAAATGAAAAACTTTCTATACTCACTTTATTTTATTCATTTTATTAGGCAGTAGTAAGGGTCTTTTTATCTGTTCTCAGGGGCATGCTGTTAAATGTTTAACAACCAGGCCTATATACTTTAAAATTTAATTTCAATTATTAATCCTTTCTCTATCACTTTCTTAAGTCTAGACAATCAACAAAACAATAAATCAAGCCCTGTTTTGTTGTATTTGCCGATTTCTGTGCTGATTTCAAAAATTTTAATAATTGGCTCTATAGAGTTTGATGGAGCTGGCTCCAACATCTCCCTAGTAACACATCAGAATACAAGCTCCTTGAGGGCAGAGCCTGACTTTCTTTTTTTGCTTGTATTTACATCCCCAGGAAATGCTTAACTTATGTTTAATGCCTGACTACTTGGTATTTATATAGCACTTTACATGTTATCTCATTGGATCTGAACAACAACCCTCTAAGGTAGGTGCTATTATTGTCCACCTTTTACAAATGAAGAAACTGAGGCTAACTATGGTTCAGTCACTTACCTAGGGTCATATAGCCAGTGTCAGGATTTGAACCCATCTTCCTGACTCCAGGGCATTTACGGGTCTGGAGTCAGAGAGACTCATCTTTTGAGTTCAATTATGGACTCAGACACTTACTAGCTGTGTAACCCTGGGCAAATCACTTAACCCCATTTGCCTGAGTTTCCTCATCTGTCAAATGAGCTAGAGAAGAAAATGGCAAACCATTCTAGTATCTTTGCCAAGAAAACTTCAAATGAGGCCACAAAGAATCAGACATGACTGAAAATGACTGAACAACAAGAAACAATTTCCTGACTCCAAGCCCATTACTCTGTTTACTAATGCCACTAAGCTACCCCTAAAACCCATAAGTAATAGACCTTTTATGAAACTGATGAATTTTCATTATTATCCCACTATTATGCTGGAATTCCTTCAATATTTCAAATGGAACACTAATAATTTTTGTTGTCATTGAAAGGAGGGAAGCAATTTCACAATTTCTTATGCAAACTTCAAATTTTATGTATATTCAAATGTTTGTTGATGATGTTCACAATAAAAAAGAAAAAGAAAATTTAATTTTAAAAAGACCTTGGTTTAAGTACCAACTCTGAGAACCATACTGGTCATATGCCTGTGAGCAAATTAATTTACTCCTCAGTGACCAAGTCAACCTTCTAACTTGCAGACCTGGTGCTGATCTGCACTGCTAGAAGTCCTTTTCATGGGGATTCTCTATACCAATGAAATCACAGATCTATCCCCCCGAATTGTCAGGGTGAATATTCATTTCACATATGAATAAGGGGATCATTTACATTCCTTCTTTTACCATAATATACAGTGTCTTTCAAATATTATACCTTTAAATGATCACATCTACAACTAAGAGTATGAGATGATACTGGTTGCATCTATTGCAATTCTGCAAAAGCATTGATCAGTTTCAGATTATTAATACTTAGTCTACATTCCTTGCAGTACAAATGGGGAAACTAAAACCCACAGAAGTCCAAAGGCACAAAGTTACCAAGTGACATAGCTAGGACCAGAGATCAGGTGGCACGAGTTTTAGTTCTGTGATCTTTCTAGGATCTGATGTTTCTTCCCTACTTAGTAATGAATAACATCTCCAAATCTGGAAGGTTTATGACTGGTCACATCATTGGCATGTAAAAGATAAGAATTTAGAACAGAGAATTTGAGGTAGGGGAAGATAATCTCACAGTAGCTCTACTTTCCCTTTTTGTTTATGGCATTTCTCACTCTCATTCATTTTGCATTAAAAACTTGGAGGCAGAGGGAATACAAAGCACCTCAGATCCATCCAAACTTTTGCAGTTTTTTGGTATAAATTTCAACAATCAGGATCTTAAAGGGTACTTTCTAACCCTAAGTCAGATGGAGGTTTTAGACAAAGACCTTGATCTTGCTACTAGGAGGGAAAGAGTTCAAGAGACAGATGATGTCTGATGTCTCTAATTGGCTACCTTGTTAGTAGACCCTATGCTATGGCTCTGGAAACAAACACTCTGCTTATTGATGGAAAGCCATACATTGCTAAGGTTTTCATGCGTGAGGGCTTTTCTCATTAAGAGCTGAAATTTAGCTTCTGGGTTATAAAGTGAAAAAGAAAATGGCAAATCTAGTTACTCCTTATATGGAGAAAGAGTAGCATCTCAACTGAAGACTCTAGATGAGGCCCAGTAGGTGGCAGCAAAGAGAACAGTCCAATAAGGGGAATAGCCAGAGACAGGTGATATACCAGTTATCTCCAGCAAAGCATCATGATGACATCACCTTAAGACATTAGCAACCCTCCACCACTGAAGACATGCATTACCAGTCTATGTGGGAGCAACCCCACAGGTGTTCTGGCCACAGGCATTGCCTATGTGTATGTCCCCACATGTGGTCTCTATGTTTACCTAACCTTCCCATTGAGGGACTCTCATTTGTGGGAGACTGTGCCTCAGGATCTTGGGGAAAGTTTATATTGTCATTTTTTCCCTTTCATGAAGGCTTTTATTTTGAACGAATTGAGTTCTCTGGTTGAGTGTGAGACTATCTCAGGGGTTTTTTTTGCAGGGTTTTTTTGCAAGTTCTATTGATAGCTTTCTTTTAAAATTTATTTATTTATTTATTTTTTGCAGGGCAATGGGGGTTAAGTGACTTGCCCAGGGTCACACAGCTAGTAAGTGTCAAATGTCCAAGGCCAGATTTGAACTCAGGTCCTCCTGAATCCAGGGCTGGTACTCTATCCACTGTGCCACCTAGTTGCCCCTTTTAAAATTTATTAAATGCCTTTCCTTTGAACTAATTGTGTTCTCCTGTTGAGCAGTAAAAGTAAACAAATTGTTGGTTCATGAACGATGGATTCCATGGATAAAGACCCCCAGACTACTTTGAACCTGGGTAGCTTTTCTGGGAAGCCCATAGGTGAAAGGGGATGGCCCAGGTACTACCTATGCCTGTGCTCATTTGCAGAAATGTGTGCATGGGTAAGCAAGTAATGCAAGCATTGTCAGGCACAATGTTTTGTTTCAGTGTTTCTAAATTCCCTTGTCTTACCCCCAAAGAAAATAATTAGATGATGTCAAGTCTGGAGACTGTCGGCCAACAATAGTTGCTTACCACAAATTTCTTCCCAAGAACTAATTTCCTTCATTATGGAATTAGGGGTTGCTTTGTTTTGCTAACAATGGCTGAGCCATGTGTTGATAACTTTTATCATGTGTAGTTTTTGTGAAATACAAAGGACTATAAAAAATAAACCATAATGAAATTGCCCACCAAACTCTCACATTCCATGTATTGAAACAATTATTCCTTCTAAATGCCAGCTTTTTCTCTGAGTAAAATCCATCTACATCTAGAGGCAACTAGATGGCCCTGGAGTCAGGAGTTCAAATCCAGTCTCAGATACTTGCTTACTGTGCTACTCTTAGAAAGTCATTTAAACCTCTGTTTACCTTAGTTTTCTCTGTTGTAAAATGGTGATAAATAACAGGACCTATCTGTCAGGGTTGTGATGAGAATCATATGAGATAATATTTGTAAAGTGCTTAGCACAGCACCTGGGAGATAGTAAGTGCTTAATAATCCTTCCTTCTTTCCTTCCTTCCTTCCTTCCTTCCTTCCTTCCTTCCTCCCTCCCTCCCTCCCTCCCTCCCTCCCTCCCTCCCTCCCTTCCTTCCTTTCTGACTCATGAATCTAGCTATTGAAAATTTTTAAATATCATTTTAAACATTAACTGAGTATAAAAAATCACTGTAAAAAAATAAGAAAAAAAATCACTGTGCCTAATACCGAAAGACACACAAAGTTAGAATAATGCAGTCCCTGACCCCATGGAACTTATTATATTCTATAGCAGAACATGACACTCATACAAATAGCCATAGTACGAATATAGATAAGGACCTAATACAGGTATAAACAAATTATGCCATGTGAGATCTAAGTCCAGCTTCTAATCCAGCAGGGGAGATGCAACACATGAATGAATATGCAATACTCTACCAAAATAATACAAGAACTCAAGTACAGGGGACAATAGAATCAGTACAAAAGATAGGCATAAAGTGATATTCGGGGCCCAGGAAGTAAAAAGAATTTCCTTGTGGAGGGAAGAGGAGAATCAGCGAAGGGTTTCTGGAGGGGGTATAGTATTTGAGCAGATCCTTGAAGAATGAGGAGGAGTTCCAAAAGACACAGAGAAGGAATTTACCTTCCAGGTATAGGAGACAGTATAGATTACAGCACACAGAAAGGAAGGTGTTGGGTGTCTAAAAATGGCAGTTTGGCTAGAATTTAAGTACAAATATTCAGGCAGGTGACCGTTTGTGAAGGGCCTTGAATACAAGGTTAATAAATTGGGATGATTGAAATAAGTGTTGAAAAAGCATCATGTAAGATTAAGAAACTGTCTTATTAGCCATGGGATGGAGGTCAGAAAAGGTTAGTTGGCTTCTGTGTAAATTTGAGAAAGTGCCTCGATGTCCTCAGAGTATAAAATATATAGACCCTTAACATGCATATATTTTCCTGATAGGATGGGTGTTGAGTGTTTTTAC
Organism: Dromiciops gliroides; assembly: GCF_019393635.1. Lineage (NCBI taxonomy): Eukaryota > Metazoa > Chordata > Mammalia > Microbiotheria > Microbiotheriidae > Dromiciops > Dromiciops gliroides. The sequence goes on from NC_057863.1 coordinate 59,419,096, forward strand.
AGATTTATTAAATCAGAATAGCTCATCTACTTTCACAAAATTTTAGATGTAGAAAGGCACCACAAAGGGAAGCAATATTCTAGCAGAGAGAAAGCTATCTTGGGGTCAAGTTAGCTGGGTTCCCGTCCTGCCTCTGACCCAAGAGAAAAAACAACATAATCCGGGCCTAATTTAAGGAGTTTACACGGTGGGGAGATGGACAACACATAGACACACAAATAAATCTAAACCAGATGCGAAGTAAATCTAAAGTTGTTTCTCGCGTGAGGAGAATACTACACCGGGGATTAGGAGAGGTCTCATGTAAAAGGTGAACCTTGATGGGAGTCAGAGATTCCAAGTGGTTTTCTAGATAACTGAAGTTTAGTTTTTAAGTCCCTAAACTTTCCATTGTTACCATTTTAGATTGGGAAAGGGGAGGCAATAAGCATTTATTTAGTGCCTATTATATACCAGGCACTGTGCTAACTGCTTTAATCTCTTTTTTTTTCTGTTAAAAAGTTTTATTGATATTTTTTGTTTTTTTAATCATCTTTATTTCCATATGTATCAAATAGAAATCCTTCTAAAGTATATTATGCTTCCTTCCCCCCTTAAAGAAAATCAGGGATATGTGTACTAAATCTAATTGAAGATTTTCTTGATGACCCCAGATCATTTCCATGAATAACAAGAATAGGGCCCTACTGTAATACAGTGATGCTCTCAGGACATGGGGGCATATAGGGAATATGGGTCTGTATAGAAAATAAAAATGATAAAAAATAGTAGCTATCACTAGGGCTTATTAAGTTGCTTATAAGTCTGTCAGTCTAGTTTTATGGGTGGTGCTAGGAAGAAGGAACTTGCCTTCAACAGGAATGAATAAGTTGTTAGGCGCATCCAATAAAAATAAAAGATAAAGACATTACTATGTGAAACTCAGGTTTGGGCCATGTTTATCTCTTTTTCACTTTAGCTCTCTGTTCCAAAGCACTTAAGCAAAAGTAAAACATTGATGTGGGGGTTTCAGGAATGAATCAGTAGAGACACAAATACTTCCAGGCCTACTTCTCATTTTTTGGTGGGACTGATAAATTGGACTGTCTGGAGCAGTCAGGTGAAGGTGATAAGGAGGTTCTTAAACCAGACAGCTCGGCTCTCGTGCGTCCATGAGTTATAAATATACCTCTCCAGAATGCAGGTCACTTAATAGTGGAAACAGAAGTAAATAGTGTGTAGCTGACTACAGTTCAAAGGAATCGGCTGCTGCTTTAAAGTATTCAAGGCACAAATAGTTGAACATTAAAAATGCTTTTTAAAAAATAAGCAGTGTCTATAATTCATGATGAAATTAGTATTTGGAGCCTGAAAAGGTCATTGTGTACCCAGCCCAGGGAAGGCAACAAGGCGTGTTGCTTAATTGAAAGGCATTTAGAGGAGGATATTAGGCAAAAACCAAAACAGACTTGGGAATCCACAAAAGAAACCTTCATTTGCAATAATAAGCTAAGAAGGGGAGTTGTGCTAAGCTGGCATGGAAGTCATGGGACTGGGACCTGGCATATGAGGACACAGGTTAAAATGCCTTCTGTTATACTGATTACCCATGTAGTCACAGGGTCTTGGTTTCTTCATTTGCAAAAGGAGGCGATTGGATTAAACAGCCACTGGGATCCTTTCCAGCACAAAGTTTATGGTCCTAAGTGAAATCTCCTTATTAATGTCTAACAGGCAAAACCAAACCACACCAAACCACAATTTTACTCAGATCTTTGAATCCAAGAAAGCCTCTCTTAGGAAAGAGTGGAAATCTCTGTAATTGCCCCTCAGGTACTCTATGCTCCAATCCAGCTGGCCTCCCTTATGCATGAGATTCAAGTTCCAGTGTCTGTGCTTTAATTTAGGTGACCCCTTCAAGTCAGGAATGCCTTCCCTTCTTCCCCTCCATCTCTAAGAACTCTCAGCTCCCTGCAGAATTCAGCTCAAACACCACATTCTATCATTGACCTTTTCTATCTTCACACCTCTTCTCCACAACTTAATGTTTTCCCCAGTTACTGAAATTATGTGATTTACCTCTATATACATTGCCTCCCCCCTCTCCCCCCAAGAAGAAGGTAAATTCCTTCAAGGCAAGAATTGTTTGGTTTTGGTCTTTTTGACCCCAGCACTTAACTCAATGCCAGAGACATGGTAGGCACTTGTAAAATTTTTTTGTAATTGAATCAAACAGTTAATAAAAAGTAGAAGCATAGTCCATGAGTAAGTAACCCTAAGAATAAATTAATAAGTAGATATCACATTAAGGAAATCTATGAAAAGTGGACTCTATTACCAATTCTCACTACCTAGTGAACATTTAGTAGATCATACACAGTGAGCTCATAGTTGACTAGCTTATCAGTTCTGATGCCTAATTTCACAATTTGGTTGGAAAAGTCAATGTGCAGTCAACACCTGAACTCCAAACCTGTTCACTGTAGGTGACCTTCCCAATTGGTACTGATCGCTTGGAGCCAGATCCATGGCAGGTAAGTAAAGGCCTCTATATCAATTGTTTTAATTTTTTTTTGCAGGGCTATGGGGGGTTAAATGACTTGCCCAGGGTCACACAGTTAGCAAGTGTCAAGTGTCTGAGTCCAGATTTGAACTCAGGTCCTCCTGAATCCAGGGCTGGTGCTTTATCTACTGTGCCACCTAGCTGCCCCTATATCAATTGTTAAGACAGCTGTCGAGAAAATAAAAATCAGCTGAGCCATGTTATTTTTTGTGCATCTATACTCAACCTCTGGCAAAGAAAACTCACCGACATAATTAGAACTCTTTTAATAAGCTATAAGTGATACAGGCCCTCATCTCCTGATTCCTGGAGTATTACGGTAGTGTACTAGTTGGTTTCTCTGTCTCAAGTCTCTTTCTACTGAAATCCATTCTCCACTAAGCTGTCAAATTGATCTTTTTAAAGTGCTGCTATGACTATGTTACCTCCTTATTCAATAAACTCTAGTGGTTCCTTATCAATTCCTAGATCAAATAAAAAATTCTTTTTTTGGTTTTTAAAGCCCTTCATAAACTTGTTGCTTTTCAGTTTTTTCAAACTCTTCGTGACCCCATTTGGGATTGTCTTAGCAAAAATACTAGAGTAGTTTGCCATTTCTTTCTCCAGTTCATGTTACAGATAAGGAACTGAAAAACAGGGTAAAATGACTTGCCCAGGGTCATACAGCTAGTAAATATCTCAGGCAGGATTTGAATTTGCAAAGATGAGTCTTCTTGATTCCAGACCTGGTGCTCTATCTACCGTGCCACTCAGATGCCCCTTTATAACTCAGCCCTTCATTTCTTTCTAGTCTTCTTACATCTTGATCCCCTCTGTGTACTCTGCATACACTGGTCTATTTGCTGTTCACCACACAAGACACTCAGACTTGGAACTCAGTGCATTTTCACTGGCTGTCTCCTGTGCCTAGAATTTTCTTTTGGCTCCTGGTTTCCTCTGATTCCTTAAAGTCTCACCTAAAAACCCATCTTTTTCCTTTCCTGGTCCCCCTTAATGTTAGGGCCTTCCCTCTGAATTTAATTCTCATTTATCCCATATTGTCTGCCTGCTGCATCCCCTACTAGACTGTGAGCTCTTTGAGGGCAGGGACTGTTTCCACCTTTCTTTATATCCTCAGCATTTAGCACATTGTCTGACACTTAGTAGACACGTAATAAAACTTGTCGACTAGACTTGGAATGGCAAGCACACTGGATATGAAGTCAGAGGATATGGATTTCACCTCTAACTCTGCTCCTTATTGCCTGTATTACCTTGGTCAATTCACTTCCTTTCCTGTGCCTCAGTTTCCTTTTCTGTAAAATGAGGTTGGATTAGATGATCTGTAAAGGCTCTTCTAGCCTGAAATCCTATGAAATTTCTGAATGTGTTAACTTCTATAAACTTATTTTCTCACATATACTTGCCCAAACAAAATGTTATACTACACTCTGTTCTTATCTGTCTGGATGAGATTATGAAATCTCTCATAGGGACCAAGTTTAAATATTTTGTCAAGTATACTTCCCTCTTATTAATATTTAATTACATCATGAAATGAAGAGTATGATTCAAGCCTAATGAGCGAGGTTCAAAGCACTCAGAGCTTCACCCATTTTATTATTATCTTCATTAGCCAACATTTACATTATAGGTAGAAATATTTACACTAATGATATTAAAGTAGATATCAGATATGATCAGATGTTTGCTGTGTTAATCCTGATAAGTTTATATGGCTTTTATACACTTAGGATCATAGAGTTTGAGCCTGAAGGGACCCCAGAAACCATGTAGTCTAAGGGGTGTTAACCTTTATTGTGTCATGGTTCCTGAGAACATCAGTATGGGGAAAACCATGGACAAGATCTTTTCTCAGAAGAATGTTTGTAAATGCATAAAATAAGACAAGTAGGATTACCAAGGAAACCAATTACATTGAAATACAATAAACATTTTAAAAAGCAAGTTTACAAGCTTCAAGAACCCTTCCCCAACCCCTTCATTTTATTGATGAGTTCCATAGAGGCCAAATGACTTGTCTGACTTCATGTTTTATTCCAAATATCCAAAAACATATATTATTGCAGGTAAAAGTATAGATGTGTGGAATTTTGGTAATTCCAATTCAATTCCAATTATAACAGTTTATTCAATGCTTGCTAAGTATAGCTCTATGCTAAGTTCTAAAGCTCACCCTTTCCTCCCCCAAAATTATTTGTTCATTTTTTTATCATTAATATTCAGTGGATGTTTCTTATCTTTTGGGGAATGGGTTGCTGGTCTTTCAGAAAGGTGAAGTGTTGACCACAGCATGTTTACTTTTCCTTGACACATGAAAGGGAATTCAGATATAACATTATTCATCTTGGATGAGTTCGTATGAAAAAAAGGAATGTGCTTCAGATGGGATCGTCTCTTCAGGAAGATACTCAGGAGCCTGCGCATGATTTGGCTCCAAGTTATGGGCTCTTTGTATGGCACAAGGCCTTCTGTGTTTATTATGAATCCTTTTTCCCTCCCAAGAAGTTCAAGATCCTTTTTGCAAGCTTTTCATGTGATCTCTTAGCGACTCTGAAAAGTAGACAACTCCAGCATGACAAGGCCCCTCCATGCCGCTGGGCCTTGCTGGGCCCAAGGATGAATACCCCTATCATGGACTGGCCATGAAAACCCAGGCTTTTTCTGTCTGTAGCTGTTATGTTTCAGGTAGCACTGGAGCACTACCCCATTCATAGACACTGCCCCATTCACACAAACTCCCCATTCACATACATTGTCCCATTCACCCACTCGCTATCTCATCGGAGCCCCAGAACAACCCTAGGAGGTATCTATGGGGAATATTATCTCTTTCTTTCTTACTGAGGTTCAGAAAGATTAACTGATTGGCCCCCTGTTACATAGCTAGGGGTTTTATTCTATTTTCCTAATGAAGTATTAAATCCCTTGCTTCTCCTCACCAACAAATTTCTGGCAGAAAATCGAGGGCAGGTCTATTGATTCTTCTACAAGTGCTTTGTCCCTCAGACCCTACTGTGGCTATGGGACCATTGCTGAGAAACACAACAAATACCACACACACCGAGGGAGAATGTTAGCCCTGATTTCCCTCGGAGGTAAGCTTAGATATCACAAGAGATTTGCCAGGATGAAGGGAGATAATCAGGGTGTTTGTACATTTCTGGACTTCGTGGGGAACTCTGAAGCTTTGGCCTAAATGGGATTATTTATAAGTGATCAAGGTTACTCTGAATGGAATGCTCTGTCTGAATCAAAGGCCTTGACATTTTTTCCCCCAGATCTCCAGACTCTAATCAGTCAACAAGGGAAGAGCTGTTTGTGTCTGTCTTGTCTTTGCGTTTTGCTGCCCTCAGAGACTGCACAGAGTGGACACGGAGCAGCGCTCTGCACCCCGTGGGTGCCCAATAAATGCCATTGACTAGACTGCCAGGTAATCAATCAATAAATGTATTAAAGACCTACTATGTGCAGGGCACTGTGCTCAAGCTTGACGACGAAGTGACTTCATTTAGGGCAGGCCAGTAGGAGAACAATTTAAGAGTTTACAGTAGCAGAACCTGAGCAAGCACTAGGTTAGGCCCATCTGTCCAGGTTTCTGGTGCACTAAGGGCTTACAGAAAGAATATGACCTATATTCAATTCATTGAGTATTCATTGAGCACCTACTGTGTACCAGACACCATGCTAGAGGAGACAATGATACTCCTAAATAGTCCCTCCTCTGATGCATGTTTTCTGGGCCCACAGTTCTTAACCTGAGATCTATGCATGCCTAGATAAATTTTTTTGGGGGGGGCAGCTAGGTGGCACAGTAGATAAAGCACCGGCCCTAGATTCAGGAGTACCTGAGTTCAAATCCAGTCTCAGACACTTGACACTTACTAGCTGTATGACCCTGGGCAAGTCACTTAACCCCCATTGCCCCGCAAAAAAAAATTCAGGGGGACTGTGAACTTGGGTAGGGAAAGAAAAATCATATCTTTATTTTAACATAACTAATTTCCTTTGCAATCCTATTTTTTATTTTATGCATACCTTATTATTATGACTGAAAAGCAGTACAGACCCCCTGTTCGAGGTGAATTTGCCCCACAGCTGTTAGAAGCTCTGTACTGTCATATTTCTGCAATAAGCTTTGAGCCACTCAGGGGTCAATCCAGTCACTATGGCATCTAGTTGTATACTGGGGTGGGGGTGGAGGACAGAGGTTGGTATGGTCCTGCTAGGGATAGATTCAAGTACAGGAGGAAGGATGTCGGATGTAACTGTAATAACTCACATTTGTGGTTATTAGCATTTCCATGTGTGTTGTTTCATTTGAACCCTACAATCCTATGAGGTAAGTACACTGAGTTCTTTTTTTGAAAACCTGCACTTTTATTGGTTAGGAATTCCCTCTACCAATGCAGAGCAGCTACTGCTCTTCACTTTCCAGTCTTAGGGAGTTTCCTGGGGCACTCAGGGCTAAGTGATTTACTTGCCCAGGACCATACAGTCAGGACTTGAACACAGGCCTTCCTGATTGGGCCCTTTATCACCTTCATTTTCCAAATGAGGAAATTGAACATCAGAAGGATAAAGTGACTTTCTGAAAGTCACAATGCTAATGAATGGCAGAGAAGGGACATGGAGTCAGGGGACCTGCTGTTCACTAAGTTCAGTTGTACCCCATCCCAGTTGTACCTCAGCCCTATTCAGGGCTGCTCATCCACCTTTGATATTCACCTGATTCACCCAACTCTCTTCTGTGGCTCCAGGAAAATGTAGCATATACAGCAACCACACCCTAGCAAACCATCTAGGCAGATGGGATAATCCAGGCTGAGGGTAACTGACAGGCCTCAAGATGGGGAAAAGGGTAGAGAGTAGTCAGTGCAATGGAGATGTCCTAGGAGAGAACTGAGGGGTTAAGGGATTAGAGGCTGTAATGTAGATGAAGAGTAGGATTATGTAAGGAAAGGAAGAGGGAGAGGTAAAAAGCCAACAGGTTATGGTAGAGCAAGAGGATATTTGGAATTCTTGAATATGGAGGTGGTATATTATCCCATTTTCTGATTGATATCACTAGGTAAATAGGCTCCAAATAACTAGACCCTCTATTCTTTCTTTCTTTTTTTTTGGGGGGGAGGGCAATGAGGGTTAAGTGACTTGCCCAGGGTCACACAGCTAGTAAGTGTCAAGTGTCTGAGGCTGGATTTGAACTCAGGTCCTCCTGAATCCAGGGCCAGTGCTCTATCCACTGTGCACCTAGCTGCCCCCTAGGCCCTCTTTTCAGTTTTGAATCTTCTTTCAAAGTAATAGAAGAAATACTTAAATGTAAATGCTTAACAGTCCTGACTCGTTCAGAACATTTTGCTTCTTTTATATTGTTTTAAATTAAAAAATACTTGAAAAGACACTGGCAAGTTAAGATAGAGGTATTATCTTGGGCTGGTCCCTAAACTAAGCAGATATTTCACAAATGTTTAGAATGGACTGTTTGTTAAACATATATCCCTATCTCCGGGATTTCACAGATTACTGAAATGCAACTGACCTGATTAAGGTACACACTGCTTCCATTTATCCTTGCTTCCTCCAGTGAGGGGGAAACCCATTCATTGGATCACAAAAGTAAAACTGGAAGGGATAGCTAGAACAGGCCTTCTTAAACTTTTCCCACTTGCAACCCCTTTTCACCTGAGTTTTGTTTTTTTTGTTTTTTTGTTTTTTGTTTTGGGGTTTTTTTGCGGGGCAATGAGGGTTAAGTGACTTGCCCAGGGTCATACAGCTATTAAGTGTCAAGTGTCTGAGGCCGCATTTGAACTCAGGTCTTTCTGAATCTAGGACCAGTATTACCAAATCTTTCATAACCCTCACATTCAGTTATGTGACCCCATATGGGATCACTACTCACAGTTTAAGAAGCTTTAATTTAGTCAACTCCATCTTGTCCAAGGTTGTATAGGTAGTATAGAGACAGAATTTGAACCTAGGTCTTATAATTCCAGAACCAGAAAGTTCTCTTTCCACCAAACAACACTGCCCACCCCCATTCCAAGGAAGAGAATTCTACTTTCAGAGAGTTCTAATGATTAGGTCTTGCCATATTACAGACTATGGAAACTTATCATAGAATAAGAGGTGGGGGATGGCACAAGAAGACATGGGAATATCTCAAATGGATCTATGATTTTAACAATGTGAGTACTCTCTCCAACAATGCAGATACCAACCCATCCATGCTGCCAGTTCTGTGTAATTCTTGTACATTTCCTTATAATTTTTTTCCACAGAGGCTAACCAGCTTCCTTTTTATTGATATTCCCAGGATATTGGCTGAGCATGGGGCTATCTACTGGGTCTTACCCATCTTGATATTTTTTCCATTCAAGCATTTCCTTGATGTAAATTTTGAGGCAACATTTGGTTGCCCAGAGAAGTTCATTGTATTGTATGGCAGTTTTATGACAGCATGTTTTCTTGGGTTCTGGATAAGAGATGTGGTTTCACCAATGGAGTGAAGCAGGACTTGCTCCCGTGCTTTTTAGCATGATGCTTTCGGCAATGTTGTTAGATGCCTCCAATGAGGACAAAAAAGGCATCAAGGTCAGCTACCACAGTGGCAGTAAATTATTTAATTTGAGAAGTCTGCAAGCCAAGACTAAAGTGAAGGGAGAGTTGGTATGTGACTTTTTGTTCTCAGATGACTGTTATTCAGTGCAGCCTCTGAGGCTGAGGTGCAACAGAGTATGGATTGATTCTCTGCCACTTGTGCTAATTTTGGCCTCACAATTAACACCAAGAAAAGAGATTCTCCACCAGCCAGCACCACACCATCCATACGTGTAACTATTGCTTACAGCAAATGGAGAAAGTTTAAGTACTGTGGATAAGTTCACCTACATTGGTAGTATACTTTCCAGGGATGTACATATATTGGCAGAACTGGCTCTGAAGGAAAGCGTGGGCTAGAAGAAAAGAGGTATTGGGTGTCTACCAAACTGAAGAGTTGTTGTGCTGACTTCATTGTGGTATGCTTGTGAAACCCAGACCGTCTACCAGCACCATGCCAGGAAACAGAATTGCTTTGAATTGTCTTAGGAAGATTCTGAAGATCTCTTGGTACTGGACACTAAGATCCTTTCTCGAACTGCACTGCCAAGCATTCAAACTCTAGGGCAGAGAGTGTAACTCCAGTGGGTTGGCCACGTTGCCAAAACATACATGTTGCCCAAAAGACTATTTTATTGAAAGTTCACACAAAACAAGTGCTTACATGGAGATTAGAAGAAGTGATACAAGGACACTCTCAAGGTCTCTCTGAAGAACTTTGAAATCAATTGTGAGACATGAGAAACACTGGCATAGGACCTCCCAGCATGGAGTGCCTGCATCAAAGAAGGTGCTATACTCTATAAGCAAGGCGGAATTGCAATAGCTCAAAAGAAACATGAGATACACACATTTAGAGACATCTCCACTCCCAATGTTTCATACAGACTATTTGTGCCCAACCTGTGCTAGAGCCTTCCAAGCTCATATTGGTCTGACCAGCCACAGTTGGACACACTGTACCTTGACCCTGACATAGTGAAATCTTTTGGGTCCTCTTTAGGAACAAAGGACAGCCGCTTTTCCTGTACAATTCCTTATTTGCAGTATGTTGCAACCTGCTTATACTTTTCACTCCCATGCAATTCTCTGTGGCTTTTTGGGTCCTCTCCGAGGAGCCTGAGTGCCTACCAAGAAAATATCGGCAAATACAAACTCTACAGCAGCATAGCAGAAACAAGTGTGCCCTTGGTGATCTCAAACCCCTGGAATCGGGAGCCTCACTTATATAATATTTGTATAACATTTATATAATAAAACTAAATTGAATTATCTTTAGTAATTGCAGGAGAACAGTAGGACTGAAACATAGCTCTCTATCTCGTGTTGCTGACCATAAAGCCACCTCACTAAACTAGGGTTTGTGAAATCTCAAGGCATTTGAAATTTATTTACCAGCTTTCAGGTTAATGGTTAGTGATAGTAATTAAAAGGTTCGGTTCAGTACTTTCGTTAATAATACAATATTACATAGTGTCTGAATATAAAAAAGAAAGGAAAGCCAGACTTCACCGAGACCCAGTCTATTCTGTTTTCTTACTGGTATCACTAGGTAAGTAGGCTCCAAATAATTGGGCCCTCTTCTCATTTTTGAGTCATCTTGAAATAGAAGAAATACACACAGCCACGATGCTTAACAGTCCCACTTTCATTCAGAACATTTTGCATCCTTTATCTTGCTTTTAATTCATAAATGGTTGAAAAGACACTACCAGATTAGGATGGAGGTATTGTCTTGAGCTTGACCCTCTTTCATTTTATTTTTTAATTTAATTTAATTTTTATTTTGGTTGTTTGTTTGAGCTTGACCCTCAACTGAGCAGGCATTTCACAGATTTGAGAATGGACTGCTTGTTTCTCTTAAGCACATACCCCCACACCTGTGATTTCATAGACCACTGAGATTCACTTCACCTGCCTGACAATACACTGCTTCCATTCTTCCTTGCTTTCCCATCAGTCTTTAATTGATCTAATACCACCGATTCAGAGGACAAACCAAAAACAAAATGTGAATCTAGGGTGTGACAGATATGTTTCATTATTCCATATTATTCTGGTTTCTTGGATTTTACTTTTAAAAAAATCTTTATTAATTCTGAAGCACCTGGCAACTGAGGTCCTGTCAACTCTTAACCACTGTTAAAATTTTACCAGCAGTGGAAATTTTCTCTGCTAGAAAGTGCTGAGAGGAAAAATTTCAGGACTCATAAACTTGTAAGTGGAGTGCTTTCTTAATACTAAATATTTATTTGTTATTACTATTGTGGAGGGATTAATAAATGCTGCCTTGTTTATTTAGACTTTGAAAATTTGTTCTTTCTTCTCTGGGCTAAAATTTCTCTGAAAATACATTGAGCAAGGTAGCATCTCAAGCCATCATTAATAAACTATTTAGACCAAATCTCTTTTTGAAAAAGTACTCACATCATTTATTACTTTTAATTAAAATACGATGTGAAAAACGTCCCTTCTTATCTAAAGACTGTGCCAAAACAAGTCACAATGTTATAGTGTTATGGTTGAGAGTAGGATCAAATGAGATATATGGAGTTATTTGCAAAATATTAAAGTACTATATAAGATTTAATTATCCTAAAAATTATGCTGACAATTTAGTTTATTTACTTCATTTTTTTATTACAAGAGCACCTTCTTTACTTCACTCAGATGTGAAAGTGATCCCTTAGTTCTCAAAGCTTGTTGTACAAGAACTCAGAGGCCTAGCTAAGTTCAGGAGATCTTTATGAAAATGTTGGTCCCCAGGCAAAAAAAGATTTGGGGCCAAAACAACTCATAAAGTCATATACAAATGTGTGAAATAAAGCATTCTCTGTACCGACCCAACTGGAGTGCAATTTCTTTGAAATATTAAAATAAAATGCTGATTTATTTGCATTTCTGAGCACTCACATTCAAACATATTGGAGTAAGGAAATCATTCTAAGGCATGGTATTGATCACCTGAGTCACCCTTAGCAGTAATTTAGAAAGACAGCTACATCTTGCAAATACCAATTAAGCCGAACTGATACATATACAGGAATATAACTCGGACAGGCAGGAACCTCCCTAGTATATTCTGGGGGAAAATCATAGCTATAATCAACTCATTGTATGTAATTGCTTACAGTTGATCTTTACCTGAATATAACACATGGCAGCTTTAATTTACTTCTCATTGCCGTAAATATCTGAGAAGAAGCTTAGATGTAAAGGGGTAAGACAGGAGTGGAAGATGAAATCTCTACTCAAGACCTCACGGATAGCAATTAAGCTTCTATTTTTGTTTTCATGAGGGTGTTAATAGAGATACAGTAATTCCAGATCAAAAACAACTTGGTCATCTAGAATCATATCCCTAGGAAAAAGGAAACTCCCTTGGGGACCCCTCCCCCTCACTCCCCTTCCTGCCCCAAGACAAATTCTAGAAGGGCAGGTTTCAAAGAAGTCAGAAAAAGGAAAGATGTAGGATCTAATGGCTTGTGGCCTGTTCATCTAATTGTATCTCAGATTCTGGACAATAAATTGCATATAAGGAAGAGTTTAGATCGAATTGAATTTGGAAAATTGCATTCAGTTACCCCAAGTTTCTCTTAGAAACAAAATGTCATGTTCTTAACATAATAAATGTTCTTCTTATGATGCTATATCTATTACAAGAGCAAAGCGTTATTAGAGGTGGGTGTAAGTAGGGTGCACCTGTTACCAATGAAGAATTAACACCAGAAGTGACATAAAATAGATTATCTGAGAGATGTATAATTGAGAAAGAAGGTGGACCAGTCAGATAACAAGAGCAATCATGACACATGGGCAGTGACCTTCATGCAGCCATGAGAGCCACATGAGATTAACAGATTTAGAGAAAGTCCCCAAGGGTGATGGACGGGCCTCTATGGATGACTTACTTAGGGAGCAGATATTAGCAAGAATGGTATAGAATAAAAAGGTGTAGATGGCTTATAATTTTGATTGTTTGGGGGCAGGAGAGGGAAAGAAAAGAGTATCTAGTATCTATCAGATCTTGGGTTCAGTGAAGAATTTCTCTACCAAGGAGAATAATTATTTGGACTAGGAAAGAGAGCTTAAAAAGTGTTGACAAGGAAGTTGGTACCCAAGATGAGGGAAGAGGTAAACAAACATCCTTTAATGAGTTCAAGGCATTAGATGCCAGAAAACTGAAAAAAGAAACAAACTGATAAGCTGCTCTTAGGTGAGGTTTATAAAATTGTGGAGAATGAGAAAGGTGTTACACAAATGGAGATAGACAAATATTGCCCCAAGAGGGTAATAATCTTAAACTATAGCCGATGAGTTTTAATTCCCGACACAGTTCTAGAACCTATAATTAAAGGGATGGCACACGAGAATTTAGAAGGGAAAACTACAATCATTATGAGTCATCATGGCTTCATCAAGCATAGGTTATGCCAGACTCACCTACTTTCCTTTTTTCAACAGTGTAAATATGCAAATAGGCCAAAGGAATTCTGTTTACATAGTGTACCTGCATCTAAGCAAAGTATCTCCTTCTATTCTACCATCCTCATGGACAAGATGTGATCTAGATAACAATATAATTTGATATACTTGAAATTAGTGAAGCGATTGATTCAGAGGCTAATCTTTAATTAGTTCATGTCAACCTGGAAGGTTACCAGTGTTGCAGGAATCCATCATTGATCCTGTACAAATTAACATTTTGTCAATGTCTTGGATAAAGGCATAAATATCATGCTTGACAAAGTTGAAAGAGATAATGAAGGTATTGTATGACAGAGCCAAAATCCAAAAAAAAAAATTTTCTTAGTCTAGAATATTGGGTCGAATCTATAAGGTGAAATTTAACAATTAACAGTTAACAAGAATTTATTAAAGCTTATTATGTGCCTGGCACTGTTATAAATGGAAAAATTTTCATTTTAATTATAGGAGAATCCACTGTAAATATATTGTACAGAGGAGGAATGGCCAGATAACAGTTCTTCCCACAAAAAGACCCACTCAGTATGGATCAGTCATGTGACATTACAGCCAAAAAAATTCTACCTTGATCTGAGGCTGCATTAAATGATGCACAAATCCTCAGATAAGGCAGGTAATGGCCCTGCCATAATCTGTTCTGGGCAGAAGTCTTGGTTCTAGGTGCTGCAACTTAGGAAGGATACTGACAAGTTCTAGAAGTTAATCCAGAGTGACGAAGAGGTTAGAGACTATGTCACAGGAGGATCGGTTGAATGAATTGGGCATATTTGGCCTGGAGAAAGAAAGGGAGACATGATCACAGTATTTAAGTATTTGGAGGTCTCTCATGTGGAAGAGGGATTTAGTTTGTTTTGCTTGGCTCCAAAAGGCAGAGCCAGGAACAATTGGTGAAAGCCACAGAGATGCCAATTCCAGCTTAATACAAGGAAAAGTTCCCTTATAGTTAGAGCTAGTGCCATAACTAGCATGGGGTGTCCAGGCCCTTGCCCCAAGGTGCTAATGTCTGGAGGGGCATGCACCTTCACAGGTCCTATGGCCCCTGGTTCCTCATCTATTCCCAGGCCATCTCCCCTTGGGTCTTATTGTGATAGTTCCCTTTCTACAAGGCCTGTCTTGCCAAGCAATCACATTCCCAGGCCTACCTCTGCCCCACTTCTTCTTAAGAGGGGTGGGGGGCTTGGGGGTCTGGACTATGCTATGGGGCCACTACCAGGCCTTTCTGGGAGATGTATCACCCTGTTTCGCAAAGTGAATGTGTTCAGTCTGGGGAAGGGGAAACTTCTCTGCACATATCCCTCCCCCACCGAAGTCGCCTACTCCCTAGTTATAGCTCTGATCAGAACCATCCCAAAGAAGGATGGTAGAGTGTTCCCCTTCCCTGGAGCCTGGATGACCATGTAGTGGAAGACATTATAGAGAAGACGCCTCTTTGGGGAATATTTGACCTAGAGATGACTTCTAAAGGGCTTGTCAGCTCAAATGCTCAATTCAGAGTTTTATTGTTAAATCAGGTTGGCACTTGTAAAATCCCCCTCGATAAACTCAGTCCCATTACTGACCTCATGGCCTTTGAGTCATAGGAAAATCCCAGGAGAGTTGAGGACTACCAGGGTCATTCTTGAGTAGTCAAGAATGGGGCTTAGGATCTGTGACTATATGTGGGATGGGACCTTTTGGCCTCAGTGGTGAAGGCTGCAATAGGAGACACCCAGAGCATTATGTGGAAAAGATGATCTCTCTGCCTTTAAAACAGAGACCCTTGACATGGACAAAACCATTTTGAATTTAAGGACTTTCAGAGCAAGAGATTTCCCAGCCTCCTTCAATAACCCACACCAGGGTTTAAGGATCCTCAATGGCAGTTAATTCTTCCCTTTGCTCAACTTAAATGCCTTATTCTTTACATAGCGGAGAATAAAGACATCTGGTTACTATCTACCATGAAAGAGACTTTTATCTAGTTGGAACGTTAATACCATCACCTCTTAGCCTCCTCTTCCCTGGGCCCAATACTCTCATTTCCTTTAAACTCTAATTTTATGTCTTATTTTGAAATCCTTTGATCATCTTCAAATGATGCTCTTGTGAGTCTCTGCCTCTTTAGCTGATAGGTCCAGGACTTGACACACAACTCTGGCAGATGTATACTCAGGACTGAGAACAAGGAGATAATTACATTGCATACTGATGAATCCCAAAGTTGTGTTGGCCTTTAATGTTATGGTTCTGTGCTGCTAAACTATTTACATCTTTTTAACCACTAAGACCTTTGGATCTTTTTCTTTTTGTCTCATACATCATTCACCTTTTTCCTCTTTGGTTCAATTCAGTTCAACTCAACAAGCATTTATCAAAGATCTGCTTTAGGTAACATATGTCGCCAAACACTGGGCACATGGAAACAAAAATAGACAAACAAGCCCTCCTGTTAAGAAGTTTGTTTTCTGGGGGCAGCTAGGTGGCGCAGTGGATAGAGCACTGGCCCTGGAGTCAGGAGTACCTGAGTTCAAATCCGGCCTCAGACACTTAACACTTCCTAGCTGTGTGACTCTGGGCAAGTCACTTAACCCCAATTGCCTCACTTAAAAAAAAAAAAAAAGAAGAAGTTTGTTTTCTTACAGAGCAGTAAATTTAAACTGACCTGAGGAGGAAGAGAGCACTAACACCCAGAGAGATTAGGAAGGTTCTCCCTAGGGGATGGTGTCTGAGCTGCATGTCAAAGGAAGCTAAGCATTCTGAAAGAGTGGAATAGACTTGTTTCAGACACAAGTGGGGGAAGGTTTTGCAAAAGGTATGGATATGGGGGATAGGATGACAAGGTCTGCTAACATCAACACAGGCTTGGTTGGAATGTAGAATGTGTGAGGAAGAATCGGGAATAAGGGGAAAGGGAATGAGTCTGGAAAAAGTAGGGTGGACCTAGCCCATGTGGAGCTTTGAGTGAATGCCAAGCTTTGCATTGTATCTTGTTTTTTGTTTGGGGTTTTTTTGGTGAGGCAATTGGGGTTAAGTGACTTGCCCAGGGTCACACAGCTAGTAAGTGTTAAGTATCTGAGTCAGGATTTGAACTCAGGTCCTCCTGACTCTAGGGCTGGTGCTCTATCCACTGCGCCACCTAGTTGCCCCGCTTTGCATTGTATCTTGAAGGCAATTAGTGGCCACTGAAGTTTGCTGGGCAAAGGAGTCAGACTCATGCTCTAGAAAACTCATTTTGGCTGCTGTGTGGAGGAGGGATGGAAGAGAGGAGAGACTCCAAGCTGGGAGACCAACCACAAAGCTGCTGCAGAATCCTTCTGTAACGAGGAAATGATGTGGGCCTGAACTTGGCTTCTGGCTGATCAATGGGGAGCAGAGGACTGATGGGAGAGATATCACAGAGGGAGAACTTATAAGATTTGGTAAATGACTGGATAGCTCAGGAGGGAAAGTAAAGAACTGAAGGTGACTGCAAGGTCATGAACCTTGGAACCTGCAAGAGTGGTGGCTCTTTCAACAGTCTGAGAAGGGATGGAGGGTACTTTTTTGGAGGGGAGGAGTTAAGAAGGTCCCATTTCAGATATGCTGAGTTGAGATGCTGACAGGGCATCCATGTGTTAGCTAATGGCCAAATGGTGTTGTAGGTTTGGAGTTTAGGATGGGGATAAGGGATGGATTATAGATTTAGGAGTAATTTGTACAGAGATAATTTTTTTTTTGGTTTTTTAGTGAGGCAATTGGGGTTAAGTGACTTGCCCAGGGTCACACAGCTAGTAAGTGTGTGTTAAGTGTCTGAGGCCGGATTTGAACTCAGGTACTCCTGACTCCAGGGCTGGTGCTCTATCCACTGCTCCATCTAGCTGCCCCTTGTACAGAGATAATTAAACTCAAAGGAGCTGGTAAGATCAGCATGTGTGTGAGAGAGAGAGACAGACACAGAGACAGGGAGTTAGAGAGAGACATAGAGAAAGAGAGAAGGAAGGAGAAAGAGAGAGAGACAGATGCAGAGATAGACACAAAGAGAGAGGGAGGGAGAAAAGGAGAGGTGGGGAAAGAAAAGGATGGAGAGAAAGAGAGATAAGGAGACAAACACAGAGACAAATACAGAGTGAGAGAGAGGGAAGAGGCGGAGAGAGGCAGAGAGAGACAGAGACAGAGACTTATGTCCATGATGGTCCAGCAAAGGAGGCTAAGAAGGAATAATCAGACAGGAGGAAACCAGGAAAGAGCAGTGTCATGGAAACTGAGAAAAGATTATGTAGGAATGGTAGATGGTCAACAGTATTAAAAGCTAAGAAATCAAAGATGATGAATAAAAAAAGGCAATGGAGAGAGCATTGATGGGTTGGAAGCTAAATTTCAAGGGACTGAGAAGTGAATAATAGGGCAGAGTGTAAACAGCTTTTTCCAAAAGTGAAGCTATGAAAGGCAGCAGGAAAGGCTAGGCAAAGAGACAGGATTGGAGGAATTGTAAGGCCAAGTGATGGACTTTTTAAGGTGGAGACACCCTGGACATATTTGTAGGTAGCAGAGAAGGAGTCAGGAAATGAGCAGAGATTAAAGATTAGGGGGAGGGATAGGAGAGGTGATAAAAGACACAAATAGAGTGGTTGGTTGCAAGAAGGGCCATTTCTTTGTCAGAGACTTAAAAAAGGAGGAAGATGGAAAGTCCTGAAGTGTGAAATCAGGGAGAAGAGAAAGCCCAGATGGAAAGCCTTGGTTTTTTTCCCCCACTAAGTAGGAGACGAGGTCCTTTGCTAAGAGAAAGAAGAGAGAGTGACACTTGAGACTTGAGGAGAAAAGAGAGGGTCTAGAACAGCCTTTTAAAGAGGAAGTGTGGTAGAGAGTCAATCGGGGAAGAATAAAAGATGTATCATGTAGCAGTGAGGGCTTGGTTGAGGTGAAGCGAAGGTGTCAGTCATGGGAATTAAGGAAGTTGGGAGGCAAGATACATAGGGAAGTGATATCCATAGTGTATCAAAGACCCCAAGTACTGCTGAGAGGAAGAATCTATGCTGTTTTGCATTTCTACATTCCCTTACTAGCTTGCATGCTTTTTATATTTGACTGCTTTTATAATTTAAAATTTAAATTTTACTAAGTAAATTTAAAAATTTACTAAGGCCATTTTGAATTCTGATACTATTGTTTAGGAACTTCCTACTACTTCCTTCCTACTTCAGATTAATGTACAGTTGATGAGAGTCTATGTCTCAAGTGAATCAGACAGGTGACTCATGAAAATATCAAACAGCAAACCCAAAAATGCTCACAAAAGAAAACCATTCATGTGCCATTAAATGGACATGAATCTATTGACAATTAATCTCTGAATGTGATCAATCAACTTTCTGTAGTTACCTAATAGCCAGGAGATCTAGGCCATATTCCCTCATTTTTCTGTTGAATATTATACTAAATTTCAAGCAGATTATAGCTAACATTTCCCCCTTTCTCCAGCAGGCCTATTCTAGCAAGTAAGAAATTAACATAGAAATAACTAGTTAGTCAGTTCCATAACACATGATTTCACCCCTTTCATTTCTTTATAAAATTTCATCTCTAGTGCATGAGATGATTCAGAAGAATTATTTATATCATTAAATAATCATTAGTGGCAATACAATCAATAACTCATTCTGAGAAATATCTAGCCCATTCTTATGATGATGATATATTTCATGCCATTCATTTAAAGTAATTTATTGACTTTATATTCTTTGTAAATATACCAAAATAACATATATTGCATGCTATATATACAGATAGATGTATGTATATTATTAATTATACGTAATTAATTAATAATAATATAATATACAATATAAATAAGTGAAAAAAGGCAAAATGACACATCGGAAACATAATTTCTATGTAGAAAGGTGCAGAATGTGTTCAGAATTCCACACTTACAGGGTTAAAGCCCAAGGTAGGAAACCAAAGTTAGACTTTGGTTTCATGCCACAAGTGGTTACAATCATGGACAACTCTTTTTCCTATATCCATTACAGAAGATGACCCACATAGATGATAAGCTATGGATTGAATTAAACCTGTTCAGAAAGAGGATAAGGCAAACATCTCTTCACTGAACAAGCAGGGTTTAACTAATGGCCATGTCAACTTCAGCAAGTTTTGGTGATAAGGGATTTGGTTCCATGTATTCCCTTACCTTTACATAAGCCACATCCCTTCAGCAAAAAATATAGAGTGCGCTTGCTATTCGACTCATCCTTTCCCACCCCCAACTCCCATTCAGAAACAGAAATCTGATCCATGTGGAGACCAATGAAAACCCTTTTTAACATATCAATTTCACTGCTTGAAGGGTGACATTTAACTCTTAAATGAGGTAAAAACGAGAAGAAAATTAATTTCTTTGAAACCATAAATTCCCATTTCTCCCACTGACTTTCTTTACTCACATCCTTGAAAGAGTCATCTTAAAACTAGAATATCATTATTTCATAAGATGAGTTTAATGCTCTCTTCATTTTTGGGCTGAGATGAACTATCATGTCATTTTATTGGAGTCCAAGGGCTCTAATCTGAACTTGAAAAGATCCAAACAGCACTGTATGTTCTATGTTCCGTGGATAAGATGCAGATTAGAATCTTCAAAAGTCTCCATTTCACTTTTCCCATTCCAGTGTTCTTATTTATTTATTTTTACTTTTAAAATTGGGGCAATTGGGATTAAGTGATTTGCCCAGGGTCACACAACTAGTAAGTGTCAAGTTTCTGAGGCCGGATTTGAACTTAGGTCCTCCTGAATCCAGGGCCGGTGCTTTATCCACTGAACCATCTAGCTGTCCCCAGCCACCTAGCTGCTCCCCAGTGCTCTTCTTGATAACTTTAATTCAAACATGGATTCATTTAGAAAAAAGATGATAGAAAGACCACTTTGCAACAATGGGCAACGTTCCTCCAGGACCTGGCCCCTTCCAACCTTTCCAGGCTTCTTAACACCCTACTCCCCTCCAACCACTATGATGTAGGTACAGTAACTACTCACTTGCTGTCCCTTCCTCAGGACGCTCTGTGCCTTTTCTTTTTTAAAAATTTTTAGTGAGGCAATTGGGGTTAAGTGACTTGCCCAGGGTCACACAGCTAGTAAGTGTTAAGTGTCTGAGGCTGGATTTGAACTCAGGTCCTCCTGACTCCAGGGCTGGTGCTCTATCCACTGCGCCAACTAGCTGCCCCGGCTCTGTGCCTTTTCACTGGTTGTCCCCCATGTCTGGTATGAACTTCCTAATCACTCCTGTCCCTTGGTTCTCATTTCCTCTAATACCCAGCTCAAACGCCACTTTCTGTCCTTCTCACTGTTAGTGCCCTCCCTCTAAGTAATTTCCATTTTATGTGTCTGCCCGCATGTCTATCTGTCTATGTTTCTGTGTGTCTCTTTTGGCTCGGTCTTTGTCTCTGTCTTTATCTCTCTGTCTCTGTCTCTTTGCTTCTCTCTCTGTGTCTTCATCTCTTTGTCTCTCTGTCTCTTTCTGATTCTCTGTCTCTGTCTTTATCTCTCTTTCATCTCTATCTCTTTGCCTCTGTCTCTGTCGGCCTCTGCCTGTTTCTATGTCTCTGACTTTGTCTCTCTGTCTCTGTCTCTCTCTTTGCTCCTCCCCTACAGTTATTTGTATGTTATCTCCCCCATTCAGCCTTGAGGATAGGGCACTAGGAGACATAAGGGGGAATAGGCTTATTTCATTTGGTACCAGAGTACAGAATGGCAATGGGCAGAAGCTGCCAAGGCACATTTTGACTTGATGAGGAAGAGCATCCCCTCACAATTCAAACCACTGCCTCGTGGGTTCCTCCTCCTGGGAGGGCTTCAAGCCCAGCTTGGAGGAGTGTTTATGAGGAAGGTCAGAGAGACTATGCTCATTCAGGTCTTGGTTGGACTAAATGACCTTCAGGGTCCCTTTAACTTTGAAGCAATTTAGTGAAAATACAAAAATCAAAAAGGTCGTCCTTGCCTCCATGATCACACGAACAATTTAGGCCATAAGATCAACTTTAGATCTAGAAAGCACTTTAGAGACCGTCAGGTCTAACCCCTCAATCTTATAGATGAGTAAACTGAGACCCAAGGAGGGTCGTGTGCCCCAAATCACAAGTTCTGTGGAGGACTGGAGCCCAGGCTGTCTGACTTCAGAGCCAGGGTGACTTCCATAGGCCTTGGCTTCCTGCCTCTATTTGGTTAGAATCAACCAGAAGAGTACATGAGGGTAGGGACTAGACCTGGGATTCAGTGGGCATGGGGCACTCCCAGGTAAGGAAATGACCTCTACCAAGGTAGGTCTTAGCCTTAAAGAGCTGGCTAAAACACAGAGAAGGGAAGTGACCTTCCCAGGGTCACCAAACCAGTAGGAGTCAGAAGTGGCACCTGAACTCTGATTTTTGCATCTCCAAGGCCAGCTCTTCATAATTTAGGAAGACCTGAGTTCAATTCCTATTGCGAATTGAGGAAACTAGAAGACTATCAAGAAGGAATATGTTACTAATAGGGAAGGCAGTATAGAAATTAGAACACACTATATTAGAAAGAACTCACTATATTAATATTATCAAATGAGATAATTGTAAAGCCACTTTGCACAGCTGCCCCCTTTTATGGATGAGGAAACTAAGCCACAGAGTTCAAGTGACCTGCCCAGGGTCACACTGGTAGTAAAACTCAGGTCCTCCTGACTCCAGGCCCAGCACCGTATCTACTGCCCCACCTAGCTGCCTCTTGGTTCTTAGTCCCACCTCTGCCATTAAATAGCTCTTGCCACCTTGACAGCTTCTCTGGGTTTCAGTTTTCTCATCTATAAAATGGAGATGATCATATCTGACAAATTGTCTTCACGGGGTCGTCATGAGGATTGAGACAAATCCAGTGAGACAGGTGTGAGCCATACTTGGAGAAGCAGAAAGTAATCTACAAGCATAAGGAAATAGAAGCTAATGGTAAGGGGAGGCAGGAGAAAGCCAAGCAAGGACAAGCTTTGCCTACTTCACATTATTTCCAAAGGCCTCGCCTGGCCTCAGTCCAAAATACCACAAGCTACTGACCCCTGCAGGAACAGCCTCTTGTGATTAATTAAATTGCCATCTGTTTACCAAGTACATTTTACTTCTGAATGATAGCACTTAGCAGTCATACATCTGAGCCCGGAAAACACGCCCTGCCACAGATAAGATGCGGGTACCTGAATGCAGAGACCCCCAGTGTCATGCTTCTAGAATACGTCCTTAAAGACAAACAGGGAATGGTAATGCTAAATATACAGCTAACTTTATGATTTCTGAATGAGTAGAGATTTTTAATTTCCTTTGCTATCTTGTAATAGAGGTTGATCTTTGTGGGTGTAAATCCAGCTTCAGACACTTACAAACTGTGTGACCTGGGCAAGTCACATAACCATATTTGCCTGAATTTCCTATCTGTAAAATGATCTGGAGAAGGAAATGGCAAACAATTCCATATCTTTGCCAAGAAAACACCAAAGAAGGGTTGGGCATGACTTAAAAATGAATGAAAAGATGAAAAATGAGCTTGAAAAGGAAATAGCAAACCACTCTAGTATCTTTGCCAAGAAAAGCCCAAATGGGTCACAGAGAGTCAGACATGACTGAAACGATTCAACAACAACAAAACAGAGGCTGAACTATGTCTTTCTTTTATCTTGAACACTCAAATCACAATAAGAAAAATATTTCATTTCATATGAGACTAGATTTTATTTAGGAAATCCCTAGTCCATAAGACCATAGATCAATAACACAAATGTCCTTAGGCGTCCAATCCCCACATTTTCCCAAGGAGAAAACTGAGGTCCACAGAGCTTAAGTGTTTTACCCATAGTCCCATTGGTAACAAGTGGTAAGGGCAAGATTTGAACTCAGGTCTCATGACTACAAGTTTAAAGCACCACCCATTCCACTACTCTGTCTTAGTCCTGACCATTTCCCATAGGATTTAGTTTTTTTTTTGGGGGGGGGGGCAACGAGGATTAAGTGACTTGCCCAGGGTCACACAGTTAGAACATGTAAAGTGTCTGAGGCTAGATTTGAACTCAGGTCCTTCTGAATCCAGGGCTGGTACCTTATCCACTGCGCCACCTAGCTGCCCCCTCCCGTAGGCTTTTGGAGATTTCCCTTAGGAAATATCACTTTTCATAAAGCCTATAGATTTGGTCAATCAGTAAGCATTTATTAAGTGCATACTGTATACCACTTATTGCCCTAAGCATAACGGATACAAAGAAAGTCAAAAGCAAGAAGTAGCTATTAAAATAATGGGGGGAAGGAAGAGTCTCCATTAAAATTAAAAGGGAATTTCATGAGGGGAGGCAAGACTTTTTGTGACCAGGGATAGCAGTTTCAAATGAAGGTTGCTTGGAGATTCTCACAGTTAGAGGGGACAGGGTGAAGTCTTAGCTGCATCTCTCTCCAAGATGAGTAATTAGACTTTGAAATCTGATATATCCGATTTGCTGACTCCCTCCAATCCTGTTTCCGATATTTAGACACGTTGAAGCAGTTATTCTGTAACCACACTATTATGTGACTAGAGCAGAGTGTGTTTATATACTCTCCTTCCAAGGATTTTTTTAGCTGGTTCTATTTCCTGACACTTGTATTTGGATGTGAATCTTAGCTCAGAAACAGGTGCCTCATCAATGTTTTGTGGCCTTAAAATTTACTTAAAAGACTGGAACAAGATTACGTGATCCTTTCCATTCAATCAAATGTTTTTAACTTCCAGTTAAAACTGGAATAATTTTTTTCCCCTGACTTCACTGACGTGAAACCAATTACTGGATCATGTACATGCATTCATATAAAATGTATCTTTATATTTTTTTCTTCTACTTTATTCAAGTGCACTGTGATAGCACGTTTTGGCTGTCTCAAAACTACAATGCAGAGTTATATTCCTGGCCAATCATCCAATGTTTATATAGAATAGTGCAATGATAGGGCTAAAAGAGGCCTTAAAGGTGATTTAATTCTACCCTTTCATCTTAAACTCTCTAATAATGGTTCTTAACATTTTTTTCTTTTCTTTTCTTTCTTTTTTTTTGGGGGGGGGCAGGCAATGAGGGTTAAGTGACTTGCCCAGGGTCACACAGCTAGTAAGTGTCAAGTGTCTGAGGTCACATTTGAACTCAGGTCCTCCTGAATCCAGGGCCAGTGCCTTATCTGATGAAGTCTATGTTCCTTTCTCACAAGTTGTTGGGTTTTTTTTTTAAATAAGAAAACAAAACACATAGAATGACAAAGGAAACCAATTATATTGGAATTAAGATGTGATTTTTCTTTCCCAAATAAGTTCCTGTACCCCCTCAAATCTAACTGCAAACCTGGGAAGACTAAAAAAGAGCCATTGGCAAACTTAAGAATAGTGGAAGATAAGGTACCCCCCCAAAACAGCTAATCCAGGAATCGGATGGAGTTGGCCCACTTAGACTGTGTCAGAGCTGTGTGACTGCTCAGGTATAAGTTAGATGATATGACCTTTGAGATCCTTTCTGGTTCTGAGATTCTGTGACATAGTGGAGAAGGGCTTTAAAAATAGCTGACCGGATATCCCACTGGCCTTCATTACATGAAAGTATTTTGTGTCAAGGCCAACTCATGAAAGCAGATTTCTGGGCTCTGAGAAGGGCCCCATTACACTTTTGTCTGATAGAAATGTTTTAGTATCTGTTTATAGACTAAATTTTAATGAAAACACCCTGGTAAGTAAATTTTGTGTCTTACAGGTCTCTGTCAGTCTACAAACACTTAATACATGCTAAATTTTAATATTAAAACTAAAGTCATTGTATTCTCCCCCCAAAAGAAACTTCTGTAACAGCTTAAAAGAGAAAACAAAGTTTATATCAAATAGAGCTTTAATTCAAAATTATTTTCTGTGAAAGCAGGATATTTTGACAGTTTATGGCCATACCATATCTCACATTGTATGCTAAAAGTTTTGTTCTTGTTCAGTCATTTCCAACTCTTTGGGATCCCATTTGGAGTTTTCTTTATTCTTTTTTTTTTGTAGTGAGGCAATTGGGGGTTAAGTGACTAGACCAGGGTCACACAGCTAGTAAGTGTTAAGTGTCTGAGACTGGATTTTAACTCAGGCCCTCCTGAATCCAGGGCCGGTGCTCTATCCACTGCACCACCTAGCTGCCCCTACTGGAGTTTTCTTGACAAAGATAGTGTGGGGATCAATTTTTAATTGGGGAGTGTTAGCTAAGCGGCTTGCCACAATATTGAGGCAAGGAAGGAGACCGGTGGCCTCCCTTAAAATAGAACAGGATTTATTTTAACAAGAACTAACTTAAAAATAAAAACACAAACAGGATCAGTAGGATCAAGGGAAAGGAAATAAAATGGGGAAAGGGAAATTATAATACCTGAAAAAATACCACCGCCCAGGAATCAGCTGAAAATACGCAGCAGAACTTCTGTCGCCTTCCAGCGTCCAGCTAGAATGCCCAATTCTCCTCCCCCAATCCCAGAAAAACCCCACACAGCTCCAGCCAATGGGATGGCCTTCTAACAGTCACATGACCGCCCTCACTAGGCTTCCAATCATTATAATTTTGCCAGGCCCACGTAGGCGTAGGGTGAGTGGTGATGTGAGGTGCCAGCGCCATGGCAATGGCTACAACCAGTGGGTGGAGCACCATGCAGTTTGCGGAGCCCCAGGCCAGTGCGTGCCGAGGCATAAAAACCTCAAATAACAATTAATTCTTTACATTAGTAGAATGGTTTGCCATTTTCTTCTCCAGCTCATTTTACAGATGAGAAAATTGAGACAAAGAGGGTTAAGTGACTTGCCCAGGGTCATACAACTAGTGTGTGTCTAAACTCTTGAAGGTGACTCTTTCTGACCCCAGGCCTATCACTCTATCCAGTGGTCTATGTGGCTGCCCCATGCTACAAATAGGATTAGGCTTAACTGACACTTTCATAGGAGACCTTTTATGAAAACAGGAACTCTTTCTTTGAAGCTACTAATAAACTAATGATTGAAAATATCCTGGGATTTAGGGGAAGGCTTGTGGGAAGCAAGAGAAAATGCATACTTGAAAGTGGGGGAAGGTGGTCATTGTTTAACAACCAGTTCTCTGGGGGAAAATGATGGACTTATGATGCACTTTTAAATCAAACTGCATTATTAACATTTTCTCCATCACTCTCTTAAATCTAGACAATTAACAAAACAATAAATCAAGCCTTGGTCTTCAGCATTTGCCCATTTCCAAGGTATAACTGCTCACACTGAAAATTTAAGAATCAGAAGCTAGTAGAGGTAGCTCCAGAATACCCCTGTTTGAAGGCATAGTGCATTAAGTAGGGGCAGCTTACCACAGAGCCCATGGTGTCAAACTCATAGAGAAACATGGGCCAGTAAACTGTACATAAAGATACTTGCAGGCTATATATTGACTTGTTGTTGAGTCATTTCAATCATGTTCAACTCTTCATGACTATTTGGGATTTTCTTGGCAAAGATATTGCAGTGGTTTGCCATTTCCTTCTCCATCTCCTTTTACAGATGAGGAAACTGAGGCAGAGTCAAGTGACTTGCCCAGGGTCACACAGCTAGTAAATGGCTGAGGCCAGATTTGAACTCAGGAAGATGAGTCTTCTTGTCTCCAGGCCAGGTGCTCTATCCACTGGGCCACTTAGCTGCCACATATTGAATTAGAAAACCATATGGTTGATCCTGATTATTCCTGGATTCTGTATTTTTGAATTCACCTACTGGCTAAAACTTATTTGTAACCCCAAAACCAATACTCACCGACTTTCTTGGTCATTCGGGGACATGTTCAGAGTGGTGGAAAAATTGTCGCCTGTTGATCATGTTCCCAGCTGAGGTTGAACAAGGTCAAACACTGACTTCTTGTTTCAGCTCTTTCATGTAAACAAGTGTCCTTTTTGCGGTCTATTTAGTGCTGCATTTTTCAAATTTTTGTGCTTTTTGTTATTGATTTTGCTGTTTAAAATGGCCTCCAAACGTAGTGCTTCTGGTATTCCTAAGTGCAAGAAAGCTCTGGCATGCCTTACAGAGAAAATACATTCGTTAGATAAGCTTCGTTCAGGCATGAGTTATAGAGCTGTTGGCTGTGGGTTCATTGTTAATGAAGAAGGAAGAGAGAATTGGCCAATCTGTGTGTGAGGCTGCTCTGCCTATCCCATATTGTCTCTAGAAGCAATGGTTCAGTATTTGCTAATTCAGTGTTCAAAGTGATTTTATCAAATTTAACTACCAAGAATGATGAGAATTGACTATATTGACATTATCAATGTTCTACTGTGTTGGGTTTTTTTTTAGGCAATTGTTAAGTGACTTACCCATGGTCACACAGCTAGTAAGTGTCTGAGGCTAGATTTGAACTCAGGTCCTCCTGAATCCAGGGCCAGTGCTCTATCCACTGCACCACCTAGCTGCCACACTTTAAATAGCCTTTTTTAAAGGGCATACTGAGCAATTAAGTGACTTGTCTGAGGTCACGGCTAGTGATAGAGGTGGAAGCTGCACACAGGTTATCCTGCCTCAGGGGCTGGTTCTCCTGCTTCTAATAGGAGATCATCTTTATGTCACTGTAACTACTAGTCCATTTATTTTATAAAACAGTACAGGGCAACATAATTCACAGGGTATCACAGGGTTCAGCTGGTTTAAAAGGGTTTTGTTTTTTGTTTTTGTTTTTGTTTTGTTTTGTTTTGAAATTGACTTTTGTTGTCCCACTTGCTGCTATTCCATCTCAGTGTTTAAAAAGACTTTATTGTTTTTAAGCCTTGAATCAAGCTTTTTTCCCCGTGGGGCTGGGTCTCCCGCATGGGTTGGTGAGCCTGGTTTCATCAGTAAAGGGCCCGTTTCTGCTCCTGCTGCTCCTACACTCATGATCCCTCTGTCTAGGTAGGATCTAAAAAGAAGGCAGTATGGTGGTATGGTGGGAAAGAACACTGTATTGGGAGTTGGAGGATCCAGATTCAAACCCCAGCGTGGTTACTCACTACCTCCGGGACCTTGGGCAAGATCTGCCCACCTGCTTGGGTCTCTTTCCTCATTAAAAAACAACACATAATGTATTTATATAGTGCTCTAAGGCTTATGAAAGCTCACTTCAGCCTCAGGACAACAGGGTGCTAAAATTATCTCCATTGAACAGAGTAAGGAAGCCAAGGCTGAAAGATTTGCCCAGCCAATAAGTATCCAAAGAAGAATTTGAACTCGGGTCTTCCAGAATCCAAGTCTAATACACTCTCCACTTCACCACCTAGCTGCTTCAATCAATGAGGGGGCTGGATTAGATAGTCTCTAAATTCCCATCCAATTAAAATCTATAATGTTAGCTTAATCTACTAACAGCCTACATAGGCAAGAGCCCATTTGTCGGCAGGGGTCACCTTATTCAGCTTTATTATTCCCATAGAATTGAACTCGATACCTTCAAAATAATAGTGTCGGTCAATAGATGTTTCTTAGGTGCCTTCTATATACCAGACAATGTACTAAGGAGCATGGATACAAAGAAAGGCAGTAGATAGTTGCTGTTCTTAAGATGCTCACAATCAAAGGGAGTCAGCATGCAGACAAGTACACACAAACAAGATATATACATGATCAATAGGAAATACAGGAGAACAGAGAGAAAGCACTAGCATTAAGGGGCATTGGGAAACGTGTCTTGTAGAAGGTGTATTTTAGGTGAGACTTGAAGGAAGCTAGGGAAATCAGGAGGTGGAAATAAGGATGGAAAGAATTCCAGGCATTAATTAATTAGAGGAGTTCTTCAATCAACTCTTCCCAAGAGGCGGACTTTTTGTTTCGGGCAAATGAAGGACACATCCCCATCCAGGGTGTGGTCCACATCCTTTGGCACTTGGCTGAGAGAATTGAGGATGGCTCCTGACTGGGTTTCAGAAACTAGGGCTGCATCTAAGGTGACTGGCTGAGATTTAGGGGAAGATAGACTATTGGTCAAGGAGCCATCCCTCTTTGCTAGCTTATAAAAGAGATCCCCTAGACCCCCACAGCTTTCTGCTCTTTTTGGTTTTGCCCTGTTCAGACTAGAATAGACTGGGAGTGTGTTCAGAGGGGCTTGTGCTGGCAAACAGCCGTTACCCTTCAAGGAACCAACATTAGCTTCCTTAGGAGTTACATCCTAAAAAATTGCCAATAAGAGGCCTGAGAGGAAAGTTCTTGATCGTGGACTTTCTCGGCAATGATAGATTCTCTACAGACTCAACAATGGCAGCAGCATACATGTGCTGGCCACTGAGCCCCAAGAGGGGAGTTCATGCACATTGTTCGTGAGCCTTAACCTATGCAGAAAAGGTGGAGATTTTGATTTCCTGGGCAGCACATTCCCACAATCTGGCCTTCCAAGCCAGGGAAAGGACATTTCTTGGAGCAGTCCCAGCTGTTCAAGGTTGCCTGAAGAGTAACAGTGATTTCAGAAGTTTAGAGAGTGACTTTCTAGAAAGAGAAAGGGATTTCCTGAGCAGTTTGTCTCTCAAAAAATAATTGGCCCCTGCAGCTAGAGAAGCAGTATAGGTGAGAGCCAGAACATGGGAGGGCCAAGGGGTCTGGACTTGACCCTCCTCTCACCCCTTTACACTGAATTATTAGGACCACATAGATGGGAAAGGTGTAGCACCATGGTATGGGAGAGAGAGTATTGACACAAGGCCTGTAAAAAGTGCTTGCAAACCTTAACTCACTATATAAATGTGAGCTATAATTGCTAGTATTATAGAGATTCCTTGTTACATAGCTTGCTGTAATCTGTTCCATACATTCAGGTATATTGTAGATCAGATTATATCCCCTAAAACATTTTGATTTAGAAAACCACAAAATAAGATGACCTATATTGGAATTTATTTTTATTTTAAAAATATTTCCCAATTACATTTTAATCTGGTTCAGTACAAGTGAGGCAGGCAGTTGGCCACCTCTGCCTTAAAATATGCTGGCTACCCGCTGAAAGTCAGGTAGTTTGTGATCCCCACTCTATTCCACTCCTACCCCATCTCCTTTCTGAAAATTCTGAAAGAGCAGGATTTTATTTCTGAGCTGGAAATATCCCCATCAAAAATGAGGACTGTTGCCTGTCTATCATGGTAAGCTACTTTTGGTAGGCGGTATAGGGTAAATAAAATTCTAAACTTGTGTTCCTTTTCAATGGTCCACTGGACCACCCATTAGTAGGACCTCCCCTTTGAGTTGATTCTCTAATGGTACCAGGGATGGTCTGCCCTGATCCACTCATGCTGTCTAGACTGATTTCCCTTGTGACAAACAATATTTATTTATGGGAGGGTGGCTACCTTGGGTCAGACACACAGAACAAACTGGACTAGAAAGAAACTGATTAGTCTATGAGGAAATTGAACCTGTGACCTTGATCTCATTAGCACCATGCACTAAATAACTGGGCCAACTGTTATGGATCATATAATAAAACATCACAAAGCACCCACCTACAGTTTTAATAAATGACCAATTCTACATTACACTTGGCCAAAAGGTTATTTTTGCAACTTGGCTGATTAACTTCATTAAAAAAACATCTACCTTAATGTCGAAAGTCAAATGAGATATCCAGGCAAATATTAGGGCCAAGAATGCATAGACTGAGAGGATAAGGGGAGGAATAATTAGACAGTTTGGCTAAATTTATAACTCTTTAACTTTGACCAAAATGGCTAATTATTTTTTTTCCTCGACATATTTTTGAAGCAACCTTCTCTCTAAACCAGCCAGTGAATTCTTAGTTCTGATTTTGCATAACTATCTCATTTGACTTTTGACATTGAGGTGGAATGTTTAAAAGCATAATAGATTAGCCTTGCCTGATTCCAGTCATGGAACTTAACCACACCCAGAATCTGGTTTTGCATTTAAGATTAATGCAATTTATCATATTTAAGGAAAATTGAAGCATTTAAGACATTATTCCTGGTGTAAGAGCAAGACATGCTCACAGAGATAAAATACCAATAAACCAGATAAAAATTATCCAGTCAGCAAACCACACAGCTTCTTTTCACAAAGGGAAAAAGGGTAGATAAACAAATATGTAACTAACCAAAAGGTATGAATTAGCAAGGCATTAGATTAAAACCTGTTGGCTAGGCAAGAATCAAAGTGTACAGAAGAGATGGATTTTCAAATGATTATTCTATATTATATCTTTTGGAAAGATTCAACACTTCAAAAATCAACATTTCTTTTGTGTACCAGTCAGCCAAATCTTGACTCAATTCAACATGACAACAGTGTTGTATTCATAGAGGAGAATCATTGAGTATTAGAATTGGATGGGACCTTAGAACTGATCTGGAAGGCCTTCTGATTCTATTCCACTTTAAACAATAGAAAAAGATTCAGGATCAAACTGATTTTATTTATTTTTTTTTTGTGGGGCAATGAGGGTTAAGTGACTTGCCCAGGGTCACACAGCTAGTAAGTGTCAAATGTCTGAGGGTGGATTTGAATTCAGGTCCTCCTGATTCCATGGCCAGTGCTTTATCCACTGTACCACCTAGCTGCCCCCTAAACTGATTTGATTTTGAAACAAAACTTTTGGTCTCCCACCTCCTGACTCTAGTCTGGTCAGCTCCCTAAATGGCTCCTTAATATGGCTCACTTACTCCCACCAAGCCTTGGCCATGCCCTGGGACTGGTTCTGTCAGTCTTAGTTAACAGGTTTCCTTCCTGGTTGGGGCCAGAAGGAAGCTAAGCAATCAAGGTCTCGTTGCTGGTCCAATAGCCTGTATTCTTGATCTCTTGGCTCAGTCCACACTGGTTCCAAATAGCCTATTTAGCCTTTGATTTTTTTTAAATCTTGCCTAGTTCTCTGATACCCATTTCCTTCTATCCTTTACATTTGTTATATCATTGCTATATAATATTCTTATTTTAGTAGAATGTGTGTTTTATTTCACCAAATCATCAGTATGGTGTTTATCATGATTTTCATTACTGTGGCCACTCTTTCCCTGGGGCAAATGGCAACCCATAAATATCCTATTAATTCTTGCTTATTTACTTATATTCTCTGTAAAGTATCTCTCCAGCAGGCAAACAATGAATAAGTATTTATTAAGCTCCTACTATGTGCCAGGCACTGTCCTATGTGCTAAGGATGCAAAAGGAGACAAAAGACAGTCCCTGTCCTCTTGGCGCCCTGAAACTTATAGGGTCATAAGTATTCCCTTGTCAATGGGGCTTGACTACAAGTCCCTTTTCTGTTTTCACCATGCTCCTTAATAAGCCTGTCCTGTGCTTAAATGCTTTTGTTACCCTAGAGTACTTGTAGGGTGAAAGTATTGGAAAAGACCAAGAGAAAGAACCAAGCAAAATTCAAATATTTCCATCATCCTTTTGTTGCAGGCAAAGTAAGCAATAGAGTTCTTACAAGAGGTGAATCCCCAGTGTTAAACTGAGAAACATGTAAGATCAGAGCTGTGGTTCTGAGCTTTGTTTTATATAACACAGTACTAAAATATAATGTATATGCTCTTTGCCAGGGACAGCGTAGGAGCCTGGGTCAGATAAAGGGGGAGGGGATAGACCAAGAAGCATTACCTTTTTTACCTAAAATACCTGCTGTAGAGCCCCCTATAGTAAATAAGTATAGAAGTTAAAAATAAAGAGTAGTGAACATATACCATCAACACACTTAGAGATATAAAAAGATCAATAAGTCAAAAGAGAATTCAACATATCCAACTTATAAATAAGGTTAGATTAGTGCAAGATATTGCAGAATTGGTTACTCCTTTAGACATCTGCAATCATTGCCAAATTATGTATAATGATTTTTTCCTCTTGGATATTCCTATTTATCTATTATTTTATTTATTCTACACATAAAATTACTTAACCTATTTACTTATTATTATTACTAGTGTATTATTTTCTTCTATTTAACCATTATTATGATGCTAGTGCCGTGTTGTTTCTGTATTTAAAAGCAGCCTTTCAAATGATGCTTTGCATTTAGAGATGTATATTATATAAATAGGAATGTCATATAGTCATTAATTCCCCATTGCAATTTTCCCCATCATGTTTTCCCTATATTGCGGGTCAGCATAAAATATTAAATGGGAATTTGGGGGAGTTTTGCAGAAGTTTCAGCTGACACTTGAAGACCAGCAGACAACACAAAAAAGTTTAGAAACTCAGAAATACAAAAAATACATGTATAGTACTGTAAATGACCCATAAAGGAAAAAGAAAAGCAGACTTCTTTTTTTGTTTGTTTGTCAACCCAGAAAAAACACTAGGCTAGATCAAGCTACTGATAGACCAGAGGCAGTGTTATACTTCATAATAGGACTACTCAAGGCTACAGGAAGAAGGATGCATTTACCATCACCTCTGGCAATGGTAAAAGGAAGAGTGATGTGGTGATTAGAAAGCCAACCCTGGAGCCACGTGACTTGGGTTCCCACCCTGTCTCTGGTACACGCTGCCCATGTGAAAATGGTCAAGTTGCTTCCCCTCCCAGGGTCTCAGGCAACTCTAAAACCATAAATGGCAAAGAAGATGATGTTTGTAGAGAGAGTTCTTCCCTGGATGCTCCCTATACCATGAAATCTCAGACCCAGTTATTAAAAAAAAAAAAGTCAATGATCTACGCCAATTGGCCATGCAAATTATGTAGCAGGTGTAGCCTTAGCCACTTGTATAGGATGACACAGGGAGTGAGGAGGTAGCTGTTACTAGTTTCAGTGGAATTAAGTGTTAAGTAGGGCTCCTTAATAGGGGATGCAGTTCTGCTAATAAACTTCAGTGGTTTCCTATTACCTTGAGGATCAAATATAAACTTCCCTGAATGATATTTAAAGCCCTGGACTCCAGCCTATTCTCCCAGGTTTATTATATATTGCTTCCCTTCACACACACTGGGGTTCAGACAAACTGGCCTCCTTGCTCTTCCTCCCTTAGAACATTTCATTTCTTGCCCCCATCTTCACACAGCTTGGCCTCCTTTCTCACACCTGGAATGAACTCCCTGCTCACCTTCGTCTCTTAGAATCCCAAGATTCCTTGAAAGTTCAGTTCAAAGACCACTTCCCATATGAAGCCTTTCTTGAATCTCGATGCCCCAGATTGTTAGTGTCTCCTACTTACTATTTTTTTTTTGGTTGGGCAATGAGGGTTAAGTGACTTGCCCAGGGTCACACAGCTAGTAAAGTGTCAAGTGTCTGAGGCTGGATTTGAACTCAGGTACTCCTGAATCCAGGGCCGGTGCTTTATCCACTGCGCCACCTAGCTGCCCCCTCCTACTTACTATTAACATAGTAGGTATTTATTTATTTATATAGTCATGCCTTAGAGATATTGTAGGGTTCAGACCCAGACCACCTCAATAAAGCACATATTACAATAAAACAAGTCACACCTTTTTGTTTTCCCAATGCATATAAGTTATGTTTATACTATACTATAGTCTATTGTGTCTAAAAAAATTAAATTAATTTAAACTTATTGTGAAAAATGCTAATGATCATCTGAGCCTTCAGAGAATTGTAATTCTCTTTATCTTCTGGAAAGTATAGTCTACTTGAGATAATGTAATAAATGTTTATTAAGTTCCTACTATGTGCAAGTCATGGGGCTAAGACATAGGACAATAAAAAAAAATTACATGGATTCTGCCCATAAGGAACTTAAAATCTACAACAGGGAATAAGGCATATTCACAAATAAAGAAAATATAAGAGGTAAATAAGGATACCAATTCCCACATGTAACAAGGTAATAGAGTCTGACCAACTTCATGTGTATGTCAGCCCCTCTGCCACTTGATCTGTTGCTATCTATTTAATTTCATCCTTCTGATTATAGAAATCCAGGGGTACGTGTGGATAATTCATTTTTCATTAATACCTTTTTTTTTTGGCTGTTGGAGGCTCTTACCTGGATGTCGCTTGCTGCTGACTGATTAGGGTAGTGGTTGCTGAAGGCTGGGGAGGCTGTGGCAATTTCTTAAAATAAGACAACAATGAAGCTTGCCCCATCTTCCTTTCACTTGAATGTTTAGAGGCCATCATAGGGTTATTGATTGGCTTAATTTCTTTCTTTCTTTCTTCTTTTTTTTTAGTGAGGCAATTGGTGTTAAGTGACTTGCCCAGGGTCACACAGCTAGTAAGTGTTAAGTGTCTGAGGCTGGATTTGAACTCAGGTACTCCTGACTCCAGGGCCGGTGCTCTATCCACTGTGCACCTAGCTGCCCCAATTGGCTTAATTTCAATATTGTGTCTCAGGGAATAGGGAGACTGAAGGAGGGGGAGAGAGATACGGGAACAACTCATGGGTAGAGCAGTCAGAACATTGATCGATTAAGATCACCATTTGGGTGCAGTTCATGGCTCCCCTAAAAAATTACTATAGTAACAATCAACAATTACTGATCACAGGTCACCATAAGAGATAAAGTAATAATGAAAAAGTTTGAAACATTACAAGAATTATCAAAATGTGATTAAGAGACAGGATGCGAGCACATGCTGTTGGGGAAATGGCATTAATGCTTGATGCAGGGTTGCCACAAACATTCAATTTATTTTTTTTTTAAGTACTATCTGTGGGGCAGCTAGGTGGCGCAGTGGATAGAGCACCGGCCCTGGAGTCAGGAGTACCTGAGTTCAAATCTGACCTCAGACACTTGACACTTACTAGCTGTGTGACCCTGGGCAAGTCACTTAACCCCCATTGCCCCACAAAACCCCAAAAAACCCCAAAACCCAAAACAACAAAGTACTATCTGTGAAGTGCGATAAGGCAAAATGCAATAAAATGAAGCATGCCTGTATACGTACACCTTGTCTCCCCCAATAGAATGTTTCACTTCTGTCTTTATATCCCCAATGATTCATACAGAGGTGGGCACATAGTAGATGTTTAATAATGTCCATTGGTTGATTGACTACTAGAGGGTCAGTCCCACAAAAAAACAAAAAATGCACGGCCTTGCTTCTAAGTGTTATATCTGTAGGCTTATTCAGAGAATCATTAGGGAATGCCCTCCTGTCAAACACTACTCACTTCAAATGGGATGCAGTCATTTACACATTCATGGCTCTGGAGCCAGTGTACTATGTAAGATCAGGCTACTCTCCATCACATTTAAACACAGTCCCTTTCACCACTCCATTTTGGATACAAGAGAAAAAGCATTGGGAGAGAGTGAGATGCAGAGAAGTGTTTTTTGTCATTCATGAGCTGCTTAGTGAAAGCATTTGGTAAGCTGCCTCAGAAGCCCAGGGACAGGTGGAAAAATTTCAACAACAATATTTAGACGGAATCGTCTCAGATAAGCAAGCTGATCATTTTTCCAAGAGGACAAGGACAGGGGAGGAGGAGGACATCCTTTCTGCTGACATTTTCAAATGAAGTTATTAGAAAATACCAGCAGCAAAGAATGTTCTGAATAATATTTTTGAAAAGAAGAAACTCCCTAATACATTCCAGGAAGTGGATATTATTGTCACAATTAATGGGGGAATTAAATGAATAGAAAAACATCTCTACCTTCAGATGAGAGATCATTTCCCACAACTTTGGATTCAGGCTTCTTTTAAAAATTCTATCTTTTAATTCTCTACCTTTGCCCAAGAGGTCCCCAGTGTGTGGAACATTCTCTGTTCCTGTCTCTACCTTGTAGAAGTCCTAACCTAGCTTCCTTCAGAGCCCTGTGCTGGTCCCACTTGAGACTTTTCCTGATTACCCTGTCAGTGATCTCTCTATCTTTGTCTATTTCTGTGTCTGTGTCTGTGTCTGTGTCTCTTTTTCTGTCTGTCTGTCTGTCTCTCTCTGACTCTGCCACTCTGCCTCTTTTTCTCTATGTTTCTTCTCCCTATTTGTCTTTGTCTGTTTCCCCCGTTTCTCTCTCCCTCCCCCTGT
Source organism: Dromiciops gliroides (assembly GCF_019393635.1). Classification (NCBI taxonomy): domain Eukaryota; kingdom Metazoa; phylum Chordata; class Mammalia; order Microbiotheria; family Microbiotheriidae; genus Dromiciops; species Dromiciops gliroides. Next base: position 59,456,625 of record NC_057863.1, read on the forward strand.
CTCTCCCTTCATCTCTCTTTGTGTCTCTCTCTTTCTCTTTCTTTCTGTGTTTCTCTCTCCTCTGCATCTCTCTATCTCTCTCCCCCTCTCTCCCTCCTTGTCTCTGTCCCTTTATCCCTCCATCTCCGTCTCTCTGTCTCTCTCTCTCTTCCCCCTCTGTTTCTGTCTCTCTCTGTCTCCCTCCCTCCCTCTCACTCTCTTTCTGTTTCTGTCTCTCCCCTCTGACTCCCTTGTCTCGGTCTCTGTTTTTGTCTCTCTCTGTCTCCCTCCCTCCCTCTCACTCTCTTTCTGTTTCTGTCTCTCCCCTCTGACTCCCTTGTCTCGGTCTCTGTTTTTGTCTCTCTCTGTCTCCCTCCCTCCCTCTCACTCTCTTTCTGTTTCTGTCTCTCCCCTCTGACTCCCTTGTCTCTGTCTCTCTGTTTTTGTCTCTCTCTGTCTCTCTCTCCCTTTGTATGTCTCCCTGGGCTGAGTGCAGCCCAGGCCCTGCAGACTCAGAACTTCACAAATAAAATGACCCCAGATGTTTGTGTAATACTTTACAGCTTTCAAAGCACTTTCACCTAATTCTTTTGATACTCAAACCATCCATGTGAAGTACCCAGGGCAGCTATTTCCCATTTTGTAGATGAGATAATAGACTGAGAGAAATTAGGCAATTTATTCAAGGTCACATAGCAAGTAAGTGGGAAAACTGCTGTGTTTTCTACTATTCCAATATTCTTTTTTAAAAAAGTATAACATGCTGCTTCTATGAAAGGATAGTTATACTGCTGATTCATAATATGGGCCTCGGTTTCTTCATCTGTAAAATAAAGTTCTGAACTATATGACCTTCAAAATCCCTTTGAGCTCAACATTCCCATCATCCTGAATTATTTCCCACTTGCAGACTGGGTGAACCAGTCCAGGCAGGTCACAGTAGACATTTAGTTTAATTCAACACTTATTAAGCACCTGCTATGCGCAGAGCAGATATAGAGCTGGCCTTGGAGCCAGGAAAGTGTGAGTTCAAGCCCTGCCTCCATCACATCCTGGCTTTGTGACCCTGGGCAAGTCACTTAGCCTCTTGGTGCCTGAGGCAACTTTCTGACATTCTAGGTTGTAGAGAAGATGCCCATCCTCATCCTCATCCTGGAATTTCCTAAAACACTGAAATCATTGGTCTTTTCCCTGTCTCAATTCCTGCTTACAGAGTGCCATGTTAGTTGTTGGAAGAGATACAAAGATCCAATGTGACATGGAGTTTATAGGGAGACATATACACAAAGCAACTATAACAGAAAATAAGACAAGACTCATGCGTGGACAAGCAGGATGGCAACATGGAAAGATTGCCATACTTTGAGATCGAAGGATCTGAGTTTGAAACTAAGTTCTGCCTTTTAATCTGTGAGACTTTGGAAAAGGGACTTTCTTAAGCCTCAGTTTGCTCATGTATAATAGTTGTACTAGCTCCCACATGTAGTTGTAGGGAAGATCAAATGAGATAATCTGTGAGACTTTGGAAAAGGGACTTTCTTAAGCCTCAGTTTGCTCATGTATAATAGTTGTACTAGCTCCCACATGTAGTTGGAGGGAAGATCAAATGAGATAATCTGTGAGACTTTGGAAAAGGGACTTTCTTAAGCCTCAGTTTGCTCATGTATAATAGTTGTACTAGCTCCCACATGTAGTTGGAGGGAAGATCAAATGAGATAATGTAGGCAAAGTTCTTCTTTAAAGCGTCATCATCAAAATAACATCCAGCATTTTATGGACCAACATTTATTCAATAAATCATTGATCAAACATTATTAAGCAATTATTTGCGGACTGTACTAGGATCTATGGAATTCAAAGAAAAGCCAAAATAAAAGGTTCCCCACTTTTGAGAAACTTACATTCTAATTAGATGGGTAGCATGCAAATAAATACAAGATACATACAGAATACATAACTTTGCAGGTGAAAACTCTAGCAACTAACGGACTTGGGGGAAGACCTCTTGCATTTCGTCTGAGTCTTGAAGGAAGCCAGGGACTCTAAGTGGGAAAGGTGAGGATGTAGATGCAACATTCCAGGTATGCTGGGATAGACAGCGTTACATGGGTAAGGTAGAAAAACTGAAATTTGATCGTAGGCAATTTCATAAACTATTTGAACAATCAACTACAAAGCTTCATTATATCTTTCTAGGCTTAAATAAAACTGAAGACCAAATTACTTGAATGCATGTTTAATGATATGCAGAGTTATTACTGTGTCAAGTGCTCAATGATAATAAAAGTAGTGAATGAAACCTGAGAGAATATTCTGTTTTGTCTGGGGCCGCAGCTGCAGACAGTACAACTATTCTGATGCTGCTACAGTACCCAAGGAATAGCCCCTTTGGTCTTGAGGTACCTCTTCCTCAGGAGGCTGAGGCTGGAATCAGGCCAGAAGTTGGGAAGTAATACGTCATAATATGATATAAAATGACACAATGTGATATATGACACAATATGGTGCATTATGATACAGCATGATCTAATATGACACAATGTGACACAATATGACATAAAATGATATAATGCCGTGATGTGGCATGATATATGACATGACTATAATGATATAATGTGACATATAATATGTGATATGATATAATGTAAGGTAATATAATAATACTGGGCTATCTGGGGCAGAGAAAGGATAATGGAAAGTGGGAGAGAGAAAAAAAAAAGAAAGTGGAAGAGGGGCACAGAATAGGATTTGACTGTGAGGAGATTCAAAAAAATCTTGAACTACTTGGAAATTTTCCTTAGGGCAAAATTTCCTTTCTTTCCTCAAGGCATTTAAATTTCACAAATATTTAATAAGTAGCTCCAGTGTACAAAGCATTGTGCTAGATATGTTGCATGCATGCCAGAAATTAGATGGATAAAGGTCGCTCTATGACAGAGGTTCCTAACTTTTTTGTATGCCATGGACTGATATTCTTTGACAGTCTGGTGATGCCTATGAACCTCTTCTCAGAATGGTATTTTTAAGTGGATAAAATAAAATAAAATATATAATCTTGCAAAGGAAATTAATTATATTGAGATATCATTTCAAAATATTTTTAAACAAGTTTACAGATGCCCAGATTGAGTCTCAGCTTTAAGGCTTCCACACCTAGACAAAGTACAGCCACCCCTGAATTCTTGTGAGGTTCATTGCTATCCCTCACTCAACCTTCCTCCCATTTTCTCATTCTTCTCCCTTATTTGGGTGATGAAGTAAAAAGGGGAAGGCTAAGCCAACTTTTCCAGCACCAGAACCTGAGTTTCAAACCCTACCTGGACATTTGGGGTAACAGAGCCCCTTCTCCCCTCTAAACATTCTCTGGCCGACCCCAGCTCCAGAGAGATCAAATGAGGAAGCATGTGAAGTGCCTTGCTAACCTTGAAAACACTATAGAAATGTCCACTATTATTATCGTTGTAATGATGCCTATGGAAACCTGGGAGAAGCTTTACAGAGATAAGTCCAGGCCAAGCTAGTCAAAGGGCACAGAAGTTATGGGTGGGGGTGCTTTGTGCTGGCAACTTTGCAGGAACTTTGTGGGTGGTTTGATGTTGAGGACTCTATGTTTGACAAATACTGCTAGAATCCTAGAGAATCTTAAGAACTGGACAGGACCTAAGAGGTTATCTAGTTGAAACCCTATTCAAGTATGAATTCAATCGAGGGCTTCCCAGACAACAGTTATCCAGCGTCTATTGGAATGCAGCCACCTTGCTTTGAGAAATGTTAAGACTTCATGTGGTTATCTCTTTTTTGCTACATAGAAAAAGACAAGTGTTATTATTCAGATGTCTTTTTAGTCTAGATAACTGAGCAAGTGCAAAGGAATGAAAGAATCCTTCGCTTTAGAGTTGGTTATAATGTATTTCAGGCAACAGGGCAGATCTAAATGTGAATTAACTGTGATGTCAAGCAAATTCATCAAGACTCAGCAGAGCACATTAGAACATGAGACTTAAAAGTAACAAGAACATCTTACGGTATAACTGGAAATTAGGATAAACAGAGGTTAATAATTCCAGAGTGCCACTACCTTAAGGAAAATCTTTAAATGCAATTTTAGAATCATGGCTTCCTTCCTTCCTCCTGGATGTTACTCCAAAGTGATTTACCAGAAATATATTATATTCCCTCTCCTTGACAGAACAATGATTCTTCAGGGTCAAAAGCAGGCCAGGCATGTCCCTGTTACATTCATCTTGCATGTCTCTTGGCAGTGTCTTAGCTAAATTTCAGTATGTTAAGGCTAGTACATAATTCAAAATATATGAGAGTACCTATAGGTCTTTCCATGATGCCAAGGGGTCTTTGATGGGCCCATCCCTGGATCTAGGAGTGTGGGCCTTGAATTCTATGTAACCATTGCATTGCTGAGAAGAGTCAAGTTTATCATAGTTGATCAACACACAATGTTGTTGATATTGTGTACAATGCTCTCCTGGTTCCCCTCATCTCACTGAGCATCAGCTCATGTAAGTCCTTCCAGTTTTCTCTGAAATCTGCCTGCACATCACAACACAACACAATACAATACACAAGAGTATTCCATTACACTCATATACCACAACCTGTTCAGCCGTTCCCCAATTGATGGGCATCCCCTCAACCTCCAATTCCTTGCCACCACAAAAAGAGCAGCTATAAATATTTTTGTACTTGTGGGTCCTTTTCCCTTTTCTATGATCTCCTTGGGAAAAAGACCTAATAGTGGTATCGCTGGGTCAATGCACCTGCATGATCACTCAACGAAGTCAAGTCAGTCAGCATTTATTAAGTGCCTACTATATACAAGGCAATAGCAGGATCCAAAACAGTTTGGATTGCTAGTTCATAAATAAAATTATGAATGAGTAGCATTAACATTTCTGGTATCTATTACTTTCCAATTTCTTCAATGTAATTTGTGGAAACTCCATTCACCCTCAGAGATATACAATGTATCCAGATATATCATTCCTAAATTCATCATAATTCTCATTTCTTTAAGGTGCTTTTAACTTTTCACTGACTTCTTTGAATTCTCTCAACAACTGTGAGAGGTAGTTAGGGTAGGTATTGGTTCCTGCATTTGACAGATGAAGCAACTGAAGAACAGAGAAGTGACTGTATAACATTACACTTGCTAATTATTCAACCCCATACTCTTTCTTGAGTTCCAGGCTGACTTTGCCCTACTGTTTGCTAGACATCTCTACCTGGATATCTCACCAGCACCTCAAACTCAACATATGCAAAACTAAACTTGTTCTTTTCCCCACTACAGTTGGTCCCCTTTTCAATGTCCATATTTCTATTAATGGTCCATTGTCCTAGGCATCTAAATCTTCATATAATCTTGGACTCTTCTTTCTTCTTCACCCTTATTTCCCTGTGTTAGTATTTTCAATAAAATCTACCTCTATTCTAGTTATCCTATGAAGGTGATGGTTTCAGAAAAACCTAGGAAGACATTATATGAGCTGATGCAAAGTGAAGGGAGGAGAACCAGGAGACCATTGTGCACAATAACAGCAATATTGTATTATTATTAGTGGAATAAGACTTAGCTATTCTGATAAATACAATGATCTATGACAAATCCATAGGACTCATGACAAAAAAATGGTATCCAGAGAGAGAGAGAGAGAGAGAGAGAGAGAGAGAGAGAGAGAGAGAGAGAGAGAGAGATGGAGAGAGAGCAAACTGGAGCATATTTTCTTTCATTTTCTTGCTTTTATTTTTTTCCATGTGGCTAATATGGAAATACATTTTGCGTGACTTCATATGTATAATGAGTATCACATTTCTTGCCTTCTCAATGGATAGGAGAGAGATTGGAGGGAGGGAGAGAATTTGGAACTGGAAATTTGAATTAATATGCATACATATATACATACATATATATGTAATAGCTACCATATCTATACCATATCACCTCCTCTCAACTCATACTCCACCACCCAAGTTCAGGTCTTCATAGACAGACAAAAGGAACAAACATTAAGTGTTTATTATATGCCAGGCACCGAGGTTCTCTATAATCTGCTTCTACCCACTTCATCAGCCTTATTTCCCACTTCTTTCCTTCAAAGGCTGTGCTCCAATCAGTCTAGATTGCTAACTGACCCCATCTCCTTCTGAACTCTCCTATCTCTATGCATTCATGTAGGTTGTTGCTTATGCCTGAAAGGTACTGTCTCCTCAATTTCTTATTTATAATTACTGGAAATCTTTCCTTTCCTTTAAGGTGAGCTCAGAAAGGCTTATCCATGAAGCCTTTCCTCATCTCCCATCTAAGCTGGAAGTGTTCTCTTCCCCTTCTCAAATTTTCCTCTCACCTTGTCTGAATCTGATGTAGTACTTGCTACAGTATATGATTGAGGGACTTGAAATCAGAACTGGGGTTTTATTGGGACCTCCAAGCTAACCAGCTGGTGAACGTGGACAAGAAGCCTCATTATGTCTATAGATCTGTTTCTTCATCGTAAAAGAAGACTAGTATCACTCATCTCAAAGGGCTGTAGTGAAAAAAGCACTTTGCAAACATTGAAGTGCATTGTAAATCTTGAAGTGCCCTTATTCTTTCCTCTGCCCCGCTCACATTTTAATCCTTTTTTCATATTTGCATATGTGTCATGTCCCCTGATTGGTCCGTGAACTTCCCGAGGGCAAGGATTGCCATTTTTCATCTCTGTGCCTTGCACATAGAAGGGGTTGCACAATGAATTCCTTGCAGAGCCGGGACCCAAAGTCAGCTTGCCTTACTGTCAGCCCTGAGCCCTCTTCACCAGAACATTCTGCTTAACTCAATTCAGTGGCTGTAGCTTTTCAAAACGATTTTATTTTTGATCCACACAAGCACTTTCTTTTCACAAATAAATAAAATAAACCACTTCCCTTTCCCGTTTACTTTCTGCTTAGTGGAGAGGAGCTTCCCCATCAGATTGAAAACAATGAGGGTTTTTCTATCAATCCTTTGTCAATGAACAGAGAACAGAGGATAGTCTTATACGTTCAGTTGTCCTATGCTTCTTTCACCCATCCCACGACCTTAACCAGGCTGGACAGCTCCATTCCCACAGAGCCCCAGATACCTACAATCCTGCAGTTCCTCCCTAGTCTAGTCTAGATCATTTCTCCCGCGCGTCCAGTCAAGCTGATGCCCTCGGAGCGGAGCTAAAAGGGGGCGAAGGGGGCACAGGGACTGGGAACAGCAGCCTTGGAACGAGCCCCTGACTCACCTTGCCCACAGCGGGAGCCGCCACAAGGAGTAGTAGCAACAGTAGCCTAGCCAGCAGCAACATTGGCAGCACCCGCCCGGACGCGCCCCCGAGGCTCATGTTTGCGCCAACGACACAGCACCCCAGTACCATGCACCCTCTCGCGGCTTCTCAGGCTCGGCTCCCCATCCCTTCGCACCCGGCCCTCGGACTTCGCTCAGTTTGGGGGATCCCGGGCTGGAGAAGTCGGGCTGATTGTGCTTGTGAGTGTGCAGGGCGGGCGGGGACTGAGAGCGCCCTCTCCCCCTTGGGCAGAGACCCAGCCCCGCTGTCCTGTCCCCTCCCCACCTCCTCTGCTCCAACAGAGGCCTTGGGCAGCCGCTCTGGGTGGGAAGAAGGGCTGCACAGGTCCCGCCCTCAAGCTCTTGGGGGATTCCCCCCTTCCCCGGGGCACAGCGCCCGCCCGGGAGGCGAGCGACGTGAGGGTGGGCAACCGCTGCCCTCCCGGGGGCCAGAAGGGAGCAGAATTTGGGAAGGCAATAGCGGGCCGGGGAAGATCATGGTCTCTCGGTTCTGGGTAGCCCAAACACCGAGGTTCCCACCCGCTGGGGCCGAGCAGGGCGGGGGTGGGGGCTGTTTTAGGGGTGGAGGTGGCGGCAACGACAACGGGTGGGGTTGAGGGAGTGGTCATCGGGGCCGCTGGCGCATTGGCCGAGGGAGGCGCGCCTTTTGCGAGTCGGTGCCCGGCTGGCGCTTTGCTCCGTTTGGCCTTTCTCGCCTTCTTTTCAGTTCCCCCTCCCTGTGCTCCTTGTCCCCCCAGCCTGCTGACGGGAGCTTGTCATGAGCATGTTTTGAGGGGAGCAGGAAATCCACACCCAATTTAGGGGCGAGGTGGAGGTAGAAGATAATGCGCAGGACCTCTGAGGCTGTAGCGGCGGAAGCGAAGAGGCAGGGCAGCTTCGGGAGCAGTGGAGGACATCAGCGGGAGGTACAGCTCAGAACCGGGGTTTTCCCGGCCCGGGAAATGCCAGTCCGCTTGGCAGGCTCCAGGCTTTGGGGGCGCTGCAGCTGGGGGGACACCTGTGGAGGAAATGGTGGAGGGGAAAAGCCATCTAAGGGCGCAGGAGCACTTGGGGTAATGGGAAGGGTGGGGGGAGGTAGTGACAGAGCCTTTTGGATTCTCGTGCCAGTCCGCCTGTGGCTTCCATTGGATGCCTTCCCCTGGTTTGTATGTTGATTTCTTTGGGGGGTAGGGTTACCGATCTGGCAGCGGGATCCGGAGTTGGCTCAGCCTCTGACCTCCTTTTGGCACGCATTCTCCGGAGCCCTGGCACCTTGTGAAATGCCAAGAGCAGGAGATAGCTAAGTGGAAAGAGAGCTCATCCCTTTCTCTGTGGCTTTGAGGTGGCTTTTCGTGCTGAATCTTATCTGCGGAAATGCTAGGTGGAAAACAAAATCTCCAGACTTGCTCCAGGGTCTCCCTCAAGAGTTGGGCCAAATCGAGGCTTTGGATACATTTGCTGTATCCATTAGTGTGTCCGTAACTTTAGGTGGGAACAGTTTGTAGATTACTGTTTTTATTGGCTAACTTCCGCCAGAGTTGAATTTCAGCATCAATTCAGAGGTATGTGGCTGGCAATTTACTTTGGGAAAGACATCGTCATTTGCTTTCTAGTAGCGTCAAGATATATGAAAAAAAAATCTTTTGAAAAATGTGTAAATGCTTTTCAAGAATATTTTAGTGAATATACAAGTGATATGTGGTAACCAGAATATTAGATAATCACCATAATCCATTCCCTGACTGTGCTGGATAATTCTGTCAGTCAACAAGGATTTATTAAGCATTTACAATGTACTAGACCCTGTTTTGAAGCAGGCAGTTTAAACAGGCATTGAACTTAGGGTTACCAAGTCATAATTGCATTTGAAATTTTCCCCTGAGCTTGGATCCAATGAGTTGTCTTTGTGCATCTCTCATCTGATATGCGTATTTCAAGTTAGTTGTATGCAAGATGGTAGGGACCTTGTCAGTATCACTTATGGAACTGGGGAAAAAAGACGCCTATTGAACACAAGGGCAGCTTGGTTCTGCCGTGGATGGAGCACTGAGGCTGGAGTCTGGAGACTCCTCTTCCCAAGTTCAAATCTGACTTCTGACATTTAATAGCTGTGTGACCCTGGGCAAGTCACTTAGTTCTGTTTGTCTCAGTTTCCTCATCTGTAAAATGAGCTGGAGAAGGAAATGGCAAACCACTCCAGTGTCTTTGCCAAGACAACCCCAAATAGGGTCAAGAAGAGTCAGACACAACTAAACAAAAAAAAAATTGAGCACAAACTTCTTTGTCAGGAAATTGAAACATTCCAGGGCTGCTATAAACACCACAGACGTAAGTTGTTGTAGAAATTCAATGACTGTATCTATTTTTAGGGCTTATTTGGGGATACAGTCACCAGTGTGACTTTTCCTGCCTTTCCTATGAGATAGGACAGCAGGTGCTGTATTCAAGAAATTGGATAGTATTCTGATACTCTTAAGGGAACTGCCATTAAAATGGTTGATGGTGTTACTTCCTGGGGGGAAAAGACTGTAAAGTCCCATGGAATGGACTTTGATTTTATGAATGGTGTGTTCTGGAGGATTTCCAAATTTGGGTTGAAACTTGACTTTGCTGAAGGCAGGGTTACTTGGAAGAATCAGAATTGGCTTTGTGATTAGATTTGGGGCAGGAGGTTAGAACGACTGTAAGTGATGTTTACTGAAGAGAGACCAGAAATTAAAAAGGACTTCCCATTGAAATCCAGCATATATAGCATTAAGACTGTATTGTAAAAAGTATGAATAATTAAGATTATATTAGAGGCCAGTAATTCCACTGTGTGAATGATAAAGGGAATGGTGCAGCAGCATCCCTTAAGCCCTTAAGACTTGAACCAAGTACAAGTGACCCTGTAACTCTACTCACCACTGTCATCATCTGTCTCCATCAGCATTTCTCTGATCAGGAAATGCCTCCTCATACTCTAGAAACCATGCTATATCTTTCCTATTTTTCCACCTTACAGGTCTTCAGATCATATGGTTCTCCCCCATATGGGTTGTTAACTGACAAAAATTTTGCCAATTTTGATTTTTTCAATTTTGATTTGGTTGTGTAAATTTGGGAAAGCAGATAAAGCAGGGGATAAAAATTTCTAACTTGCAAAGAGCAGAAAACCACCTCATTTGGGTGTGACATGTGGCACAAAGATAACAAAATGAAAAGTGGTTATTTGGAAATCAATATGACAATTTTTATGCTTCACCACATATTGAAATTTCTGCCCCTTTTTACAAAATCAGAGTCAAATCCATTATGCTCTAATGGGTTTTCTTTCTTTCTATAAAACAAAGCTACATAATTCTTCCTTGAAATCCAGCTCTTTTCATAGGCTAGTAAACTAATAATATTTTTTGTTTGTTTTTGGGTTTTTTTGCAGGGCAATAAGGGTTAAGTGACTTGCTCAGGGTCATACAGCTAGTTAAGTGTCAAGTGTCTGAGACTGGATTTGAACTGAGGTCCTCCTGAATCCAAGGCCCGTGATTTATCCACTGCGCCACCTAGCTGCCCCAACTAATAATATTTTTGAAAGCAGTGCTGTTCTGCATAATAGGATGCATTTCATCCATTAGAAAATAATTTGGAATTTCAGTTGTTAAGATTATTCCATGGAAGTACTCTTTAACTGTTCACATGTAGTACTTAGCTACATTAGGATGAAATCTAAGATGAAATAGGACAAAACCACATCCTGAAAGAGTCAAAGATTAGTGGCATCACAAACTGCTTGTTCTAGCATACTTGGGACTATTGTGATGGTTGTCATTTTCAAAAGGTTTAAATCAGTAAACTAAAATATAGTTAAACTTTAAAATTCTGCTATGGGATAGCTAGGTAGTGCAGTGGGCTTGGAATCAGGAAGTTATTTTCAAGAGTTCAAATCTGGCCTCAGACACCTACTAACTGTGTGACCCTGGGCAAGTCATTTAACCTTTTGCCCCAGTTCCTCATCTCTAAAATGAGCTGGAGTAGGAAATGGCAAACCACTATATATCTTTTCCAAGAAGACCCCAAAATAGGGTCATGTAGAGTTGGACACAACTGAAAACTACTCAAAAACAGTAACATAGATAAGATAAGCAAGAGAGGCAGAATATTTAGTATGGAGGGCGAGCCTTGGCCTCAGGAACACTTGTTTTCAGTTCTGTCTCTGATTCATACTGACTGTGTGATCCTGAGTAAATCGCATAACCTTTCAATGCACCCAAGAAAGTCTGTAAAACTCTTAGTTAAATATGAGTTGTCAGTATGTCTTAGTTGCATTGAAATCACAGACACAGACACCCTAAAATATAGGATGGTTTTTCTGATTCAGAAATACTTCGTTCTCATAATGCATCAGTATAATCATTAGGAACATTCTTCTTATGATATAATATGTAGGGGTCAGGGGGTTATAGGTTTTGGGGATTGAAGGGACCTCAGAGGTCATTACCAAGGAAGAACTGAGACACAGAGGGGTGAAGAGACTTGGGGGTCACACAGGTGGCCAGGATATAAATCCACATTCTCTGATTCCACCTCTAGCACTCTTCCTACTGGACTGCAATGCATCCTAATGCTGATTAACTGAGTCTAGTTAATGAATGACAAATGAAAGCATCGATTGCATTGGATTTTAATCAGAACCAAAATGGCTAAATGTATTTAAATTTATTCAGATTTGGTTGTCATTTCAGCCCATAACCTGATTGTACATAAATGGGATAAGATATTTCAATTCCCTTAAATTTGACGATTTTGTAACAAAATTTAATTTGCTCCTTTTTTAGTGTTTAATATTGACAGCCACAAAATGTTAGTGTTGGAAGGGACCTTAGATATCATCTAGCTAAATATGAACATTTTTTACAAATAAAACCCATAGCGATCTTGTGACTTGTTCAAGGTCACACAACTAATTAGTTGGTAACAATAGAACTCAAACCCAGGCCTCCTTGGTTCCCGATTCAATATTCCAATAATTCAGAAACACATAATTTCATGGGTGGGTAGATGGTAGGCTCACAATCACTTAATAAAAGGTCTTTGAGTATTACTGTGGCTAAAAATCCATCACTCTCTGACCAGTGGGATAATCAGCTTCTCTAAAAGTAGCGAGCCTAGCCCTCAGAAGACAGACATGTGCTTGGTCCTGGAGAAAAAGCCTTTACAACCTGCTAGAATTAGCCAGAACTTGGGCTGTTTTCAAGCCCTCACGAGATGAAGTATAAGGCCGGGGATGAGGGTGGGAGAGAGGGAGAAAAAGGTCTGTTCTATTTCCATTGTAACGCTAAGGATGAAAACACCCTCTTTTTTTTTTTTTTTGGTGAGGCAGTTGGGGTTAAGTGACTTGCCCAGGGTCACACAGCTAGTAAGTGTTAAGTGTCTGAGGCCGGATTTGAACTCGGGTCCTCCTAAATCCAGGGCCGGTGCTCTATCCACTGCGCCACCTAGCTGCCCCTAACACCCTCATTTCTAATGGTGGCATTCTATTTTTTGGATAAAGTCATCTAATGGTAGCTGGCTTGATCAAACAACCAATATTTATTAAGCTTCTGTTGTGTGTCGGGAACTAGGCACACAAAGACAAAAATCAATCCTTGACCTCAAGCTTGTATTTCTTATGTTATGTTATTATATACCATAATATATCATTATTATATATAGTATAGTTGTAGATACGATATATGCTATAGATTACATGTAATATATAGTTTATATTATTACATTATACTACAATACGTCCTATGGTGTGTTATAATAAATGATGGAATATGTTATAATATGTCTTTTATTTATTATGTTATATATTCTTATAGATTATATTGAAGGAACCAACATGTCCAGATATGACATCTAAAAAGCATTTAAAGTACATACAGTATAAATTCATGGGTAAGGGCGAGCATACATTAACAGCTGGGGAGACCAGGAAAGCCCTCATGCAGGCGGAAACACCAGGGATTCTGTGAGGCAGAGGTAAGGAGGGAGTGCATTCCAGGCACAGAAACAGCCTGTGCCAAAGCATGGAATCAGATGTGAGGAATAGCTGAAGGCCAGTTTGGTCAGGCCAGAGCACATGCAGGGGGATCTGCATGTTCTCCTCCTATCTGTACTAAGAACATGATTCCTTATTTCATTTTGTTCTGTTAATGGAACACCAGCCTTGATGATCTCTGGCACATACATTGTCAATCCTAGTGTAAAAAAATTAGATTGTCAGATGTCATGGCTTGAAAGTACAGTCCTGCATAAAAACGGAATCTGATTCCATGTCCCTGGAGCAGGCATGGGAGCAAGGGCTACTTCTAGGATTGAGGCAGAGATATGTCCTCGGCCCCAAATTGGGGATGGTTGAAGGCCCAAGCCTACAATTCTCCTTCAGGGAGGTGGTTGGGGGGCAGGGACTCTTCTGTAGGGGAGCTGAGTTTTTGTTGTTGTTGTGGTTAAGGGTTAAGTGACTTGCCCAGGGTCATACAGCTAATAAGTGTCAAGTGTCTGAGGCCGGATTTGAACTCAGGTCCTTCTGAATCCAGGACTAGGGCTCTATGCACTGTGCCACCTAACTGCTCCCCCTGGAAGCTGAGTTCTTGAGCTGCTTCTCACATACATATAACTAGCCTAGGACCCACCTCACTCCTTTTTCGTTTTTGTCGGGCAATGGGGGTCAAGTGACTTGCCCAGGGTCACACAACTAGTAAGTGTCAAGTGTCTGAATTCGGATTTGAACTCAGGTACTCCTGCATCCAGGACCAGTGCTTTATCCACTGCACCACCTAGCCGTCCCCCAACCTCACTCTTGATACCTTTCATAAATATCTCTCCTTTCCCCTTCAGGGTTGCCCTTGAACTTCATCTTAACCCAAATGAATTGCATCCACATGTTGTGGGGGAAGCAGAGGCAGTCCTGAACAAGAATCAGGAATTAGATTTGTCTTAGACTTTATCTAGCCTAGTCCCAGGGTAGGGGTTCAAAACCAAGCCCTCCTAGTCCAAAGTTAGTACTTTTGCCAGGCTGCTTCTGAGTGAGGGAAGCCTTTGGACTGGACTGTCCTGTTGAAACAAGATGGGAGCCTATCCCTGAAAGCCTTCTCCAGAAGCCTCTGGCCACTGGGGATCCAAATTATCCAAGGTCTTTCAGCTGAGCCTTCTTGGAATGAATTTCCATTTTCATGCAGCTGAGACCCACCTTCAGGATTCATTTTGGTAATGATATCACAAAAATGAAGGCTACTCTAAATTAAAGAGCAAGGCCAGGGGGCAGCTAGGTAGCACAGTGGATAAAGCACCGGCCCTGGATTCAGGAGTACCTGAGTTCAAATTCGGCCTCAGACACTTACTAGCTGTGTGACCTTGGGCAAGTCACTTAACCCCCATTGCCCCGCAAAAAAAAAAAAAAAAAAAAAAAAAAAGAGCAAGGCCAGCGTATTTGGAGCTGAAATTTCTGAGCTCAAATCTTGCTAATAATTAGGAAGTCATTTGTAGACAGTTAAAGAAAAAGGAAAAAGTATAAACCTCTAAGAGATGATCAAGAATTCTGTGACCATAGTATTTTGCTGCAGTCTTCAGTCTCTGTATTAATTAGTGGAAGAAATACTGGTCACTAAGATAAAACATTGAACATTTTAAGCTATACTTTTTTTTTCTTTTTTCAGCAGGGCGATGAGGGTTAAGTGACTTGCCCAAATATCACAGCTAGTAAGTGTCAAGTGTCTGAGGCTGGATTTGAACTCAGGTCCTCCTGAATCCAAGTCTGGTGCTTTATCCACTGCGCCACCTAGCTGCCCCCTATTTTTTCTTAATAAAGTGCTAGCATTAATATTCCCTGACAACTGCTGAATTAGAGCCTGGGGCTTTCTTCTCAGAATGCTTTTCCTAAAAATGCATCCATGAAGTCATCCTACTATTCCATAAAATTGAAGGCCCTTCTGATCTTGGTATTAATAGACACTGAACTATTATCTCGGATTCATTTAGGTTAGCTTTATTTTATAGCTATATTCTTTTGTAATCTAAAGGGAGCTATTCTATTTGGAGTCTGGGCATCCCAGATTGGGAGCAGTGTCCCCAAATGCCCCAGTGGGGCCATAGCCCTTTGTAAGAAACGCTTGGATAAGGCAGACCAGACACTCTTGCATCGGTGTTAACTTGAACTGGCTCCCCAGGATGGGTAAATTGAAAAGCAAAGCTGCTGTCAGCCAGATAGTGATGTTAGAGAACTGCTTAAGGATGACTATAGTCTAGGTGGGTAGGGCTGATCTTCCTCATTAGATCTTCACCCAAATATCACTTCCACCTGGCTTTTGCTTATGAAAAATACCAGGTTAGGGTCATTTCTTATGAATGCAGCACATGGGTGCACAATTTTGAACTCATTGATAGATCAATTTTCAATTTGTGTGATAGAGGAAATAATACCAAATAGTTAGAAATCCCAGAGATGGGATTAATATGAGAAAGAGACAAATAGATACAGATAGACGATTAAAAGGAGTTCACGGGGCAGCTAGGTGGCGCAGTGGATAGAGCACGGGCCCTGGAGTCAGGAGGACCTGAGTTCAGATCCAGCCTCAGATACTTAACACTTACTAGCTGTGTGACCCTGGGCAAGTCACTTAACTCCAATTGCCTCACACACAAAAAAGGACTTCAGTAACTACTAATCAGTGTGTTTATGTTTAATATAAAATCTTCCTGGCATGGTCTACATACAAATTGAAGTTGTCCTTGATGAAAAGATGAGTTGGAAACATAAGGACCACAAATGGTTTTCTGTAGCAGTCTTCACTCTGTGGTCACATAATTGACTGAAAGTTATAGAGAAGACAAAATTTTACTCTCTTTGTTGATGATTTAAAAAGTGTTTAACTGAGTAAAGCAAGGTAAAACCTTAAAAGGTTTTTTCTAACAATATATAAAAATATATAGACATAGATATAGATATACAGGCATATATATACATACACACACATATATAGCATGCACATGTATACACACATATAGGGGCATGTATACCTATACATATGTGTATATATGTGTGAAGTGCAAGAAATAGGATTTCTTGACAGATGGAAGCACAGAGATAATTTTGATAATCACTATCAAGAAAGGCGTAGAACAGGGAACTCATGTAGATTAGTGGAAAGAACTCTGGATTTTGAGTCAGAGAGCCGAGGATCAAATCCTGACTCTATTACTTGCTACTTCTGTGGGTCTGACAAGTCACTTAATACCTCCTGACCTCAGTTTTCTCATCTGTAAAACAAGGTGGGAAGAGCTGGACGAGGTAGACTCGAAGGTGTCTTCCAGGTCTAAATGTATGATTGTATGAGAAAGGCTCAGATGAGGTGATGATGCAGTGGATAAAGCACTGGCCCTAGATTCAGGAGGACCTGAGTTCAAATCTGGCCTCAGACATTTGACACTTACTAGCTGTGTGACCTTGGGCAAGTCATTTAACCCTCATTGCCCCACCTAAAAAAAAAAGAATAGGCGATGAACCCAAATGGAAGAGGGATCCCTCACAGATGGCAAGATCATTCATTGTGAATAATAAGGTACCATTTACATCAAGGCCCTAGAATATAAGAGGACTTTCTCAGGAGATCTCCAAATGCTCAAAGGTGTTCAGACTCATAATCCACATGGGAAATCCATGTGGGTAAAGAATGCAGACGATGAGACATAGACTGTATAGAAAAGCTAGGTAGGCACTGCAGTTAGGCAATGATTTGGGTCCAGAACAGGAGAAAGAGCTGACTTGGTTGCTGTGACAGTTCAGGATGGTCTGGGCTTAGCTTCCTCTTACTTGGTCCCCTGACCATGACCCTCCTAATTCCCATGGTGGGAATCTCCCTGGCTGGATACTTCTGACTTCCTAGCTAATTGGTGCTTACCTGCCAAATCTGTGCACCTGGCCTTCTTCTTGAGCAATGCTGATGTGGGGACAACTCAGACACACCAGCACTGAGACGGGAGGAGGGGCCAGAACCTCAGATGACTTCCTGCATGATCATCCATCCACTTCTGCTTCCCAATCACCGTACTCAAGGGTTTGGAGTTTGAGCCACTGGCAGGTGGCTGTGACCCTACTGTATATGCCTGTATCCTTGTCCATTTTTCACGTCCTCCCTCCTCCACATCCTTAGGCATCATCTTGAATTAAATAAACCAAGCCTTCCTTTGTGAGCATCCCCTTAAGCAAATAAAGGCCTGCCTATTGCTTTTAACATCATTGGCTGATTTGCTTCTTCTGTGACAATCTCTGAGTCCCCCAAAGCATCTCTGATGGCCTGGGACAACTTTATTTGGAAAATCAGGGCAGGGCTTCCCTTCATTCCAAACTGCTCCCTGACACACAGACACATGTTTTCAGCCCCAGTCTTCTGTAGGTGATGCTATTCAGCTGTGACTTCAGACAGCCGTACCACAAGGATCAGAATTGGGTGGTGTGCCACCTGGGAGCAGTACAGAGAGGACCATAGACTCAGAGATGCAAGTGCAACCCCAGCCCCATTTTACAAGAGAAGAGACTCAGGCTCAGAGAATTTAAGTGACTTTCTTGAGATCACACAGTTAAGAAGGAAAGCTAGAACTCAGATCTTGTGACTTCAATTCCATTTTACCATGCAAACAATTGACCTGTAACTCAATTGGTCTTGAACTAACATTCATCCAGCTAAGGGTGGTAAAGGGTGCTAATGACCATCCAAAGAGTGTGGGGCATGTTTCTGTCATTTTGTGATGAAGGGATGCTATTGCAAATTTATTTCAATATTTTTTTCACTTATTTTTCTTATAATATGGAAATGTTTTGCATTTTTTCACGTGTATAATTGATATCACATTTCTTCCCTTTTCAATGGGTAGGGGAAGGATTGGGAGGGAGGGAGAAAATTAGGAACCCCAAAACATTTCATAAATATTCAAAATAATAAGTTTGAAATGAAAAAGAAACTTTATTGCAAATTGTACTGTATAACTGTTAACCATGCAGAGAATTTGAGCAATATTCCAGAGACTGATTAAGCATATGGAGAATATTCAGATCCAAGTTGTGATTGTACTGAATTTGAACCTGAGTTTGAATCTTAGCTTTGCTACTTACTATTAATTTAGTCACATAAGGTTCTCTGGACCTTAGTTCATAGGGTTGTAGGGTCATAGATTTGGAACCATAAAGAATCATAGAGGGCATCTATCTAGTTCAATCTACTCCGTGGTGAAATAACTGGCCCCAAATCACAAAGGTAGTAAATGGCAGTCAGAATTTGAACCCAGATCCCGTGACTCCAAATTTGCTGATTTCCATGCTGCCTTTATAAAGTGAGGAAGCTAGACTGCTCCAATCTGAAGTGTCTTATATTATGAATGTCTTGAAATTTGTTTATACACACATATGCAGACATTCATGGTTGAAAAAGTATTTCATATATATGCATATACATATATATATACATGTCTATTTAAAAGTGCACTTGGGAAAATCGTTTTTACATTATTGCCTAATTCATACTTGATTTTTGATGTTAATATTTCTGTTAATAAAATATTTAATTTCTTGCCCATTTTTATGTATGTTTTGGGGGTAGGGTGAAGGAAAAGGAAGAGGTATTTATCAATCATCTATGAGACACCAAGTGTTTTCCAAATATTTAATCCCTATAACAACCTTGGGAGGTAGATGGTTTTGTCATTCCCATTTTACAGAATAGGAAACTGAGGTGGACAGAGAGAAAGTGACTTTTCCAGGGTCAAACAGCTAATAAGTGTCTGAGACCAGATTTGAACTCATATCTTCCAGACCCCAGGTCAAGCTCTCTGTGTAGTGCACCACCTAGGTACCTCTAGGAAAGGAAAAGTAATGCCAGCAATTCTGACTTTTCCATTAACTGTATCAGACTTCTATAATATTGAATGCTTAAACAAACTTAGGCTAAAATGACTTGATCATGGACTGTATTGATGACCCTTTTTAAAAACGACCAATCAAGATGTTTGTTGAAAAACTTACTGTACTCAAAGTTGAATCCCTTCCAGTGCTAAAACTAGTTTTAAATCATGAACTACCGATTGGATAATTCAAACCAGATACCCCAAGACACTGCAAGCTCAATATGCCTAAAACAGAACTCATCCTCTTTCCCTCCTTTTCCAAACTTCCATATTACTAGGAAGGACACTGCCACCTTCTACTCATCCACATTCACAACCTCAGCATAAGCCTTGAACCCCAGATATCCAATCAGTCGCCAAATTTTGCCATTTCTATCTCCTCAGTGTGTCGTGCACAGGTCCCTTTCTTTCCACTCCAACAGTCACTGCTCTAGTTCTAGCCTCCATAACTTTTTGCCTAGATAACTGCAAAAGCCTCCTGTCAGGTCTCCTTGCCTCCAATCTTCTCTCCTTATTCCAGTCCATCTTCCACTTGGATGCCAAAGTTATTTTCCTTAAAGCACAGGTCTGAGCTTGTCCTGTCATGTTATCCTCCTGTGTCATTTGAAAATATATGGGGGTGCCCGTCTCTGTTCTGGGTTTTAGGGAACTTAGCTGGGGTTTCTAATATATTGCTACTTTTAAATTAGAGGCTATCGTACCAGTTTTAGCATTAAGCATCTATTTTTAATTTGACTACATGTAAACCCAGCATAAAATCCCGGGATGGGGAGAGGCACAGCGAGAAGAGCAGGGGAGAGAAGAGAGTGACCCCCCCCTCACCCCAAGGATTTTATCGTTTCTCAGGAAGAGGTGGATCACTGCACATTGATCCAAGCTAATTGGCCAGTCCATTGATTGACATGACTTCGGGGGTCACCTAGGTAAGTTAACTTCTTTTAGATAGTCAGGAAGGTCAATCTACATTTCTTTTGCAATTCTACTGACTTTGGGCTGGCCTTAAAAGAGGTCAGGCAAGGTCAGCTAGGTGGTGCAGTGGATAGAGCACCTGCCCGGGAGTCAGGAGTACCTGAGTTCAAATCTGGCCTCAGACACTTAACACTTACTAGCTGCGTGACCCTGGGCAAGTCACTTAACCCCAGTTGCCTCACAAAAAAAAACAAAAAAACAAAACAAAAAGAGGTCAAGCAAGGCTCCCTTGAGTGGGGCCCACCAAAAACCCCATTATTTTCTCACATACCTCCACTCTGGGAACTCTAGTGGCTCCCTACAGTCTTTTCAAACTCTCATGCTTAGTATTTATATTTCTTCACAACCTAGCCCCTTCTTCCCTTTCCAGCCTTTTTACATATTGTTGTTTCCTCTCCCCCAGGCAGCTAGGTGGTTAAGTGTACAGAATGCTGGTTCTGGAGTCAGGAAAACTTGAGTTCAAATATGGCCCTCAGACACTAGCTTTGTGACCTCAGGAAAATCACTTAAACTCTGTTTGCCTCAATTTTGTCAACTATAAAAAGTGGGATAATAACACCTACCTCCCAGAGTGGTTATAAAGATCAAATGAGATAATATTGTGAAATGTCCGGTACATAGTAGGCACTTACTAAATGCTTCTTCCCTTCTCATGCCCTCTATGGTGCAGTCCTGCTGGTCAACTTACTTTTCTTCATACAAGATAATCTATTTCCTGTCTTCAGGCCCTGGCACTGACGGTCTGGCATCTTTTCCATCTCTACCTTTTCCTTTTGGGATCTCTGATTACCTTTGAGATTCAGCATATGCACCAGTTTCTACCAGAAGCCATTGTTTATTTCCTCTGATAGTAGTGTTGTCCCTTATGAAAAGCCATGTATTTATTGTTTATATATTCTGCAAATATACAGCATGGCATAGACTTGAAGAAAGGAAGACTTTAAGCACAATACCTAGAACTTAGTAGATGATTAATAAATTCATATTAACTGATCCTGTTACATTGAGATACTCATGAAATTGGGCACAGCAAAAATGGCTGGAAGCTGTGGCCCCATGAGAAGCCACATCTAGAAGTGAAAAGCAGTGAAATGCGACTTTGAAAAGGAGGAGGGGAAATACTTGGGTGGTCAGGAAATGATCGGATTGCTCCCTGAGCTGATAAAGCAGCTGCCTTGTCGGTGGGCCCCGCCACTCAGATGAAGCAGCTAATTCATGCTTCTTGGCCAAGATTTAGTCCAGAACTGTTAACTTGGATGGAGAAGGGTAAAGTGGATGGGCATCTGCAGGCCACTTCTCCTAAGGGAACGAGTTTCCTCCGAGTGGGATCCTAGAATGGGTCTTATCTCAGAAAATAAAAGTGAAAGGAATATTTACTTGAGGTGGAAATTTTCCTCTTCACAGAAGGTAGTTATTGTTAAGAAAAAAATTTAGAACATAAGCCGATCATTAGTGCCACTTAATATTATTTTGGTGGGGAAAGAACTATTTCTATTGGTTAGTAATTTAGCTCCTTTATAGTGGTTGCCTCCTATGAGAAATACCAACAATTAACCCACCATAAACTTAATTATTTCAGGAACCATAGAGATCTAGAAGCAGGGTGGCCCTGTTTGAGCAGATAGGCAATCAGGTATAAAGGAAGCAAATCATCCATCAGGATAATAATAATAACAACAATAATAACTAATACTTATATAGTGCTTATTCTGTATCAGGAACTGTGCTAAATGCTTTACAATTACTATCTTATTTGCTCCTCTGAACAACCCTGGGAGGTAGGTGTTATTATTATCCCCTTTTTACAGATAAGGAAACTGAGGCAAACAGAAGCTTATAATGACTTGAAATAATAATAATATCTCATGGTTATATAGCACTGGAGGGTTTGCAAAACACTTTATATACATTACCTCATTGGATCCTTACATCAAGCAATAGAAAAAATGAGTTAAATGATTCACCTAGGGGCATAACCTAGTACCCACTTCTAAGTTAGGACTTAAATTCAGGTCTTCTTGGCTTCAAGTCCAGCTCTACTCCATTAGCTCAAGGTCTTCTTAGAATATACAAGCCTCCTTTCCCCATGATAATAGCTAATATTTGTATAGTGCTTTAAGGTTTGCAAAGTGCTTTCCACATATAAACTTGTTTGATTCTTGAAACAACCTCATGAGGTAGGTGCCATTATTATCTACATTTTCCATATGAAGAGAATAAGATTCAGAAACTTGCATATAACCAACATATAGCATAATAGTAAATGTGTGAGTCAGGATTTGAACTTAGGGCTTCCTAACTCCAGATCCACAATTTTATTTTGCTACCAAACTGCTTCAGTCCAGAATTAGGTTTACCTAATTTGGAGTTGGGGGAAGAGAGAAGGGAGTGGTGGTGTCAGTTGGAAGAAACTTAATTCCCTAAGGATTAGCAAACCAAGTAGATGGGAAATTCTGGGAAACTGAAGGAGGATATGGAGAAGGATGAGAAGAGGTTGTAGGGTTATGGGACTTAAACCTGAAAGAGATCTCAGACCTCTTACTTGTCAGATGATCTTCAGGGAGAGATAGCAATAGGGATGCACCCTAAGTCTTTGACCTCCTCTTCCATCACTTCTCCAGAGTTCATGGGCCATTTTGAAGTCAAATATTTGTATCAGCCATGATGAATATGTAGTAACAGCCAGCCAGTCAAGCTAGATATAGATACATTTATTTAGATATATACAGAAACATGTATATGTATATATAAATATATATAGAGAGATGTATGTTGCATGTGTATATGTGTGTGCATATATATACATGTGTATACACACATATATACATATATAGTCTCTATATATCTTTTTATATGTATATGTGTACATACACACACACATATATATATACATACACATACATACAACTATATATATTCAGTTTATTGGAAGGTGATGCTAGGAGAACAGTTTTTAGCAGCCTGTACTCACTTTTCTTGCTTCATCCATTCTGGACTCTTGAACCTTCCTATATCCTAAGTATGGATGGCAAAAGCAAGGATTAGACACTATGGTTAACGAAGCAATGATGGGGCTCCATTCTTTTCAAATTTAGGTAGAAAATAGGACTATGCGCCTATTTTTGTTAAAATAACAACCCCAAATGATATGATTTTGTTGAAATTACAACTACTGCTTATGAAAAATGCAATCCATCTACAGAGAAAGAACTGATGGTACCTCAATACAGATGGAAGTATATTTTGTTGTTGTTGTTAGTTTCCTTTTCTAAAGTTGTTTTTTGTCTGCTATGTTTTGCATAACTGCATATGTATAACTTATAGTGAACTGCTTGAGTTCTTAAGGGGGGAATAGGGAGGAAGGATGAGAATTTGGAACACAAAGTTTTAAAAATCGATGTTATAATTTGCTTTTACATGTAAAGTGTGGAAAATTCTAAAGAAATAAAGAAACAAACAAATAAATGAATAGAGAAATAGATAAATAAACAAATAAACAAAAGAAATTACAACCATCAACTACCATCAATTTCTCTTTTTGAATGTGGCAATGTCAGCTTTTCATTAAAGATAGTGAACAAAGCTAAAAGTGATTAAAACATTTCTTTTTCACCTCCAATGTATTAAATACACATGGCATCATTGATTCTTACTTCAGGTATTGTTGGTTTAATCCTATTTGAGACAGAAAAAAAATGGTTATAGTTAAATGTTTGTGGATGGAAAAAGATCGGTAATCTGTCCGCCTGACCCCAACAGAAGTTTGCCAAACAACTTAATTTCTGGTCAGGTTCGTTTTGAAACTATCTCCTGGAATGTTGTTCTGCCACTTTTTTGGCAAACTAGTCTCTTGTCAATACAGCATTAAGTTAGTTTACCAAGATTTTATCCAGAAATTTAAAAATAGCTTTTTGTAACTTCATCAACATCTCTGTTTCAGTTTTCATGCTCTTCCCTTGAAGGACAAAGTTTCCAAATGTTTACGTTTTTCAGGCATTGAAACTGAAGGATGAGACTTTACCTTTTATTTTTTAAACACGTTTTCACATACATATTCCTATCGATATAGGCAAGCTATATAGGCAATATTTAGTGATGTGCATATACGTTTATTTCCTAATCCAATAAAATATAAAGTACCTGAATTAATCTTTCTAGCTTAATTATCCATCGCTCCCCTTCATGTGCTCTTTGGTCCAGCCAAACTGGCCTTCTTATTGTTCCTTACATGTAAGATTTGATCTCTAGTCTCTGTGCCTTTGCCCAGACTGTGCCCCATGCCTGGAAGTCATTCCCTCCTCATCTCATCCTTTTAGAATCTTTAGTTTCTCTTTAAGCTTAGCTCAAGTGCCCCCTCCTACATGAAGTCATTCCTGACCCCCCCATGCCAGTGCTTCTTCCCCCTCCATTACTTTGGGTTTATTCTATATGAATACATAATAAATGATTATGTATGTATATGTGTGTATGTATAGCTATAGCCAGTAGTGGTGGGGAGCAAGGCAGGCTGAGCTGTCAGCCCTCCACTGAGCCAGAGGACCCCTGAGCTTGCGTGAGACCCGCTTCCCCCTCCTTTCTTGTAATGGAGTTTCTCCAATAGCTCTCCCTGCTTTAGGGATGTGGCATTCCTTTCCAAGCAGCCCAAGCCCCTGGGTGGGGGTGGGGGTAGGGCTGCTTGCTTTTCAAAGGCCTTGTACCCAAAATAGACATAACCAAGGTTGGGGGCCGGGGTGGGATGGGGTGGGGGTGGAATGAGGGTAAAAGCATTCACGATTTGGTCTCTTCACTCTGTTATCTCTACTAACTTCTGATTTAGAAGTATGGGAATCCCAGGTTCATATCTCAGATTTGGGACACATCAGTACCCTTCTTCCACTTTGTCTGCTGTCCTAAATTAGCTTTCAAACCCTAAGGTTCCATCTGGGCCAAACTGTCTGTCTTCCTAGAACAAAGGTCCTCTCTCTGTCTCTGTCTCTCTGTGTCTCTTTGGTGTGTGTGTGTGTGTCTGTCTTTCTGTCTCTGTCTGTGTCTCTCTGTCTCTGTCTGTCTTTGTCTCTTTCTCTGTGTCTCGCTGTCTGTCTTTTTCTCTGTCTCTGTCTGTCTCTGCCTCTCTGTATCTCTCTGTCTCTTTGTCTCTGTCTCTCTCTGCCTGTCTCTGTCTCTCTGTCTCTCTCTGTCTTTGCCTCTCTGTATCTCTGTCTCCTTGTCTCTGTCTGTCTCTGCCTCTCTGTATCTCTCTGTCTCTTTGTCTCTGTCTCTCTGTCTCTCCAATTCCATGCTTCTGTAGCCTCCTCCTCTCTGTAACCGCATCTACCTCTTCCATCTCCCCATTTTCTTCTGCTTTCACATCTCTCAAGTCTCTGGTTCTTCTGATCTGCTACTAGCAAACTCTTTTTCTTCTCAAAGGTGGGAGGGGAAGATGAGTTGGTGGAGGGGGTTAAGATCAGCTCATTCTTCCTGTAGCAGCAGGTACTTCCTCCTATGCCTCTACAACCAATGTCTCCTGTGAGCTTGGTCAAAAGACCTGCTATGTAGACTTGATATCTTCCCCATAGGCTATAAGCTCCTTGAGGACAGGGACTGTTTAGTTTATTTCCTTGCATCTCTAGCACCTAGCACAGTGCCCAGAACTTGGTAGGCATTTAAGGAATGCCTGCTGAATGGTGGGTTTTCCTTGGATTTTCAAAGGAAAGGAAAATTATTTCCAGGCAACAGAAAAATATAAAAAGTCAGGAGAATTTCACCAAAATAGTTGGCAAACTAAAACACTGGCTTGCTGTATGTGATGTTTATAGTACTGGGTATCCATGTTCCTATTTCTAAAAAAAAATCATATTTTCTCTATATGTGTGTGTATGTATGTATATCTGCATATCTACACACATACTTTTATAGACACATATTCATACATACAAACACACAAAGTATAAATATACATATATATTCATACACAGAACTATGCATGTATTTTACATTACCTCTACCAGTTAGAGGAACTTGGGCAAGTTATTTTACTTCTCTGGGCCTCAGTTGCTCTATCTGGAAGAAGGTGGGGAGTCGGACCAGATCTCCAAGGTTCTTTCTAGTTTGGGTACTTGGTGGTTACATGTCTTCTCTTCCTTCCTTCCTTCCTTCCTTCCTTCCTTCCTTCCTTCCTTCCTTCCTTCCTTCCTTCCTTCCTTCCTTCCTTCCTTCCTTCCTTCCTTCCTTCCTTTCTTTCTCTTTCTTTCTTTCTTTCTTTCTTTCTTTCTTTCTTTCTTTCTTTCTTTCTTTCTTTCTTTCTTTCTTTCTTTCTTTTTCTTTCTATTTACTTATTCATCTATTAATTAATTGGTTCATTCATTTATTTATTTTTAGCATGTTTTTTTAAAGGAAATTAAGCATGAGTATGATTCCTCCCAATAATCTTTATTCAAGTTAAATATCTCATGGAAAGAGAGTAAGGTAATTCTTCAAAAAGGCTCTTTGTTGAATCTGTCCTCAGAAAAAAGTCTCTCGCTTGTTATAGTGTGAATAATAAAATATTGAATAGCCAACATACTGTTTTTAAGGAGATTTTTCTTCTTAACACACAGATTTCAAAACAAGACTACGTAGGTTATCGCTTGAAGACAAGGTTCATGCGGATGGAAAGAGAGACTGACTGAGGACCTTCATAGGAAGAGAAGACCTGAATGGGAAGTCATTTGTGCGAATGGCATTAATAAAGTGCTCTTTCCGATGGCTTAAACAGTCTGTAACTGGTCCTTGGTGAGTGCTGTGGCTGTACGCATCTGTTTAGATGTACTTCACACCCTGGAACTTGGGCCTTGTATAGACAACTGTTACTTGCATGCTTTCTGCCTTTGTAAAAACAAATCCTATATGTTTAAGATAACCTAAAGCCAACTTAATTTTCACTGTGGTGAAAGGCTTTTTATTATTTAAAACCTGAGCAGACCTTTTTATCTTTTAAATATTAAGAAGCAGTGTGTCATCAGTTAAAATATGGCACATAACTCAGTAGACAAAAATCATCAAGGAATGCATTAATAACATGAATAATATTAACATTTGCCATGTATGCATGCAGACATACACATATATAAAGGACGATGTGTATATATGCATGTATGTTTTTATGCATACATGTGTGTATATGTATATATACACACAAATCCTTTAAGCTTTTCAAAGTGTTTTATATATGTTAAAACTGGAGTTTAAATTGCAACTCTGCCTGTAATTCCCTCTGACTGCTTAATAATTTGTCTATCTCCTCAATGCTGCACATCCCTCATAGATAAAGTAGTTAAGACAATACATTTTGTCATGCTGGTGTGTCCTAACCTGACAAATTAAATCCAAAACCTTTAACCAGTAGCACAATACATTGTGAAAGTCATATGATTATACAAATGATGAAAATTAGGTAATTCATACAATTTTGCTGGAATAGAGGCCTAAGGAAGTTCCTTTGAAAGAATTAAGTGAATCTAACTTAGAAAGGACTTTAAATATCATCGAATTGGACTCCCTGCCCAGTATACAAATCTTCACAAGATGCACAACAAAAAGCTAACTTTTTTTTTTAAATACTGGTGGGACTCATTACTTCATCAATCAGTCAGTCAATAATTATTCATTAAGCACATACTATGTACTAGATTCTGTGCTATGTGCTGAGGTATACACAGACAAAAGAATCAGCCAAAAGGCATCATGAATTAGTTCACTTCAGTGCTGGACAGAGCTATTTGTGAGAATATTCTGCACTAGATAACTCAGTAGACAGAATGTGGGAATAGAGTCAGGAAGACCTGAATTCAAATCTGGTCTCAGACACTTACTATCTGTGTGGCCCTGGGCAAGTCATTTAACCTCTGTTTGCCTCATTTTCCTCCACTATAAAGTAGAAATAATAACAGCATCTACATCCCATGTTTGTTACAGAGTTCAAATGAAAGAATATATGTAAAGTAATGAAATTCTAACTCCTCATAAAAATAACCAATAATGTGGACTTTTCATCAATCTTTTCCATAACCAGTAAAAATAAGTATAATTTCAACCTGGATTTATTCTGCATAGCTCCAGAGGCAAGAAATAGGACTAATGGGACCAATGAAAATTACTGAGGAGCAAATTTTGAGTAAATGTAAAGGGGGGAGGATAAGCATTTATATAGTGTCAATTCCATACTGCAGTAAGAACTCGCTATTTAGAAGCATTTTGGTTTAAATGAAATGGATGTTAGACTAATGTGAAAACGTATTTCTAACTCTGCCTGTGCCAGCTGGCTGACTTGGGCAAATCATTTCCCCTCAGAAACCTCATTTTTCATCAGTAAAATGGGGGTGATAAGTGTTCTAGCATCTCATAGGGTTCTTGTGATGAAGGGGTGATATAATGTATATGAAAACTATTTGCTACACAAAAGTATCCTCATCCAATAGAGAGTAAGCTGAGTGGTAATTTAGAGATCTGTGTTCCAGGTTTCCTCTCTTAAATATTGAAACATCACCCTCTCTCCGCACACCTCCTGTGTTTGTCCTTTAATTTGCTGGTAGATGGAGGCCAAGGCCAACTTAGTTCTTTTGTGAATGTTCACGTATTCCAAATTAGCTGGTGCGAAATTACAAGACTTTATTATGGGAGAAAAAACTCCCCGTAAAGAATGTATCTAGATAAGGAACCATTGACAGAAGATCATGATTCTCTACTATACTCCTAGTTTTTCGATATATGAATCATAAGTTTCAGAGAGAAGCATGCCTTAGATTCTCCTTTGCCTTCCTATATTTAAATTGAGCTTATCAGCAACTCAAGGAGATTGCGCTAAGAGTGGGGAAAGAATGTTCACTTAAGACAAAAGACTATAGAGGAAAGAGAGAAAAAAGGAATGGGCAAAAAAGGGAGGGGGGTCCTTGAATAAGTCACTTAAGGCAACATGGGAAAGCTTTGGTTTTAAAGTCAGATAGGATGGTTTCAAATCCCAGTGATGCCATTACTGTATTGGGGACTTTGGGCAAACTCTGGACCTCTGATATCTCATTTGTGAAATGAAGGGGTCAGACTAGATGATTTCCCAGGTCCCTTTCAGCTCTAAGTCTGTGATCGTATAAGTATGTACCTCAGTTTCTTCATATCTAAAACAGGAATAATACTTAGACTAATTACCTCAAAAGTTTTCGTGAGAGAAAATGAGATAATGGGAGTGAAAGCATTTTGTGAATTGTAAAGCATATATAAATGTATGCTATCTTGAAATAATTTTATTGTTATTGATCTTATTTATATCACCTTTACTTTTTTTTGTGGGGCAATGAGGGTTAAGTGACTTGCCCAGGGTCACACAGTTAGTAAGTGTCAAGTGTCTGAGGCAGGATTTGAACTCAGGTCCTCCTGAGTCCAGGGCTGGTGCTTTATCCACTGTACCACCTAGCTTCCCTACCTTTACTTTCAATATATCCCTTGCTCCCCACTCCTACTCTGTGAACCATTCCTTGTAGAAAAAGGTTAAAAAGAGAAAAAAAAACAGTCTAGCAAAAGCAAGCAAAATATCACATGCCTGATAGTATAGGGAATATTTCAAAACCATACAGTACCCTCCTCTGCCAAGAGAAAAAGGGGCAGTTAATCCTCCACTTGAACATTTCGATTCTCTTCTTTTTTCTTCTGTTTACTTTGCTTAATCATTGACTATATTGTTTTCTCAGTTCTGCTGGTTTCACTCTGCATCAATTCATATGTCTTCCCATGCTTCTTTGAAATCTTCAGATCTTTTCTTATACCACAATAATATTTTGTAACAACAAATGTATGAAATTCTGCTTTGATCATATCAATCTACTTAAAATTTACAATAATTCCCTGTTGTCTAATAAATCAAGTTTCATCTCCCCTACTGGACTTTCCAGTCATGTTCTTTTTTCAGTATGTTTTTTCCCCTTTGTTTGAAATATCACCCCCTTTCTCTTCTGTCTAGCTTTCAAAACCTAGCCTAAGCAACCCCTCCACTTCTGCTTAGAGCTTTCTCTGGCTATATCAGCCCTCACTGTTGACTCTACATCCCAATAGTACTTATGAGTCTGACCCATATGACTTAGTACAGAACACTGTTGTGTTCTGTTTTCTCCAACTGTTTCACATTTGTTTGATTGGTTTTCCAAACATAATCATGAGCTCCTTGAGGATAGGGACCTTATCCTTTACTTTATGTGGTTTGTAGCACATACCAAAATGTTGAATCAAGAGCAGAAGTGGAAGAGGTCACTGTTGGTTGGTTGAAAACCAGAAAGAATATGGAGGTAGTGAGCAGCCGAGAACCAGCTCTGGGAGTTGGCTTCTTCTTGTACTATCTCTGACAGTTAGTGACAATTTATTTGTTAGAGATGAGGAGAGTCTCCTGTAAATTCACCTTCATTATTCATTTCTATTTTGTTTTGCATCAGAGTGAACAATTTAAACTAAACTGGATTTTTCTTTTTATCAGGTCGCTTGTAATTATTCTCTTTTCTATACAACAAGTTTATGGGGTAAGTACATCGATTAGAGATTATTTTCAGGCTTTTGATTTTTATAAATTTTACAAAGTAATAAGGAAACCAAACAAAATAGAAGTTTACTTCCTTCTTTCTTCTCTTTCCATTGTGATGTAGTGGGAAACACTTTAGGAGTCAGGAGACTATTCCCCATCTGCCACAAAATGTTATATGATTTTGAGGAAGTTACTTAATCTTTCTATACTTCTGTTTCATATGATAATTCTGAGTGGCAATTTGATCTAATATCAAGAGAGCCCTGGACTGGGTTCTGGCTGCAATGTTGTTACTAACTAGCTGTGTGACGTTGGAGAAGTCACTCCTGCACATGTTTTTTCATCTGTAAAATGAGGGTGTTCAACCAGATGAACTCTTTGAAGTGGACCTAATAGGATATGAATGAAGGTAATGGATGGAAGAGCACGTTGAAATTTCTCAAATGTTACACATACTCACTGTGCTATTAATTCCCTCCATTTTTCTTCTTACTCCATTTCTATACTTTTTCCTTTTCCTCTCCTGTCTCATGAATCAACTTCTTTTCAAGGTCTTATACTCCCCTAACCCTTACAACCAATGGCCAACTCCCTAACTGAAATTGACTTCATCCTGTCCTCTCTTATATTGTCACAGAAAATGTTGCCATCCAAATGATACCACCAAATGAGAAGTGAGAAACATTGTTCAAAAGTCAGATGTTAAGAAAGAATTATTTGAATATGGGACAAATTAGTAATCTTGGGGATTGGAGAGAGGTCTAGAACGACTTTTACTTGAACCTCCACTACAGCAAAGGTAATCATAAGAGTAGCTTATAGAGAGCCATAAGTTTTACTGAGTCCTTGTCCCACAACAACCCATTTTATAGATGAGGGAACTTAGGCTTCAGTTGAGGCTTTAGTCACACTTGCCTCATTGTCTCTCAATCACATCTTTAAATTGTTCAGACTAAGTGAACCATCCCTTATTCTTTATCTAGAGATTCTGAGATGTTTGCTTGTGGTACTATCAGACTACATTACTATCTAGATAAGCCTTGTTTATATATAGGGCAGCTGAGTGGCACACTGGCCCTGGAGTCAAAAGGACCTGAGTTCAAATCTAGCCTCAGACATTTACTAGCGGGGCAAGTCACTTAACCCCAATTGCCTTAAACAAGATATATATCTTACCACTGGATCCAGATGGCTCTGAAGTAAAGAGTGAGGTTGGTGACCTTGAACAACCTTCCCTCTCAGAAATCCAATTCAGTGCAAGTCATGACATCACCCTGATATCATGGTCCTTTTCAAGAAGGAAAGACAAACAACAACAGATTATATTTTAAAATTTTGCTTGCCTAATTTAATAGTTTTGTTGTTTCTAAAATATGTACCATGGGAATTATTGTGCAGTAGTGGTTAAAGGTTTGGCTTGGGAAACAGGAAGAGCTGAGTTCAAGTAACTATATGTTACATGCTGGCTGTGTGACCTTGGACAAGTCACTCACCTCTCAGTGTCCCTGGTTAATTCCCTAAGACTACAAACTATGAACAAATTCCTACACTGTATTTGTTGAAGAAGTTTCCACATTGATAGGTAGCTCTCCATACTGATGAAATCATGCAAATAAATAAATAAATAATGGAATACATACATATGCTATCCATTTTAGAAGAACAGATCTCTGTATAATCTGTTTTACTCTTACAATGGTGTTCTACTTGGTATATTTAAAGCAAGAGAAACTATTTAGGTTCTAGTCAGAGAACTTGTATTTGAATACCAATCTTGCCTCCCTATACAGGTCACTTAATTAATTTCTCTAGTCTCTAGTCTCATTTTCCTCATCTGTAAAATGAGGTGGTGGGTCCAGGATTCATCTAAGGTCCCCTCTTTGCTTGAAACAGCTGTTAAATCTAGGATCCTATCTTCATTTGTGCTGTTTGTTTGTTTCTGTCATCTGTTGCAGACATGCTCTATGACCACTCACCTATCTTTAGGAGCCACTAGCAAACTTTTCTGTGGCCAAAGAATCATTTGCCACAAATCTTTCAATGAAAATGGAAGTAAAAAGAAACACCCTTGTCATTATGATCAAGGTGCATGTATAGCCATTGTCCTTCTAGAGATTTCACTAAACACATAGTAACGTGTATCTCAACCTCAAATGACCCCAGTGTTCAAGTTACCCATGAGCTTGTTTGCAGTCATAGTTTGGCTGGAAGCATTAAAAAAAATCTTATCATGAGTTTCTACTGGCTTTGAACTTAATGTTTCTGCATTTGAAGATAACAAGTGATTTGGGGCTCTCGGACATTTTTTTGGAATTTTCAAATGCATTTTAATTTAAATTATCTAATTGTGAAAACATCTTCACTTATGTACATTGTTTAAATATGTAGCATTACTGAATAATATTCAAATTGAAAAAAATTACATATTCTTCAACCACTGTTTTCCATTGAAAGAAGTATGAATAGTGACATTGAAATGATCTATCCATCATCTATCCATCTGTCTATCATCGATCATCTATCTACATACATACATAAATACATATATCTATGTACATATATACATATATCTGTGTACATGCACATATCTGGATAGATATTATACATTATGCGTTATTTGGGAGCTGGTAATGACCATTTGGCAGAAAGTATGGGGTGGCATTGCAGGAAGGGAATTTAGAGGTAAGCTATTTTAAATCCTTTATGTTATAGATGAGTAAAACTGAAGCACAGAGATCATAGTGTCCCACCCTCTCATTTGTCAGTTTCAGTGTTTCCCAATGGCACTTACTTGATCCAAGCTAAGTGTTCAGTTGTGTACTTAAGAACCTTTTTTTTCAGGAAATCTGAATGTGGAGGACTATGAGGGGGTGAAATGATTTGCCCAAGATTGAACAGTTAAAAAGTATCAGAATCGGGGGCAGCTAGGTGGCGCAGTGGATAGAGCACCGGCCCTGGAGTCAGGAGTACCTGAGTTCAAATTCGACCTCAGACACTTAACACTTACTAGCTGTGTGACCCTGGGCAAGTCACTTAACCCCAATTGCCTCACTAAAAAAAAAAAAGTATCAGAATCTCTGAAGACAAATCAGATACTCTTGCACAATACAGGTGCAATCATTTACACAAAATCACTTTTTTTTTTTTTTGCGGGGCAATGAGATTGTGACTTTCCCAGGGTCACACAGCTAGTAAGTATCAAGTGTCTGAGGCTGGCTTTGAACTCAGGTCCTCCTGAATCCAGGGCCAGTGCTTTATCCACTGTGCCACCTAGTTGCCCCCTTTAAAAAAATTTTTTCCCCACAAAATCACTTTTTAACATTCAGCAGAGTCAGGGATTAGAATTCAAATCTTCTTGTCTTCTGATTTCCTCCTTACCTCCTCCTTTCCTCCCCACTCCCAGCTTAGTGCTCTTACCACAACATTTTAACACAACTTTAGGTTTCAAAACAGGAACCTTAAAAAAGAGAGAAGAAGGTCAAGAGGCCTTTTTGCATCAATATTTGGGTCAGGACTGATCCTCAGATAGAATGGTTAAGGCACTGAATTTTGTGTTCAGAGACTTTTCTCAGCCAGCACTGTTACTCCCATACCAGGATTCTGAGATGAATAGCCCACCACTTCAAAGGTATGTGTTTCCTGTGGGC
Source organism: Dromiciops gliroides (assembly GCF_019393635.1). Classification (NCBI taxonomy): domain Eukaryota; kingdom Metazoa; phylum Chordata; class Mammalia; order Microbiotheria; family Microbiotheriidae; genus Dromiciops; species Dromiciops gliroides. The sequence goes on from NC_057863.1 coordinate 59,490,961, forward strand.
CATAAGTCAATTAATGTATGTAAGTGTTCTTGATTTTTAAATGTAACTGTACATTTAGTAAACTGCTTTCCTTGGAGGTGGGCAGGAAGGAAATAGAAAAATGATGAGTGGGTCAGATGGGTTAGCTGCCATGATAAGGAAGAGGAAATGTGTTATGAAAGAAATTGTCTGAAGCCAGATCATCTTGTGCTGTTGTGCTGTGTCTAACTCTTCATGACCCCATTTTTTGGGGGGCAAAGATACTGGAGTGATTTGTCATTTCCTTCTCCAGATCATTTTACAGATGAGGAAACTGAGGCAAACAGGGTTAAGTGACTTGCCCAGGGTCACACAGATAGTAAGTGTACAAAGTTAGATTTGATCTCCTAAAGATGAATCTTCCTGACTTCAGGCTCAGTGTTCTATCCACTGAGCATCTTGTAATCATATGTATGTATGGGGGTGGGGTATCAGTGAGTGGAAGGGAAATGGGTTCTGTGGTGGGTAAAGTAACCCACTGAGGTCTCATAGTACTTTAAGGGAAGTAGTTTCAGTATGTGACTGAAAAATTAGCCATCAAAGCACCGTACTTCCTTTAGTACCTGAGAATGAGAACCTGCCTGTCTTGGGGATGATGTAAGGAAAATTAGATCAGAAGCCAAACCCAGGTGTTAGTTAAGCTGGACAAAGCTGAATTCTGGAACTAGAAGATCTATCTGTGATTTGCCCACTTACATTCATAATACATCTATACATATACACATACACAGAATAGTAGAATAGCAAATTAAATCTTGTACTCTTAATGTCTCAAGGGAAGTCTTGTACTCTTAATGGCTGACTGAGCTTGTGATATTCTGATAACTCACTATGGAAGAGAAGTACAGAGGAGGAGTTTAGAACACAGCTATAGTCCCAAGGTAGAAATCTAAGGGAAAGGATCCTATTTAATTCTTTGGGTGGTAACAGTAGATGAGAGCAGTAATGAAAGCACAGAACTTTTTGTCTGAGCATACTGCTTGTATTTTTATATCTTTCCCTTACTATTCAATGCTATGGATTTCTCCCTTGATGTTATCAAAGCTGTGGTTAGCTGTCACATTGGAAAGGTGGGGATAAACTAATTCACACTAAAGTATTAATGACTGATAAATGTTACCTCCATGAGTGGCTTTTGCATCTTGACATGGAATAGGTCTTAGACCCAAAGACTGAATTTATAATGTAATAGAAATGAGGCATCTGTGGTAGGCAGGAGGGGGAAAAGATTTCTGTGGAAAACTGGGAGCAGGAAGGATTTTCCCCATGCCTTTCAAACCACAGTGTCACTTATATGGCTGTATAAGTCAACTCATCCCCACAAGTAAGATGGATCCCAGTTATGCATTTGATGACAAGGTGCTTCAGCAGCCTTCCCTGGGTGATAGTTCCCATTTTATTACAATCTTTCCTTGGCCTTAGCTAAATGTCTTTAGGACTCTGCTCACTTCCCTCTCTCCTGGATTATTACATTAATCCATTTCTCAAATCACTCCCCTCTCTCATCTAGCCCCCTCCACACAAAAGCCAAAATTATTTTCCTACATCACAAGTTTGACCATGTCACTCTCCTAGTCAATAACCTCCAGTAGCTCCCAATTACCTTCTGGATAAAATTCTAATTCCTCTTTTTGGCATTTCATGCCCATTACAATTTTATGTCTAGATTTATTAAATATTACTATCTTTCACATATTCCACATTCCAGCCAAACTGGATTACTTACTCTTCTTCATACATCTAAACTAGGTGGCACAGTGGATAGAATGATTGTTGGAGTGGGAGTTAGAAAGATGTGAGTTGAAATCTGGCTAACTGTGTGACCTCAGGCAAGTCACTTAATTCCTATTTGCCTGACTTTCCCCATCTTTAATTGGGAATAATAATAGCCTTTACCTTCCAGGGTTCTTGTGTAGATCAAATGAGATAATATTTGTAAGGCACTTTGCAAACCTTAAAGCGCGATTTAAATAGTATCTTCTATTATTATTATTCCATTTCCCATCTCTGTGCCTTTGTGTAAGCTAGCCCCGGATTCATGGAATGCATTCCCTCTTCTTGGAATCTCTTGCCTCTTGGTTCAGTCCAAGCATCACTTCCCATGTGTAGTTTTTCCTGATTCACCCTCCCACTAGAAAGCTACCCCCCCCCCCAAATAACTCGTACTTTCTTTTTATGCAATTTGCATTTACTTATGAGGTATATTGAATCGAATTGAATATAAACTCTTTGAAGGCAGGGACTCTTTGCTTTTGTCTTTGTATCCCCTGTACCTAGCGCTGTGTGGCTATGTAATAGGTGCTTAACAAACGCTGGGTAGGTGATTAGTATGCATGACTGATTCAGTATCTGGGCCTCAATGGACTGAAAGATAAAAGGAAAATTTGCCAAATTCCCATGAGTGAGTTAGACTGAGTAATTTCATGTCCTTTCATTCCAAAGTAAACCCTGTTTTACTGCTAAACACTTTTTTTTTTTTAACTTTCAGGGTGGAAAGAAGTATTCTGGTCCTTGTGGAGGACGAGATTGTTCAGTCTGCCAGTGTTTTCCTGAAAAAGGATCTCGGGTGAGTGATTAAACAGTTAACTTGGATAAAGTCAGTGACATTTTGAAACATTTAAAGTGATAACCAGGGGATGCTCAATTCTTGGTCATTTAGGGAAATAAATAGCTAACTTTTATTATAACCTTCTTTTTCTTTTCTTTTTTTTTTTTTTTGGTGAGGCAGTTGGGGTTAAGTGACTTGCCCAGGGTCACACAGCTAGTAAGTGTTAAGTGTCTGAGGCCAGATTTGAACTCAAGTCCTCCTGACTCCAGGGTCGATGCTCTATCCACTGTGCCACCTAGCTGCCCCCTGTAACTTTCAATAATGAGAGTTCATCACATCTTGAAGAGCATTTTCCATTGTAATCAGAACACCACACAGGTAGGCATGACAGGCCAAATAATCTGGTTAGTCACAGTGTACATCTTATAAGTAAAGTCAACAAGAATTTTGTTAAGTTGGAATATACATTCATATGGGGTGGCTAGGTGGTGCAGTGAATAGAGCACTGTCCTTGGAGTCAAGAGGACCTGAGTTCAAATCTCACCTCAGACACTTACTAGCTGTGTTACCCTGGGCAAGTCACTTAGCTCCAATTGCCTTAAAACATCCAGGGCCATCTCCAGTCATCTTGATGTATATCTTGCCACTGGACCCACATGGCTTTGAAGAAGAGAGTGAGGTTGGTGACTTTGCACAGCCCTCCCTCACTTAAATCCAATTCAGTGCAAGTCATGATATCACCCTGATGCCATGGTCCTCTTTGAGAAGGAAGGACAAACAAGAACAAGAAATTCATATGTGCATACATACACATCTATGTATATATGTGTAAACATATAAAGACATTTTCTCCCTTTATATGGGAATATAGATACAAATAGAAAGATAGTCCCTGCCCTCAATGATCTATAGTTTAGTGGGGAAACATTTCAGCAATCTTCCATGCATCTGATATGTAGGAAATTTTAAAAATCTAGATCAAGGGCAATAAAAATGTTGAATTCCATATTTTTCACATTGTTTTGATCTGAAAAAATGTTTTCCAGGGCAAGTTATAATGTATATATGATTGTCTTATGCCTGAGAGCAAATCATGTGTTCTTGTTGTTTTTTGTTTTTTGTTTGTTTTGTTTTTTTTTGGCGAGGCCATTGGGGTTAAGTGACTTACCCAGGGTCACACAGCTAGTAAGTGTTAAGTGTCTAAGGTTGGATTTGAACTCAGGTCCTCCTGAATCCAGGGCCAGTGCTTTATCCACTGAACCACCTAGCTGCCCCCAAATCATGTGTTCTTAATCTAGTTTCCAGTGAAGAAGAGCAATCATGGAAAAGGAAGGACCAGTTCTTTATTGTAAGGGGCCCAGACATAGCCTTACTTCCCTCACCCCTATTATATCTATTTCTGCTAGTGAAGAAAGAAATTTGGAAGATGGCTTCATAGACAAAACCATACTAAAATTTTTAATAAGGTCTCTATACTATCATAGACTTGGGCTGGACACTCTCAGTCATTTTCCTAAAGGCTCCCTTGTTCATGCTAGACTTTGAAAATTTCTGATTCAGAGTACAAGTTGATGGGAGAAAGAGGAAAATGGATAGAAATGGAAAGAAATATCTTGGAAAAAATTCTGTTCTCTGCATGTGACTCCCTTTTTTGTAACTTGCTTTTTATTATAAAATCTTTTTCAAAACTTAATGAATGTTGGTTTCTGAGATGAGGCTCTGGAATTCCATGGGGGTGGTTAATCCCCCTGTTGTTTCAACTTGGCTGGAATGATAAAAAAAGCAAAAATACTCCACAGTCTTCTAGGAAGGTGTGTTCTGAAAAGCTCTGGACAATTCTTTGAGTCAAATCTCGCCAACTCCTTTGAAGTCTGACTTCCCTGTGTCAGTCTTGTGTGGAATGTACATGACTACTTAAGAAATAAAACTCAGTAAAGATTAGTGGGCTGGGACTTGGGAAAAGGCACCCTTGAGGGGAAGGACTATGTCTTCTGTAACTTTGTATCCCATAGGCTCTTGTGTGTAGTAGACACGGAGTAAGAATGAGGGTCTTTACGGGTTAATTTGACTGTACCACAGCCCACTGGATTGGCATGAATATCTCTTGCTCTCTTATTATTTACTCTCAAATCAGGCAGGCCCTTCTGAACTCATATCAAGCTACTTTGAGTGTGTAGTGGGAGGAGAATCAGACCTAAAAATACACAGAAGAGAGTGGAAAGAAGTTCAGAAGGGGACAAAGAGAAGCAAGGCAATGTGGACCCAGGCTTCTTAGGCCTGGCTCTATAACTCACTAGTCTCATGACCTGCAGCGAGCCAACCTCTTAAAGTCTGTTTCCTTATCAGCTAAATGGAGATCTTAATACTTGTTCTGCCTAGCTCATGGGATTTTTTAGAAGAATTAAATGAGGTCATGTCTGTTAAAAGCCCTTCAAAAACTGTAAAGTATAATAGAGATATAGGGTACTAAGGTCCTGATGTCTGCATGTGAGGTGAGGGAATCACACTCAAGTACATTTTTGGGCAATAGACTCTGATTATAATTTGGCCTGAATTAAGGCTGTCAGTACAAGATCAAGGAGAGAATCAGAAAATCACAGAACTACCAAATTTCACAGTAGGAAGGGATAATAAGATCCATCTAGTGCCACTGGTGTCTGACAAAGGATTCCCTTTATTATAAATCTTGCTTAAAGCTATCAAGTGAGGGAAAAGTAGCTCGTGGCCCCTTTGACTTTTGGGTGGTTCTAATTATTAGAAGGGTGGCTAAGTGGAACAGTGGATAGAACAATGGGCCTGGAGTCAGGAAGATTCATCTTCCTGAGTTCAAATCTGACCTCAGACACTTACTAGGTGTGTGACCCTAGGAAAGTCACTTAATCCTGTTTGCCTCAGTTTCCTCATCTGTAAAATGATCTAGAGGAGGAAATGGCAAACCACTCCAGTGGGGTCACGAAGAGTCAGACACAACTGAATGACAATTGTTAGAAAGTTTTTTTGCTTACATCAAAACTAAATCTCCCTTTCCTTGATAGCAACCCATTTCTTCTAGTTCTATCCCTTGGGACCAAGGAGAATAAGTAATTACTCTTTCATATCAAGTACTTGAAGACAACTATCAAGTCTCTTTCATGTCCTTTCCTCCAGGCTAAGTGTCTTCAATTCCTTCAACCAGTTCTCATATGGCATGAATTTTAAATTCTTCTTACCATGGTGTTTGCCATCATATGAACATTCTCCAGCTTAAAAATATCTTTACTAAAATGTGGTGCTCAGAATTTACCCTTCCAATGGGTTCTGACCAGGGCAGAAGACAGTAGGGCAGTCACTTCCTTATTGCTGAACATTATGCATCTTTTGTTTTGTTTTGTTTTTTGGCGGGGCAATGAGGGTTAAGTGACTTGCCCAGGGTCACACAGCTAATAAGTGTTAAGTGTCTGAGGCCAGATTTGAACTCAGGTCCTCCTGAATCCAGGGCTGGTGCTCTATCCATTGCACCACTTAGCTGCCCCCAAACATTATGCATCTTTAAAAAAATTTATTACTATGACTTGTACTAACATAACAAATATTAACATTTATATTTCCTTATACAAAGAATAGAGAAAGAGGATCCATATATGACATAGTACATTTCTGTTATCTGCAACTCAGGGTTTTGGGGGTATATATTAAATTTAATGTGGTGGTTCCAACATTGCCTTGCTTGTCTATGTTCCCTTCTGAGCTTCTTTCTGTTTTCTTCTGTGTGTATACATATGTACATACACATGTAAACATATATGTATCTATTTTTTCAGTGTTTCATTGATGATGAAATCTTATCATCCTTTTTCTTCTTTTTTTGGTGCTGTGTCTCTTTTAGATGAATGCAGCTGGGCAAGGCCTATAGCATGGCTTAGTGCGTAGAGTCTTAAGTGCCTTAAAGTCACAGACCAGAAGTCAACTCCTGCCAGCATCAGGTTCTTTGTAGTTCTGAGATTCTGTGACAACTGAATTCAACAAATTCAGTTTAACATTGGGCTGGGGGGCCCTGGGCTAAACATCTCATCTCTCAGTGCTCCAGGAAATCCTTTAAGATTAAAAGTTGTAGAGAAGATACTAATCTTCATTGGTAGGAGAGGGTTCCCCACTAGGGGATCATAGTAGCTTTTTTGGATAAATTACTGCCTAACCGTACTCTCCATATCTTCTCTATCTAACAGTGTTTTCACCTGTGCTGTCCCTATTAACTTTTATCTCATTACATTTTGGGGGGTGGGGTGGGGCAATGGGGGTTAAGTGACTTGCCCAGGGTCACACAGCTAGCAAGTGGCAAGTGTCTGAGTTCGGTTTTGAACTCAGGTCCTCCTGAATCCAAGGCCGGTGCTTTATCCACTGTGCCACCTAGCTGCCCCTTATCTCATTACATTTTACCTGCTGTTCTTGCTTAGCAAGATCTCATTGAATCTTGATTCTGTCTTCTCTGTTGGTTCTGCTCCAGGCCATGTCTCTCCCTTGCCTACTTCTCAACCTGGCATTTGAAACTCTCCATGATATATCCCTAACCTATCTTCTCTGTGTTACTCCACTCACTTTGTCCTGAATACTTCTTCTTCTTCTTCTTTTTTTTTTTTTTTTTTGCAGGACAATGAAGGTTAAGTGACTTGCCCAGGGTTACATAGCTAGTAAGTGTCAAGTGTCTGAGGCCGGATTTGAACTCATGTCCTCCTGAATCCAGGGCTGGTGCTTTATCCACTGTGCCACCTAGCTGCCCCTGTCCTGAATACTTCTTACCCATTTCCATGTCTGTGACTTTCTTCCAGACATTTTCTCTTGCTTGAAATGCCCTTTCTCATCTTCTCAACTTTTCTTACACTCATCTTTTCTTCAGAGTCCTCCTCAAACCCAAGGACTGCCCTGGACAGTCAGTCAATAGACATTTATTAAGCATCTATTACTACAAGCCAATCACAGTGCTAAGCCCTGGGGAATATAAAGAAAGGCAAAAGACAGCCCCTGCCCTTGGAGAACTCAATCTAACTTGAGACACACCTTGAAAACAACTATAGGCAGACAACCTATATGGAGGATAAATAGGAAATAAGCAACAGTAGTAAGGTACTAGAATTGAGATAGATTCAGTAAAGTTTCCTGAAACATCCTGAAACATCCTAGTCCCCAAATTCAAACAAACATGTTTTTAAAAACCTAAAAGGGAAAAAAAAGATTCTATCAACACATTAGTAAGAGGTAAGCAGTTTTTCTGTGATAAAATTCTGGCCAAGCTATCAAATATTTGCCAGAACCAATCTCTCTCTCTCTCTCTCTCTCTCTCTCTCTCTCTCTCTCTCTCTCTCTCTCTCTCTCTCTGGGTTCCTATAAACATTAGTGTCAGTTTCATTTACTTGGTACTTACTTATCACAGCCTCTTGTCTTAGTCATTCTCTTATGTGTTCATGTCTTAATCTTCCCAGTCAGACCACATACATCTTGAGAGCATTGGCTTAGGTCTTATGTCCCATAATATCCCTGTGTTGCTTTGTACAGAATATTTACTCAATAAATATTATTAGATTGTTTGATTTGTTAATTGATTCCATTGACCAACTATTGACAATTAGCTATAATGAACAATTGACAGCTATAATGAACAATTAACAACAATTAACTAATCAGTTGGTTAGCCAACTAGCAAACTCTTGGGTGAAGGCCTAAAGACCATTAGCTGAGAGCCAGGGAGAGGATGAGCTACTGAACTGCCCATTTCTTGCATCAGAAAAGTAATTCCCTTCAGTTCTCTCCCATATTCACATAGCAGTCTGACATATAGCTCACTAAGGCACTTGGGTTTCTTACAATTATCTATTTTATACCCCTACAAGCTTGTGAGTTCCATAAAAGCAAATGTGTCTTATCTAGGGCTTTGTGTCTCTCTATTGCCTACTACGGTGCTCTGAACATAGTAGGTATTGAATTAGGAAAGAAATAACGAAGGAAGGCAAGGATGATATTCAAAGGAGCTGTGTGCAAATAGGAGTGTGGGGCATCTAGATGGGGGAAAAAAGGCAAGAAAACAGCTTCAAATTCTTCCCCTCTCTTCCTTGAGCTTTTTGTTAAGTAAATAATCTCAGTTCAATGGGAAAATTAGTGTTTTTGGCTGGGATCAATGCCCTGGTGAATGACTCATCCAGGCACAGGAACTAGACCTTTGAACTGAAGTCATCCATGTTCTACATACAGTTAGTGGAGAGCCGTGACATAGGCTAGATTACAGATTGTCACATTTTACCTTAGTGACAAATGGGGATTTTCAGTCAAGGGAGAATGAGCAGACCTGTGTTCATCCTCATAGTCACTCAACCAATGTCAAACTGAATTTAATGAATCTCAGAATTGGCAAGGATCTTATAGAAGCAGTCTAGTTCAACTCCCTCTTGACCAGGAGTCACTTCTGGTTAACACTTCTAATGGTATTTCTAACAAATAGTCATTCAGCTACTATTTTTTTCTTCTTTTAAAGACTAGATCTTCTTGTCTTGCCCAGGCTGGAAATAAAATGGCCCCTCGTGGTCCCGATCCCAAGGCTGACCAGTATGGAAGCTTTCACCTGTTCTGTTTTTCCCATCTGGGCCAGTTTTCCTTTCCTTAGACAGCTAAGTGCTCCTCCACTCTCTTGAGGCTCACTATATTGGCACCTTAGAGTAGACACCCAATCAGCTTTAGCCCTTCTACAGGTGAGCTGCTCATGCAATCCAGCAGCCTCAGCTTCCCCCAAGCCACCACACCTGACCATCCAGCTCCTTAACAAAGATCAAGTCAGACCCACTGCTCTTTAAAACGGCACATTCTGCTTTTGCATAGCTCTCATTTTTAGGATTTTTTTAACCTAAGTTCAGTCTAAATTTGTTCCTCTGAAACTTCAGCTCTTCTATAATCTAAGCCCTTGGAAAACAGATACCACACCTTACGATTTCCCATATGCTCAAAATGTAATTTATTCATTTCCTGCCCCCCCAACAAATATGCATTAAGTACCAGTTGTCTAGGGTGCATTGGGCAAGGTTCTGGGGGAGATAGAAGGTTTACATAATCAGTGGTCCCTGATCTCATGAAGTTTACAGGCTAGTATGGACATATAATAGGTGCCTAAAGAATATGAGTAATTGAGGTCACTCTTGGTCACTTGGATGTGACTCCCATAGAAGTTGCCTGAAGGTAGAATACTAGCATCTGACGATTGCTCGAGGAGTTTTCTCATGGGATTGTTGTTTAAGTGGTAGCATCTTCATCTGTGGGTACAGGGATGGAAGAAATGCATCAAGGGGACTTTCCAAGGGTTTGTTTTGTCTCCCTCATTCTACTATAAATTATTTGAGGACTAATACAATACTTTCTCTTCTTTTTTAAAATATATTTTTTAAATTTTTGGACTTGGGAATTAATAATAATAATGTTGTTGTTGTTGTTCAGTTGTTCTTAGTTGTGTCTGACTCTTTGTGACCCCATTTGGGGTTTTCTTGGCAAAGATATTGGAATGGTTTGCCATTTCCTCCTCCAGCTCATTTTAGAGATGAGGAAACTGAGGCAGACAGGGTTAAGTGACTTGCCCAGGGTCACATAGCTAGTCAGTGTCTGAGGCCAGATTTAAATTCACAAAGATGAGTCTTCCTAACTCTACGCTCAGTGTTCTATCCACCATGCCACCTAGTATGTGCCAGGTCCTATTCTGAATGCTTTACATTTATAATCTTATTTGATCCTCAGAACAACCTTGGGAGGCAGGTGCTATTATTTTCCCCATTTAACAGTTGAGGAAACTGAAGACTTGTTCAAGGTCATAAAGGTCATACAGGTCATACGTGTCTGAGGTTGGTTTTGAATTCAGGTCTTCCCAATGTCAGACCCGGCACGCTATCAACTGCACCTGTTTCCTTTCTTCACCACAGTCCCTAACATCTAGCATAGATGTCTGCCTATAATACAGGCTGAATGTTAAAAAATGAACTGACTTTCCAAACCCTGCTAAATTTCAGCTCTGTTTGGTGTTTGGTGAAGTAACAGTGACACCCAGTGGCTCTATGACTTAGTTACAATCAAGCAGCCTTTAAAAAAAAAAAAAGCTCCAAGAATTCCTCCCAGGTTTTTCTGACATCTTTCCATCAGTCAATTAAGCAGTTAATTAATATTTATGGTAAGCCTGTGATGTTCAAGGCCCTGTAATGATGGATGTCATGGGGAATATAAATATATAAAAGAGTCTCTATCCTCAAGGAGCTGATCTATATCCTTATTAAAATCATCACCATCAACAAAAAATATTTAACACAAGACAGCATGCGCTAGAATTTGGGCATTTGGAGCTGCGAGAGATCACAGAAATTATATCGTCCAGCTCTCCTTTTACAAACCAAGGCCCCAAGAGGGGAAGTGATTTGTCCAACATCCCACGGATGTGAATGAGAATTTGAAGGACAGTCCCCAGCTCCAAATCTGATTCTCTTTCTACTACAGTATGCTGGATTTAATTGAGTGATCGACTGTGTGGCACAGGCCACAAGTATCATGGATATCCAGAAGAGAGGAGACTCACTAAGGGGAGCTGCCGTGATGGCAGCATAGGCCAAGTCTGGCTGTCCCTTGAACTCCACATTTCCAAACTGGTATGAGCTCTGTTGGTCAGGTTTTGCAATGTGGTATCAATATAAGGCTACCGGGGTACCCAAGGAGGGGCTATCAGGTCAAAGCGTGGGGCCTGGGAAGGAAGGGAAGGGAAGGAGAATGAAAAAAAGGAAGGAGAAATGGAAGGGAAGAGGAAGGCAAGGGGAAGAGAGGGAAGGAAGAGAGGGAGGGAATGAAGGAAGGAAGAAAGGAGGGAAGGAAAGAGGAAAGGAAAAAAAGAAGGAAGGAAGGAGAATGAAAAAAAGGAAGGAGAAGTGGAAGGGAAGAGGAAGGCAAGGGGAAGAGAGGGAAGGAAGAGAGGAAGGGAAGGAAGGAAGAGAAGGAAGGAAGGAAGGAAGGAAGGAAGGAAGGAAGGAAGGAAGGAAGGAAGGAAGGAAGGAAGGAAGGAAGGAGGAAAGGAAGGAAGGAGGGAAGGACAGAGGACATTAAAATCACTGACACTTCAAGGAGTTAAAGAAAACTATAGTTAGTTAGGACTTGGTCTGCGCCTAAGAAAATGGGTAGAATGTGGATGGGTAAAACAGAGAAAGGAGATAATTCAGGTGAAGGAAGAGACATCACCAAATGCCTAAAGGTAGGAAGGAGGGCAAGACTTAGAGCAGCCAGTGTATGATCAGAAGCTGGTAAATGAAGTGTGACAGTGGTGAAGGGTCATCATCTGAAGGCTGGTTCTTGGGCAGCAGATGCTTGTCTGTTGCTAAGCCCACACTCAGAACCTCTTCACTTGGGTTAAACCATCAGAACTTGTGCTGGGCTCACCTACATCAGTAGAAGAAAGCATTTATTAAGTACTGACTATGTCAGGCCCTGTGCTTTAGAAAGACAGGGTCTTCTCCATTGCATAATGAGACATCAAATCTGGGCCTTAATTGAGAATAATTAAATAATACAGCTACACTGACCTCCCAAACTGATTTCTTTTACCATTTGTCTTCCTGACTAATGGACTTCCTAGTGGAAAAACTGGGAGTCAAAGAAAAAGTAGAGAACTTTGACTGAAGCCGGATTATGGCAACTCCATTAATTCTTGTCCCTTCCAAGGTGGTGCTGGAACTCTTGACTTTCTGTGTAATCCTTGCTTGCCTGGAACGAGATAAGTGAACATTAAAAAGATTGATTTTAAGGTGTTTAGGTAAAAATTCTATTAGTCTGTTGCTCTTTCTCTCTGTCTCTGTGTCTCTGTCTCTCTCTCCCCCTCTCCCTCTCCCTCCTTCCCTCCCTCTCTCTGTCTTCTCCCTCCCTCTCTCCTTGTCTGTCCCCTGTCTCTGTGTCTTTCTCCTATCTCTTAATATCCTCACTCCCTCTTTCCTTCCCTTCCTCCCCCCTGTCTCTCCGTCTCAATTTCCTCTCTTCCTTTCTCCTTGTCTCCCTCTCCTCTCTGTTCTCTCTCTCCCTCCATCTCTCTCTCTCTCTCTCTCTCTCTCTCTCTCTCTCTCTCTCTCTCTCTCTCTCTCTCTCTCTCTCTCCCCCTTGCCCCCCTCTCTCTCTCTTTCTCAATTTCCTCCCTCCCTCTCTCCTTGCCTCCCTTCCCTCTCTTCTCTCTCTCTCTCTCTCTCCCCCTTTGCCCCTCTCTCTCTGTCTCTGTTTCTCTCTCAACTTCCTCCCTCCCTCTCTCCTTGCCTCCCTTCCCTCTCTTCTCTCTCTATTCTCTCTCTCTCTCTCTCTCTCTCTCTCTCTCTCTCTCTCTCTCTCTCTCTCTCTCTCTAGCTCACTTGCTCTCGCTCTCTTTCTCTCTCTCTCTCCTCCTTTGCCCCCCTCTCTCTGTCTCTTTGTCTCTCTCTGTCTCTCCTCTCTCACTGTCTCTTTCTCCCTCCCTCCCCCTCTGTCTCTGTCTCTCTGTCTCTGTCTTTCTGTCTCTCCTCTCTCTGTCTTTCTCTGTCTCCCCCTCCATCCCCACCCCCAGGTATGATTAAGTAATAGTCGTCTCTCCTGGCATTAGTCAAGATAATTTCCTGCCTTAGACAACTGACAAGGAATTTATTGATATTGGATGGCAAACCAGGCCTGATATTATATTTCTACATTGAGCATGATTTCCTTCATTCTTTATTTAAACAGCTGGCCTGAAATGGTAATGTTGTGGGAGCCTTGTTAGATGGGCACAAATAATGGATGTTTGGTCTGAACAAAGCTTTCGGTCATTATAGGTCTTCAAACTGCAATAAAGGGAGACAATCCTCTGGCTTTGCATGGCATGCTAAAGTTGTATCAGCTGTCAAATCTACTGTGAATCTTGGATTCCTCCTTACTGCTATCAACCATGCACTGAATTAAATGTGTGTAGTAGCAAAATATTTTTAAAAACTAAAAATGAATTAAATACAGCAGTTCTGGAAATATGTTATCATTCTGGATAGTTTATAACCATCCCTTTTATACCATCCCTTATACTCCATTTTAACATGGAGTAATTTTTTTTTTTTTTTGCGGGGCAGTGGGGGTTAAGTAACTTGCCCAGGGTCACACAGCCAGTAAGTGTCAAGTGTCTGAGGCCAGATTTGAACTCAGGTACTCCTGAATCCAGGGCCAGTGCTTTATCCACTGCACCACCTAGCTGCCCCAACATGGAGTAATTTTCGAGGGGAAAAACTGATGAAATGGGAGACAGCTAGGTGGTGCAGTGGATAAAGCACCAACTCTGGAGTCAGGAAGACCAGAGTTCAAATCCGGTCTCAGACACTTGACACTTACTAGCTGTGTGACCCTGGGCAAGTCACTTAGCCACAACTGCCTCATAAAAAAAAAAAAGAAGAAGAAAGAAAAGAAAATGATTACATTATTTTTGTAATTAATTATCATTTTTCTACTTTGAAAAAATAAAACCCACTATGTCTGTCATTGATTTTAATTCATGTAAATTTTTTTTCTTACATAACCTTGAAAATGAGCAAAAAACATTCATTAGTCCACACAAGCTTTCCACATCCTGTCCTGTACCAAGGAGTCTTTTTCTTCTTTTTTTCTCCTGAGCCTCATGATTTTATTGGGGTAGGAAATCCACTGAACAAAATTCTCTTACCAGTACCAGTCAATAACTGTCATACAACTTCAGAGAGGTTGGAAAGGATGAAGAATAAGAAAAGCACTCAGTTTTGCCGGGGGCACAGAGAGTTTCAGTGACTTCCCAGGCTCCCTCAGCTACTATGGGTCAGAGTTCCTAGGTGGACACACTCAGTACTTCCTGATTTCCAGGTCCCTTTACTAACCATTGGACCATTTTGTCTCTCATGGAGCTAGACAAATAACACATCGATGAAATCAGTATCCTTTTTTTTATTCGCCTGCGGGCAAATTATTCCTCATTCAATCATCACTGTATATATAAAATGGACTACTTTAAAATGATGTCTAGGTGGGCGTTAACTCACTGTTTATGCCTAGATTTTCATTTTATTTTCTTTCTTTTTAAAAAATTTTCATTTTATTTTCAAGCTTTAATTTTTGGCTTTCATTTTAGATCTGTTATCCTAAAGTCCTATCTTTTAGGCAGAGGATGCAATTTCCATATGAGGAATTTGGGGAGTCAAGGTATAAATTGTGTGTTTGCTTAAAGTTAAAAATTTAAAAAGTGAATTTTTGCCTCTTTTATTGGTATGGGGAATTCTAGGTGAGGCAATTTCCTCTACTAATGCACAACTCATAACCTTAGAGTTACCTGGGGCACAGAGAGGTTAAGTGATGCAAATATCATACCCAGTACAGGTAAAAAGTAGGATTTGAATCCAGGACTTTCTGTGTAGCTATACCACATTTCTTGTCTTTTGAATTTAAAGAAAAAAAATCAAGGAGTTATGTAAATGAATGATTATTCTTTGTATGTATTTTCTATTTCTTTCTCTTTCTATGGGACTTAGGGTAAATCAATATGTACGGGACCTAATTTCTGTAAGTGTTACTCACATCTCTTTAGCCTTTTAAGATGCTACAGATTTCCTTTAAAACACCAGGCTTGAAGAGGCGGTTGTTGCTGCTGCTGCTGCTGTTATTATTGTTGAGGTTTTGACAGTGGGTCTGTCTGTCGGTCTTGCCCAACCTGGAATTGTGGCAGCTACTCACAGGCCTGACCCCAGCACTGCTCTTGAAGCACAGAGGTTTTGACCTACTCCATTTCTGACCTGGATCAATTCATTTTCCCTTAGACTGGTAGAGCTCCCCCACCCCCACCCCCGCCCGCCCCCGCCCCATTCTCCCAATTCTGGGGATTCACCCTATTAGTGCTGGACTTGGTTTAGATGCCTGACCAACTTTAGCCCCTCTGCAGCTGAGAACTCCCAGAGTCAAACACCAGCTTCAGCGTTCTCTCCAGGAGAAATAACAGGCATGTGCCACCGTGCCTAGTTGAGATAGATATTTTTAATTTACCAAGCAAGTTCTAATTTTCACAAAGCCTTGCCTTCATCTTCCTGCTCATTTTCCACTCACTTTTATGAGATGAAAATTTGGCTTGAAAAGGAAAAAAAGTTATACATATAAGATCAAAGTTGAATTTGGGAAATTTAGTTAGAGATCTCTGGTAGGAAAGAAAACACTTTTAAAAAAGCACCATTGAGCCTAAGAACTGGGAGGGAAGCCCAAGGTTATCAAAACCACCCTTGTTAGCGGTATCAGATCTATGGGGGTATTCACTGAAATCAAATAGCCAGGGAAAAACAAACTGTTTTTCTCCTAATGCTTCTAAATGCTCACTGTTTTCCTGATTGAATATCATTATTTGTCCTGGTTGGCAGGGGCAAAAAGAAGGAAGTAGCTTGTTATAACTATTTTAGCAGCGCTTGGCACATAGTAGGCACTTAATTAATGCTTATTGACTGACTGACCTCAATGTCCCCTTTGTGGATTTATAACAAGAGGGAAAAGTAACTCCCTCCCTTCTGATAGACACCCCAAATTTGAAAAGGGAGCAGAGCCAGGGTGTTTATGGGTCTATGCATGACCAGGAATTCATTCATTCGTTCAATCATCACTGTATATATAAAATTGACTTCTTTAAAATGATGTCTAGGCGGGCATTAACTCACTGTTTATGCCTAGATTTTCATTTTATTTTCTTTCTTTTTAAAAATTTTCATTTTATTTTCAAGCATTAATTTTTGGCTTTCATTTTAGATCTGTTACCCTAAAGTCCTATGTTTCAGGCAGAGGATACAATTTCCATATGAGGAATTTGGGGAGTCAAGGTATTCATTACAGTTAGTGGATGGTAGGAGTATGTCTGAACAAAGGTCCTTTTATACCCCTTTTATTTAGTGTACTGCTTCCTCTAGAAGATCACAATGGTTGTGGCATTCAGTGCTCTTATGTGAGAGAAGACATAGAGAGTGGGGGAGAGAAGATTCCTCTTTCCTCTGTGCCAGAGATATTGAAAGTTTTTTGTCATCCGAGACTCAGGAGGAAAATTAAGTCAAGGATCTGTCCCTCTGAAACATAAGGGTTGGGATGGACATTGGAGGTCATCCAGCTCTACCTGCTCCTTTTGACAGGGGATGAAATAGACCTGGAAAAGTGAATTGACTCGCCCAAGGTCACATAGAGAGTAAGTGTGAACTTGTGCCTTGCTGCTATAGCCTTTGACCACACAGAGTCATTGGGACACAACAATGAGGAATTAATTGGTGCAGGACTTGAAGAAAGAAGAAGGGTAGTATCAGACTGTAAAATAGAGAGTAAGTGATTGTGAGGACTCTGCATGAAATTTATCATTTGTATTCCCATTACACCGAGATAATCCCTTAAGTTTTTCTGCAGAATGAGACAGGGCTAGGGACACATTTCTTAAGATTAGTGCATACTAGGGGGCAGCTAGGTGGTGCAGTGGATAAAGCACTGGCCCTGGATTCAGGAGGACTAGAGTTCAAATCCTGCCTCAGACACTTGACACTTACTAGCTGTGTGACCCTGTCACTTAACCCTCATTGCCCCACCCCCCCCAAAAAGATTAGTGCATACTGCTTCAGAACCTTATCTTTTCTTCTTTTCAGGGCCAACCTGGACATCTAGGACCACAAGGCCCCATTGGAAATTTAGGACCTCCTGGGCCCATTGGATTACCAGGAGAGAAAGGAATGAAAGGTGAGAGTGGACTTCCTGGACCAGTGGGAGAAAAAGGAGATAAGGTAAGACTTTTTTTGTAATTTAAAAAGGTAATATTTGCTACTGGCCACCTAAATGGCATTTTAAATACTTGCAAACGCATTAGAAATTATATATCAGTGTAAAATCCAAGTAAATAGTATAACTGAATGTTTTTTTAACCCATGTATTCTCATTACTTTTCTTATTAAATTACTATTCTCATTAAGTTAACTTACTTGCTATTCCAATCATGGAGTATGCTTTATGTTGGTTGTGCTTTCTGATATTTTCAGGGTCCAACAGGAGTACCCGGCTTCCCAGGTTTGGACGGCATACCTGTAAGTAACTCTTGAAAAAGTCTTATTTTAAAAATGAAGCTCATTTAAGCCATACTTAGATATTTGAACCAAACCCAAGACAATGTCTTACTTATCCTTATATCCATATGTGCAAAAGAAATGTAATTGCTTATGTATTTTGTCCATCTCACTGAAAAAGGAAATGTGATAACTGGGAGATTGAAAATGATGCATATGCAGGGCAGCTAGGTGGTGCAGTGGATAAAGCACTGGCCTTGGATTCAGGAGGACCTGAGTTCAAATCCAGCCTCAGACACTTGACACTTAACTAGCTGTGTGACCCTGGGCAAGTCACTTAACCCTCACTACCCTAAAAAAAAAAAAGAAAAGAAAAGAAAATGATGCATATGGAGCCCAAGGTTCTCAAACAGGTTAAGGGAAGTTTCCAAAATGTAAAATCACTATATCACTCGATATGGCACCAGGAGCTCTATCAAGAACTGTGACTCCATACTTAAAGTTATGCTTTGACAATGATGCCTAATAAAGAGGAGAGGGGGCCTGAACAATTGATAGTCTCATGCTTGGATACCCAGCCACTTAAACTCTTTTGCTCAAATACTAATAACATATTTGTAATTTATAAAAGTGCTATATATAAATGAGTTCATTTTTCCCCTCAGGGCTATCCTGGACCTCCAGGGTCAAGAGGTAAACCTGGCATTGATGGACGCAATGGTTCAAGAGGAGATCCAGGGTTTCAGGGAGAGAGAGGAGCACCAGGACCAGAAGGTCCAGCTGTAAGACATTACTACCAAATGACAATAGAAATCCGTGTGCCTTCCAAGAGCAAGCCTTGTAGCTTTAGCAGACAGATGTATACTCAATCTGTAGCTTATCAGCTTTGTAGACTGTTGTCTACTACTTGAAAGTCCTTGCCTTTTATTGTATGCAAAAACATTCTGGGAAACCCTGAAGTGAAAAATTATTAATAAAGCAAGCATGTTTTATAAATAAATACACATGTATGTGTATAAATATATAGTGCATAACTTCTAGTTGTCTACTTATCTATCATATATCCATGTATCTATCATTCCTTCCATCCATCCATCTGTCCATCATCTACCTATCATTTCTATCTATCCATCATCTACCTATCATCTACCTATCATTTCTATCTATCCATCATCTATCTATCATCTATCTATCTATCTATCTATCTATCTATCTATCTATCTATCTATCTATCTATCTATCTATCTATCTATCTTTCTCCCTCTCTCCCTTCTTTTCTTTCCCCCCACCACTGGTATCTATTTACCTACCTACCTACCTTTCATTTCTTTCTATCTATCTATCTAGATATCTATCTATCTTTCTCCCTCTCTTCCTTTTTTTCTTTCTCCCCATCACTGGTATCTATCTATCTATCTATCTATCTATCTATCTATCTATCTATCTATCTATCTATCTATCTATCTATCTATCTATCTATCTATCTGTCTGTCTATCTTTCTATCAGTCTATCTATCTGTCTATCTATCTTTCTCCCTCTCTTCCTTCTTTTCTTTCTCCCTATCACTGGTATCTATCTATCTATCTATCTATCTATCTATCTATCTATCTATCTATCTATCTATCTATCTATCTATCTATCTATCTATCCATCTACCTATTATTTCTATCTATCATTTATCCTATCATCTATTATCATCATCTATCCTTTTCCCTCTCTCCCTTCTTTTTTTTCTCCCCATCACTGTTTTGTCATTCATTTGTCATTCATTGTTTTTTTGTGGGGCAGTGGGGGTTAAGTGACTTGCCCAGGGTCACACAGCTAGTAAGTGTTAAGTGTCTGAGGCCGGATTTGAACTCAGGTCCTCCTGAATCCAGGGCCAGTGCTCTATCCACTGTGCCACCTAGCTGCCCCTTCTCCCCATCACTGGTACTTACCTACCTACCTACTATCATCTCTCTCTCTCTCTCTCTCTCTCTCTCTCTCTCTCTCTCTCTCTCTCTCTCTCTCTCTCTCTCTCCCTCCCTCCCTCCCTTCGTCCCTCCCTCCCTCCATCTATTTATCTATGTCTCATTGTGAATGGTAAAGGCTTATGTGATATGTGTGTGTGTGTGTGTGTGTGTGTGTGTGTATAGAGTAAAAGTTTGCCTTAAATTTTCATAGTGGAATCTTGTTTCTTGATTAAATATTTTAAACTTAATTAAGGTAAAAAACTTGGGTTCAGTTACACCTCTTAAAACATGAATAATGTAAATGTTATGTGCTTCCTCCTGTATTGGTCTCCTTTGCTACAGGGGAATGTGATATAGTACAAAGATAATTGATTTTGGCATTATCAGATAAAAGAACATTATTATACCTTAGAGGCTATTGGATGCAGTGCCAATGCCCTCACTTTGCAGATGAGAAAACTGAGGCAGAGAAAGATAAAGTCTGAGGTAGGTTATGAACGCAGGTCTTCCTGACTCTAGACCCATTTCTGTGTCTACTTATTTCTACTTCCTGCATTCAAATCCTGGCCCTACTTTTGTTTAACTTTTCACTAAGGTATGTGACCTTAGACCAGTCCCTTCCTTTCTGTAGGGTCCAGTTTTCTGATCTGTAAAACAGCGGGGAAGGAATAAATGATCTCTCCAGTCTCTTCAGCTCTGGCATCCAGTGATCCCAATGCATTGATGTTCCATGTCACTGCGCTCAAGCTCTTTAAGGCCGTGGGGGTGGATCTCATTGCCCTAACAGGCACGTACTCATGTGGCCACTAAATCAATAATTCCTGATAATGATGAAAGGCCCTTTTATCCCCTCTAATGGATATAAAAATTTCCAGGCTGAAAATTACCAAAGTAAACAATACTCTGAGCTGTGAGTCATTTAGTTGCTGGAACAGGCACCCTAAGCATGCCACAAATAACTTCCTTTTCATTGGGTTCACTAAGAGTCATTCGACTAGATCATTATCAGCAAAGTCCAAGATCCTGGTTTTTCATGAATTTATTCTTCCTCAAACATTTTGGACTTGAACCAAAGGCTTACCCTTTGATATCTCATCTTCCTAGTCTGTCTTAAATAAAGGTCCACCAAGGAATACACTTTCATTTTTCTGACTTTTCTTCCTTTTCTTTTCCTTCCTTGTTATAAAGTCTAGAGATCCTTTGGTCAGTTAACCCAATTTCTGGTGACTTTTTCGCCTCTCCCTGATTAATCACTCTAGACTTAGGTGGTTTCTAAAGTAATCTTTCCTTGTTTCAGAACTATAGCTGACTTCTGATTTTGTCCCTGACCTCAATGGAGCCAAGCCAAGCCAAGCACAGAATCCAAATGTAGCTTTCGTAATCGAAGCTGGGTTATTTTAGTGCCCAGAGCAAGATTAGCACTTGTCCTTTAATTGCAAAACGACTCAATCTTTCTTTCTAGCCATTTCCTGCACAGATTATAGATCTAAACCTCGAAGATACCTGAGAGGCCATCTAGTTCAACCGCCTCATTTTACAGAGAAGGAAACTGAGGAGCAGGGAGATCACAACTTGACCAAGGGCATAAAGAGATAACAAGCTTCAGAAGAGTCATTTTTGCCATTCAGTCCTATGCTAAGTATACAGAGAATCTTGTCCTCAAAGAAATTATAGATAGAATATAGATGTAAGGAATAGAATCCTGAGTCTGGAGTTAGGAAGACCTGAATTCAAATCCTGCCTCAGATAACTTACTAGCCAGGTGACCCTACGCAAGTCTCCTAATACTTAGGACTCTAAGTTTCCTCATCTGTAGAATTGTGGGGAGGGGGTTGGACTCAGAGTCCCCTAAGGTCCTTTCTAGTTCTAAATCTATTCCTATCCTATAAAATCAGTATTTTTTTATTCCATCCTTGGTATGTTATTACATGATCAGTGAAAGGGGGGGCTATTCCTGCCCATGTATTTTATTACTTGGAAATAAATGCAATTCCATTTACTTAATAATTAATTGATAGCTATCAATATCAATATGTTTCAGAAGCAGTGGATAATTATAGTTAAGAGTAATAATACGGGGCAGCTAGGTGGCTCAGTGGATAGAGCACTGGCCCTGGAATCAGGAGGACCTGAGTTCAAATCCAGCCTCAGTCACTTGATACTTACTGGCTGTGTGACCCTGGGCAAGTCACTTAAACCCAACTGCCTCACCAAAAAAAAAAAAAAAAAGAGTAATAATACAACAAAGGGAATAAAGGAGCAACAACAAGACATTGTATTTGAAATTACTGGTTAGACAGTAATATTTAACAGTGACTGGGCAGCTAGGTGGTGTGGTGTTTGGCCTGTAGTTAAAAAGACTCATCTTCCTGAGTTTAAATCAAATCTGACCCCAGGCACTTACTGGCTGTGTGACCCTGAGCAAGTCATTTAACCCTGTTTGTCTCATTTTCCACATTTGTAAAATGAGCTGGAGAAGGAAATGGCAAACCACTCCAGTATCTTTGCCAAGAAAACCCCAAACTGGGTCACAAAGAGTCAGACACTACTGAAACAACTCATCAATAACAAAAACAAACAACAGTGAGCCTGAATTAGAATATACTCTAATAGTTTTGTACTTTTTCTCTTAAACGAATGTTTGATTTTTTAGGGTGTCCCAGGGCCAGAAGGAGAAAAAGGGAATTCAGTGTATATTTCAGGTGCTATTAAAGGTCTCCCGGTGAGTATTTCAGTAGTTGTTGAACTGTCAAAAGTGGTAACGGGTTTGATTAATTCCAATTGTTTAATGAAGTCATTATAACTTCCTGTACTTTGATGATTTAGGCCATCCTGTTCTAGAGAGAATGCTAAGTAGGGGCAAAGCCAATCAACTGTATTTGTTCTTAACACATGCCTGTGCAGGTAGAGGTATTTTCATGTTATTATAAAGATACCTCCTCTAGGTTATTTACCTACAAGAGCATTGCTTTAAAGTATCTACCAGAACAATGACTGTCAGTTACCATGACTCACGTGTCATTTATGTATGTGGTATTTTTTAAAGTATTTACTTTTTTTTTTTTTGCTATCAAATAGTATGTAGCCAGTTGCAAGGAAAAATTTAATTACTGAGAGGCTTCAGTGGCTTCTTTCACCCCAAAACTGCACAAAAGATTACCTAGAAGTCCAAGAACAATAAGAAATGGGGCCCCCAGAAAAGCCAGAGCCAGTACAGAGCTTCCTCCCATTATGACCAGAGACTGGCCAGAGGCATGGAAAGCCCAGAAGGCTTTGTGTACAAAGGCAGCAAGAGTGGAGAGCTTTCCCCAGAAATGCACAGAAGAGAACAGAAGGAACTTCATAAAGGCATTATGGACAAGAAGGGCACTTTTAAAAGTAAAATGTAGAATTTATTATATACCTTTTAAAAAGCAATAATTAATAATGAAGTTTCACAGTTTCATAGAGTATCTTCTTTTGAGTTATAGAAATGATCTTATTGGTATTTAAGTTCAGAGTAGAAACATTTTTAAAAATCAGTTTGATGAATATGTATCAAACATCTACTATTTGCAAGAGACTGTGCTTAAATTGGCAAGAATGGCAACATTTCAAGAACCTCAACATTAAGCCAATTTTAACATAAAAAAATAAAGCAGTATAGGATTCTTAGCAAAGAGTGATTGTACAAAAAGCACACTCAATCAATCCACAAATCGCTAAGCACTAGTTAAGCCCCATTCTATCTGCCAGTCATGGTGCTAAGCACAGGAGATCCAAATACAAATACATCCTTGCCTTCAGGGAGCTTCCTTTGGGATAGGTTAGACAACATGCACATGTATGGGTAGACACAGAATGAATATAAAATCAGTACAGGCTTAGAAATGTACTGATCTGGTACCGAGATTTCTCCAAGTTTCACAAGGCATCTTTCTAGTAAAAGGGAAGGATTGAAGGTAGAAAGGGCTTAGTAATATTGACAACTGGGTATCTAAGCTCATGAAATTTATCAGTTGTGTGATCGTAGGCAAGTCTTTTAACCTCAGGCAACTTTCTTTTGTTGTTGTTGTTTATTTCCTTATTGGTAGTATTTTATTTGTTTTTTTGTTTGTTTGTTTGTTTGTTTTTTGGGGGGGTTTCGGGGCAATGGGGATTAAGTGACTTGCCCAGGGTCACACAGCTAGTAAGTGTCAAGTGTCTGAGGCCGGATTTGAACTCAGGTCCTTCTGAATCCAGGGCCGGTGCTCTATCCACTGCGCCACCTAGCCACCCCCGGAAAATAAATTTTTAAAAATACTACCAATAAGGGGGCAGCTAGGTGGCACAGTGGATAGAGCACCGGCCCTGGATTCAGAAGGACCTGAGTTCAAATCCGGCCTCAGACACTTGACACTTACTAGCTGTGTGACCCTGGGCAAGTCACTTAATCCCCATCGCCCCACAAAAAAAAAAAAAAGAAAAAGAAAAATTATTTCCCAATTACATGTAAAGATTGTTTGCAATATTCATTTTTGTAAGATTTTGAGTTCCAATTTTTTCTCCCTCCCTTCCTTCCCTCCCCCCTCTCCAAGATGGCAATCAGAAATAGGTTATATACGTACAATCGTGTTACACAATATTTCTCAGGCAACTTTCTAGGACTATATACCAAGTCTTAAAGTTGCAGGAGTATTTGGGGGGGAGGGGCAATTGGGGAGAGGCAGTGTTGTTAAATTAGAGGAAAAATAGGATGTAGTGAAGTAGGGATGACACTCCAGGGCTGGTGAAATGTGATTCCTGCTCATTATTTAAGGGATGAAAGTAACAATTTCAACAACTTTCTTATGTGTCTACATATATGATCCTCATCTTCTTTTCTAGACCTTCCTTTAACTTATCTTTCTGTTGGGGGGGGGGAGGCATTGTGCTCTCTATATGTGATCATCACCTGGGTGATTACACCAGCTCTTGGCTCCTCCTTAGTTGTAATGAGGTCATGATCTGTGTCAGTGGGTAGAGAGTACCCACACTGACAAAATCATGGATCTTTAAAGCATTGAGCTAAAAGGTTCCCCTAGTATGCCATTATTTTTTAATTTAATATTTTATTTTTTCCTTGATTACATGTAAAAACAATTTTTAAAATTCATTTCTAAAAATTTTTTGAGTTCCAAATTCTCTCCCTCCCTCCCCCCACATAGAGAAAGCAATCAATTTGATATAGGTTATATATGTGAAGTAATGCAAAACATTTTCTCGTTACTCATGTTGTAAAAGAAAACAGAACAAAAAAACCCCAAGGAAAACAAAGAAAGTGAAGAAAAAGTGTACTTTGTTCTGCATGCAGACTCCATCAGTTCTTTCTCTGGAAATGGATAGCATTTGTCATCATATTTCCTTCAGAGTTGTCTTGAATAATTGTATTGCTGAAAATACATGCCATCAATTTTATTCATTTTACCAATGAAATGATTTCAATGTTACAGGGAGATCAAGGTGATCCAGGACCTCCAGGTTTGCCTGTAAGTCTTTCCTATGGACTGTATGCTTCCAGTCCCTTCTTGATCAATGTATGAAGTCAATTCTTTATCATCTTAGGGAGTAAATGCTTTGTGGGTTTTCCAAAGTAAAATTTTAATCACACACTAAATTGCTCTTGACATTTAGTTCACCCTGGGCTGTCTCCCCTGTGAGCATTTGACATTTGGCTCAATGAATTCAAGATAATTGCAACCTACGTTAAATATAAAGTAAATCTTCTGGACAAATAAAAACTAAATAACCCCACAACAACTTAATACATTGCAACTCCTGGCAAGGAAATAATTTTGGTTACCTTATTTTGAATTATCTAAGCATTGCTACCATTCTCCATTAGTATGATCAAGAATTGACTGATATGCCATTCCTAGCCCCACCTTCATTTCCTGACATATTGCAACCTCATAGCCACCTCTATTTATAAATGATTATGAGGTTGAAAGCAGGGACAGGTTGCCCTTCCAATGATCCACTTCTGAGATGACTTTCTAACCCAGTCTACTTCCTCAGATTTATGTAAATCTTTCACCAGCCAGGGAAGGATGCCTTGCCTTTTGTCATTGATCATCCAGAAGGAATACCTTTGGTGTGCATGTGAGCAAGTAGACAATTTAGTGTGTCCTTAAAATAAATACTAAATCATATTTGCAAAGAGAGAACAATTATATTTTCGACCATAAATCATCTGAGGTGTGGAAATTGCCCAATGGGAACAAATAATCCTTTCTCCTTGTGTTCCCCAGAATGAGAGACAGTAGGAGAACTTGGGAAAAGAAAGCAAAAAATTGGGGGGGAAATAGGATTCAGAAGACCTGGTTTTGAGTCTCAGGTTTGCCATTTGATATCTATGTGACTGTGGGCAAGTAATTTTTCTGTGCCTCTGTTTCCTCATCTATAACATGAGGGGGTTGGACCAGATGACCTATAAAGTCCTGTCATATGATACTAACATAAGCTTTTTTTCCCAATGTGCTAGTATTTATCATTTATGAGAGGAAATATGGGATAGTTAGCCTTAAAGCCAGTTAAGACCTGGGTTCAAGTGCTCCTTCCAATGCACACTGTCTATATTACCCTTGGTGAATCAAGGATCAATGTCAGTGTTATAGGCCAGAAGTGTCAAATTTGTGACCCATGGGCTCCATTTGGCCTACAACACTCCCAAGTAAGGCCCAAACCAGATTAAAATATCACTGGGAAATATTTAATAAAAATAAATACAAATACAATAAAATATGAATAATGTGGTTTCCAAAGTCAATATGTGTCCACAGGGATCCTTATGTATGCTTTAGTGACCCCATTTCCATTTAAGTTTGATGTCACTGTTCTAGGCAGCTCTCTAAGACTGAGGAAGTGTCAGCCAGCATGGGGAGAAGTAGTTTCTTCACCAAGAGTTCCCAATACCAATGAAAACAGAGGTCCAGTCCCTAATTTGATTCAGACATAGACATATATACATACACAGATGTATATATAATACATCTATGTCTATGTATGTACACATCATAGTCATAGTATATACTTAGGTATATTTATATTTATATATATATAATATAGACATATATGCAATATACCTATACCTATATACACATGTACCTATACATACACACATATATACCTATACCTATATACATACACACATATACCTATACACACACAGACACACATATATACAATACATACACATATGTGTGTATGTATTGTATGTATACAGGGTAGACCAAAAGTCATGAAGTCCTAAAGAGGCTTCAATATTTAATAACTCCATTATTTTTAAAAACTTTATAATACCATAGAATCATATACAGTATATAGGAAATAAATGTATGTGTATGAAATAAAGAAAAAATAATTTTCAAAAAGTTATTAAAACATCAGACCCTTCATGACTTTTGGCCCACCCTATACATGTGTAGGTGTATATACACACATACATATGTGCATGTATCCCTATGATATATTTGTGTATATGTAAATATTAGGGTACAGAAGATAGTTTATACAGTAATGGTTCAGGCTCCCACAGCCAAATTGAAGCTGTGTATCCCTTCATTTACAGTTAACCAAATGTGTGAAATGATGTAGTGAGGCAGCACAGTATAGTGAATATAGGGCCATCTTTGGCATTTGAAAGACCTGCCTCTCATACATTCTAGCTATGTAACATGGACAAGTACCTTACCCTTCCAGTGTTCTGGAGATTCTCTAACATTACATATTACGCATATGGATCAAGGACTTTTTTATTAGTTAGAGAGGGGCATCTAGTAGGAGTGTGTAAATTTCTGATCTGTATCCTGAGATTTAGTGAGATTGGAAGTTAATAGAATTTTGCACTGTTGTTGTAGGTTTGTTCCTGATAAAAAATGAAGTCTATAAGGGCTTTTTAGAAGATAAAAGAGTATTTTTAATCTGCTAGGATTTTTTTTTTTGTGTGTCCAGTCAATGAGGGTTAAGTGACTTGCCCAGGGTCACACAGCTAAATCTGCTAGGATTACATGTAGACTTTGTGATAAGATAGAGATTTCAGTAAACAAATGCCTTGTTTTTTCTTATGCACAGGGACCTCGAGGGGCAAATGGGTCAGTGGGTGAAATGGGATTTCCAGGGATACCAGGTTCTAGAGTAAGTGTTACATTATTGTTGGTAATATTCTTTATTCCCCCCCTTACCCCCAAATGAAATTTGTTTCTTTGTCAAAGTCTACACCACAGTCACTGATTCTACTTCAACTCTAGTCAGATGGAATGTCATTGTTAATATTCATGTTTGCTTATAAAATCCCCTCTAGCAAGCTGACAAATAAAAGCCAGTATGTGGTAATAGAAGACGAAACTTAAAGTCATATGGGCTCAAGTGCCATCTGTCCCCATTACTTTTGGGTCACATGTATAGGGATTAGTCACTAACCTTCTGGGAACCTCAATTTTACCCATTTGTCAAAGGGGGTAATACTATTCGCACTAAGGGATGTTGTAAAAAATACTTTTTAAACTTTAAAGTATAATATAAATGTGACTTGTTACTGCACTATAATTATTATTGTTATTGTTAACAACAACAACAACAACAATACTATTGAGCATAATGGGGACTCAGTGAAATTGTCACCAGACTAACACAAATCTATCACCAATATTGGAAAACCACGACTTTCTCTGCAGTCAGGAGTACTGTCTTCATATATCAAAAATAACAAATTTATATTTTTACGTTATTGAAATGAAATTAAGGGACTGCTTAAATCATCAAATGGGGAGACCAAATGGAGGAACGTCTCAGAAGTCTAGATCAGCTGATTTGTTTTCTGTTCATGGTTGCCTTTTTAGGGACCTCCAGGTCGCCCCGGGAGGCCAGGTGATCAGGTAGGAATATATGTCAATGAATTTCTGAATAGAGCACAAATACACGGGTATAACTAACTATTAATGTTATTTTTAACCTTTTGGATTTTTCCTTGCTAGTAGGCTTCTCAAAAACTTTAATTAATAAACTCTAATAAACTAAATGATTCAGTACAAAATCTACATTTAAATTTTTATGAAAACATTGAATTCTTTCTTTTCTTTCTCTTAGGGTAATCCAGGTGTTGGAGTAAAAGGCCAAGTTGGAGATCCAGTAAGAACAGTCTGCATTCAGGAGCCACCTGGGCAGCATTCATTTATAGTCTAGCCACTGTTCAAGCATGCGGCTAAGCATTTTGCTTTCTTTGAACTGCCCCCTAGGTGGTGCACTGGCTAAAGCATTGGAAGCAAGAATGCCCAAGCTCATACCTGGCTTCAGACACATACTAGATGTGTGACCTTGGGCAATTCACTTAAACTCTTCCAGACCCACTTTCCTTTGCTAGGAAATTTGTATGGATGATGACAGATCGTTCTTCTCTCCCAGGAATATTGGGAGGAACAAATGCAAGACTTATATTTAACACTTTGTATACCTTAAATGTTAGTGATGATGATATATGCATGCCTGACCTTTGACCATAGTGACTAGCATTATTTACTGGATAAATTTAACCTTTAGGCTAACTCACATACTAAGCTTCAAGTTAATAAGGAGATAAATATTATTGGAAAAGAGATCCATATCAGCACGTATATTTGAAAGTTTCAGAGAAAAACGTCCATGTTCTTACAGCAAAACCCCAGTTTTACATATTATTTAATATAAATTGATGCACATCCAGAATTCGAGGCCTTTATGTCCACCCAGGTAAAATGACGAAGAGCAATAACCACCCGACATTATTATACCAATAAGAGATCACACTTAGACACATACTCCTTCCAACTGAGGTTTGAAGCAATGTTAGTTAGGCAGCAAGTTTACGGAACAATATTCAAGATTCTTCTGATGTATGATAAGTATGGTAGAGTTGGGAGGGACCTTCGTGAAATAGTCTTCATTACAAAATAACAAGCAGCCTACCTACTCCTTCTTTCCCAGCGGCAAGGAAACCTGCCAACAAGTTAGCCCAATGAGCCTGGTGCCACCTCTCCATATTTAAAAATGTTAAGTGTAGCATATGGGAGGAGGGGGCAGTGTTGTTATTTAAAATTTATCTTAATATTTCTTCTGTTGTACTAATTATGTTTGTGTAAAACCTTGGTATTCTGAATTCCTAAGTAGAAGGAGGCAGAAAGGAGGAAAGTTAGTATGTAATACTGCTATAACAGGGTTTTACATAGAATATACATGATACAAAATACACAAAATCTGCATAAAATCTGTATACAGAATAAATACAATTATACTTTGGAAGGAAAATGAAAGTCTTTATCCCCCTATAAAAGTAAAGAAATTATAGCCCCTTGGGTGTGGTTTTTCACACCTGTAATCCCCACCTATGAGGGAGGCTGAGGCTGGCAGCTTTCTTGAGCTCAGGAGTTCTGAGCCACATAGGATAGAGTAAGCTGATCATGTGTCTACATGAACATCAGCAGCAGCATGATGAGCCCTTAGTGAAGTGTCTGAGGTTGTAAATAGCAGGTGCCCTGAAAGTCTATGCTTGGGAAATCCAAGAGAGAGAGAGAGAGAGAGAGAGAGAGAGAGAGAGAGAGAGAGAGAGAGAGAGAGAGAGAGAGAGAGAGAGAGAGATAGAGAGAGAGAGAGATTGAGATTGTGGCTCAACCAACATAAATCCTGTAGTCATCACTACTAGAAAGCCATCTCAAAATTCAGGTCTCTATAAGTAAGAAATGGCTTTGTAGTTATCTTTCGATTACTGCTAAAAGACACCTCTTTTGTTCATAATCAGTACAATTAACAGAGTTTAAAATGTATTATTGAAAATCGTATTTTAATTTGCTCAGATATTGATGTCCAATGAATTGCATGAACTGTAATTCTAAATTTTAGTATTGTCCCATGACTCACAGATTAACCTAATCTTCCATCTCTGATAATTCGACATTTTGATTGTTTTGGTATCATTTGACTTTTATAGGGTGAAGTTGGTCCTCAAGGATCTCCAGGACCAACGTTATTGGTTGGGCCTCCTGGTTCATGTCTTGTTAAGGGAGAAAAGGTATGTATATTGAAATCTAAATTTCCTTGTGCTACTTAGAGCATTGAAATAAATGGGAGTGTGATATTATAATACATCTCCTATGGTACCTTATTCACATCAATGGTGTCTCCAGTTCAGGGAGATATGAATTGATATCAACCCAAGTAAAAGTGTCCAGCCCACATTTTGTGCTTCTAAGAAAAGAAAAAAACCAGCAAAAATCCACCCTGGGATTTGCTCTTGCTGTTGTTATTTTCAAAATTTGTTGCTGTTCCAAGCACCCTGTTAAATTATATTCCTTTCTTCAAGAAGATTCACTTCATTCTCAGGGGCTACATCTCTAGCTTTTCCATCTTGTTAGATGGAACATACATTTTCTCCTTGATATTCTTTGATACAAGGGGACCAGCTTTGATATTACTACTACATTTGTAAGTGTCCTGTGGATTTTATGTGTGAATCAGAGTTAGAAGTAAAACTCTTTATTTTAAAAACAGAAGAATGGAACTAATAAAAGAATAAATATCTTTTTAAGTTCAATTCAGTCCATTCAATTCAGCAATCAAGCATTTATTAAGTACATAATTCATCCCAGGTACTGTTCAAAGCACTGAAAATTCACGAAAATAGAATATTACCTTCCTCCAAAGAAGTTACATTTTACTTTGTTAAATGAGCTGAAATTCAATCTTTGAAAAGTAAGAATAAGCCAGAGCTTAACCCTTGTGATTTTTTTAGGGCATGAAAGGAATGCCTGGAGTCATTGGTCCCTCTGGACCATCTGGAGCCAAGGTAGGTAATCCTCTTTAAAAAAAAAAATTATATGATATCTTTCTCTTATACTGTTATTTCTCATTCCTTTACATGTAAGACCCTTTCAGTAGAATGATTGCTACAATCACACAGGCTCTCCTTTCTCTAGTGAATGTCTAAGACATCTTTGAGTTGTTTTTTGCCAATAATGACGTTTCTTTTTTTTTTTTTACATATTGCTGAAAATTGGACATTTCGTCTTTATGTTTCATGTGTATATCCAAAATGTCACCATGTAAAGGGTGAACCTGGTATTGGGGTGAAGGGTGAAAAGGGTATATCTGGATTCCCAGGACCTCGGGTAAGAATTATTCAAAATTAATGATGTTTTTAAAATATATTTTTATTGATTTCATTAAATATTTCCCAAATACATGTAAAAAATGTTAACATTCATTAAAAAATTTTAAATTTCAAATTCTTTCCCTCCCACCTCTCTCCTCCCCTTGAGCAATTTAATATTGATTATACATGTGAAATGATATAAAACATATTTTAATATTAGCCATGTTACAAAAGAAAACAAAAAATAACCTAGAAAAATAAAGTTTAAAAAAGTATGCTTCAACAGAGGTCATCAATTATCTCTCTGGAGGTGGATAGCATTTTTCATTATGGGTTCTTTGGAAATGTTTTGGATCATGTCCTGATCAGAGTAGCTAAATTTTTCACAGTTGATCATCATTACAATATTATTGTCACTGTGTACAATGCACTCCTGTTTCTGATCACTTCATTTTGCATCAGTTCATATATCAGTTCTTCCTAGTTTTTTTAAACTATCTTGCTTTTCATTTCTTATAGCCCAATAGTATTCCATAACAATCATATATCACAACTTATTTGGCCATTCCCCAATTGAGACCATAAAAAAGAGCTGCTATAAACATTTTTGTACAAATAGGTTCTATTCCCTTTTCCTTGATCTCTTTGGGCTATATACCTCGTAGTGGTATTGCTGGGTCAAAGGGAAGACACAGTTTTATAGCCCTTTGGGCACAGTTCCACATTGTTCTCCAGAATGATTGGATTAGTTCATGGCTCCATCAACAATACATTAATTAGTGTTCCAATTTTCCCATATTTTCTCCAACATTTATCATTTTTCTTTTTTGTCATATTAGCCAATCTGATAGGTGTGAGGTGACATCTCAGAATTGTTTTAATTTGCATTTCTCTAATCAGAAGTGATTTAGAACATTTTTCATGTGACTATTGATAGCTTTGATTTCTTCTTCTGAAAGCTCTCAGTTATTATCCTGTGACTATTTATCAACTGAGTAATGACTCTTATTTTTATAAATTTAGCTTAGTTTCCTATATATTTGTGAAATGAGGTCTTCATCAGAGAAACTTCCTGGCATCCATAAAGAAAATGGTATCCAGACTTCTGCCATCCGGAAAATGGCATTCATAAAAATTTTCCCAGTTTCCTGTTCTCCTAATTTTTAGCTGCATTAGTTTTGTTTGTGCAAAACCTTTTTAATTTCACATAATCAAAATTATCCATTTTGCTTCCTGTGATCTATTCTGTCTCTTAGTTGGTCATAAACTATTCTCTTATCCATAGATCTGACAGGTACGTTTTCCCATCCTCCCTTACTTTGCTTATGATATCACCTTTTGTGTCTAAATCATTTATCCATTTTGACCTTATCTTGATGTATGTAGTGAGATGTTGGTCTATGCCTAATTTCTGCAAAGCTATTTTCCCAGCAATTTTTGTCAAATGGTGAGTTCTTTCCCCCAAAGCTTAGATCTTTGGGTTTACCAAACACTAGGTTATTGTGATCTTTTATCACTGTGTATGGTGTACCTAATCTAGTCCACTGATCTACCATTTTTTTCTTAGCCAGTAGCATATTGTTTCGATGATTACCACATGGAAATATAGTTTAAAATCTGGTGCTGCCTTTCTTCAAATTTTTTATTGATTCCCTTAATATTCTTAACCTTTTGTTCTTCTAGGTGAATTTTGTTATTATTTTTTCTAGCTCTATAAAATGATTCTTTGCTAGTTTGCTATGACATTGAATAATTAAATTAACTTAGGTAGAGTTGTCATTTTTATTATATTAGTTCAGTCTACCTATGAGCAATTAATATTTCTCTAAATTTTTAGATCTGTCTTCATGTAAAAAGTATTTCAGAATTGTGTTCATATAGACCCTGAATTTGTCTTGGCAGGAAGACTCCCAAATATTTTATATTGTCTGCAGTTTTGTAAATGGAATTTCTCTTTCTGTCTCTACCTGATGGATCAAAACAAATGATTTATCTTCCTGGTCTACCTATGGAATATTTATCTTTCACATTTTATAGAAGACTTCAGACTAATTATAAGGAATGTGTAGGTTGCTCAAAACAGGAAAATACATGAAATAAGAACAATAGTGCTTTGATAAGAAAAGTGACAAGATAGTCAACATTTCCTGGAAAACCAATCCCAATGCTTACACTGAAAAAATAGACAAAGAAGAGTGAATGATTAAAGGAAATACTGGGGATTAATGGTCACTTCCTAGCCACTTTGGTGCCAACCTAATAATAACTTGGAATTGTTATTTTAAACCTGTTGGGTAAAATGAGATGTCGGTCTTAGGGGAATGGCTAGAAAAAGGTGAGGCAGAAAGCCAAAAAGATCATCACACCAGTCACTCATTAACCCCACCATTGATACTGTGAGCACCAAGGTCAAGCTTCAATTGGCATAGGAAATGGATTGTCCCTTCACTTTAAATTTAAGGAGGGAGCATAATGAGGCCCTAGTGCCATGGTGACTTGCAATGCCCCTACCTAGAGGATGCCAGCCTCTTTCTGGGAAAATTATAAGGCATCTGTTTCCAAGAGATTCAAGTATAATTATTATTAAATTGACCAAAATCAAGTGGAACACACGGTTGGGGTGCTCTGAATAATGGCATCCAGTATAAAGGACTGATATTTGGGTGGTTATTGAGAATAGCTTAATTGGAGCCCAATAAAATTGGTATACAGAAGCAGAATCCATTTTGTGACTATTCAGCATCTTTCTTTCAAACCACCTTGGCAAACATAAGCTCATAGAGTAAAGGTTAATATTTACAGCTCTATCATGAAATAGGGAAAGATAATTGGTTTATTCATTTATATTTATTTCTGCTTATTTTTTTGTATGTGTGTATGTGTCTACATGTGTATTTGAATCTCTAAGGGTGGCCCTGGTTCCCATGGACTTCCAGGTTTTCCAGGAGTAAAGGTAAACTTATCAAGATAGGCAACAATGTGTGCAAAATGGAATTCAACATTGTTCCCAATCCATAACTTTGTGTCATCTTAGTTGAAGATCAAAATGATGTCACAAGGAAATGTATGTGTAGTTAGGAAAGAGGACTTTTTCATATATGATGTGAATGCTCTGCTTATAGATATAAATGCTGGAGCAGTTGAGTCAATGGGAAGTATAATGTCAAATTGTAGAATGGTACAGCATACTCATTAAAATAAGCAACATACACTAACATCAGACACACATTTAAACAAACCATCCTGTCGTTGAATCAGACTTTACAAAGAAGCCCTGTCTGTGGTTGTTTTTTAGGGAGAACCTGGAGCATTTGGTGTCCGTGGGCAGTTTGGAGTTCTTGGCACTAAGGTAATAAAATAAGGATTCCTAATGGGCAGAGACTCTTAATTTTCTGACTCCTACAGTGCCTTTGGATGCATGTGTCAAGAAATATCTCAGAAATATAACTTTTGAAAGGTAAAATAGATTTCCCTATTTATTAGTGTATTTTCAAAACCATTCTTGCAATGCTCATGTTAAAGGTTGTGAAATAATTCTCTTAAGGGGGGAGGGTCAATATGCACCTTTCACAGATTTCACCGGGATGATTTCATTTATTTCTGTGGTCTAGATCTATGATTTCACTGACATAGGGAACTACTGATGAAGAAACCCCCTCTACCAAAGCAGGTTGACAACCATTCTGCAGTTTATCATCTTAGAGACTTGTTGGGGGCACTGAGATGTTCAGTGACTTGCCCAGGGTCACACAGCCAGTATGTGTCAGAGTCAGAACTTGAACTCAGGTCTTCCTCACTCTGAGGTAGGCTCCCTATTCCCTAATTCAGGCAGCCTAACTAG
Organism: Dromiciops gliroides; assembly: GCF_019393635.1. Taxonomy (NCBI): domain Eukaryota; kingdom Metazoa; phylum Chordata; class Mammalia; order Microbiotheria; family Microbiotheriidae; genus Dromiciops; species Dromiciops gliroides. The sequence continues at coordinate 59,526,489 of NC_057863.1, forward strand.
TTATTTTCCTTCTTGTTCTCCCTAGCACCCAGCATAGGCCTCAGTATCTAAGTCAAACATGTTGTCTAACTAATTCAATTATTTAATTGAAAATCAAAATGAAGGAGGCAACAGGGCATCTCAGAGCTGGAATGGTCTGTAGAGATGGATCATCTTGTTTAGAATAAGGGGGTTCACTCATTCCATGGATGAGGAAGCTATGACTTAGAGACCTTCAGTAATTTGCCTAAGGTCACACAATTAGTGATAGATAACCTAAAAAGGGTCATACGGTTGCTATCAATGGACTTCTTTCAGAGCAGAGTCCCTTCAGTCCTCTCTGAGTATGCTCAGTTGTAGTAGTTAGGAAAAAAAGGAGTTTGGTGACTTTTACTGTCACAGGACAATCTATAGCCAGGTCTTCTTGCTCAATGAATAAACTATAAGGTTATTGTTAGGCATTACTACTGGTTTATTCTGCTATAATTTAGTGCCCTAGCATTCTAATTATCAAGTTGACCTAATGAGTCAAAAATTACTAGACCTTCAGGTGTGTCTAACTCAAAGCTTTGGGGTGCGTTTTCCATCTGATAGAGGTACAGCAAGGTGATATAGTAGACCAAGTAGACAAAGGGCTAGCCTAGGTTTCAGGAAGACCCAGGTTCAAATCCTGACTTTGGCATATACTAGCCATGCGACTCTGGGCAAAGTCACAGCTTCCCAGTGCCCCAATCAATCACTAAGACCATAAAATACAGATGATATGTCAATTTGCATCAGTGAAAGGAATTTTTTCCTTGGGAGTTCCCTAAACTGATGCAATTATAGGTCCTATTTTTAAAAAGCATTTTTTTTTAGTCCTAAGGTTCTACTAGGGATTATTTATTTCTTTTGCTGTTATATGATCTTTATCTTTTTAAATTTGAAAGCATTTTCTGCGCTTCTAATATGTATTTGATTGCTGGCAAAATGAAAAAGTATTGATAATTCTAAGAAAATTGAATGGATGAACGAATGATTTCAGGGAGATCCTGGAGAGCGTGGGAAGCCAGGACCACCAGGTGTTTTGGTAACTCCACCCGTTCCATGCAAAGGTTTGTGCTGCCTCCAGTTATTCTGTAAATGACATTGGGGACATACTACAGTAGAAGAACCTGCTTCATTGACCTTGTGGCTCACTTAGGGTTGGCTAAATATATGTATATTATCCTGAGCCTATGGAGAGATACAAAGGAATAGTTCTAGTGACCTGTCATGTCCTGGATATTTATTCTATAAATTATTATTATTATTATTATTCTATAAATTTTTATTCTATAAATTAATTAGTTACATTTATTAATTGCAAACTTCACTCTCATAAAAGTCTCCCTGATGTTATGCTCCACCAAGATAATGGCTTCAAGGAGAAAGTGGCCAAAATAAATAAGTTTTTATTCACTATTTCAATGGGCCTGCTGTGGGTATTCCAGGCAATGGTACAGACTGAAGGCCATCACACCCCTTCATCCTGTATGATTCTTCTCTGTGCTTTCCTATAAATCCTCTGGTAAAGTGTCTACACAACAGGCTAGAAGCCTTCTTGTAGGTCTTTGATAATCTGTGAGTAGTCGTGCCATGCTTAGGCTGTCCATTTATTGGTGTACAGATAGTACAAGAGGTTGATGAGTATGTGATAAATGAAAGTTCTAAGCTTCAAAAATTCACACTGTTCATTGAAAAACACAAGTGGATTTGAATCCAGGATAACCCATTTTCATTTGGGGAAAGATGACAAAGCAGCAGAAATTTCCAGGTGATAAAAATCTTAACTCTGTTTACTAAGCTTGACTATTTCCCATATTCTTTAACAGGACCTCCAGGGGACCCAGGATTCCCAGGACACTATGGAGAAAAGGGGTCAGTGGGACTGCTTGGTCCAACAGGACCCTCTGGAAGACCAGGGGAAGACAGAATAGGTAGGAATTCATCCCTTTTCTGTAAAAATTGTTGGGGTCTCTTTTTTTCCAGGAGAGGAGTGAGCCGTTTGAATCCATACCATAATAAGAAATCATTTTTTCCGTCTGGCTTTATAGAAGGTAGCTGGACTCTCATATCTGCTTCTGTATTCAGTCTGTTGAGATAAGCTGTTTTGGTTGAAGTATATGGGGGGAAAATTGACCTCATACAGATAGGTAGTTGGAAGAGAGAGGAATGCTATAATAGGCATATAACATTTTAATATTATTATGAAAATAGTCAACCCACTGGACCCCCAGGAAGGTATCAGAGGTAGAACTTAAATTCAGGTCTTCCTGACTTTAAGGCTAACTCCTTATAGACTACATAGAAAATTCTGATATCTCCTGAGATGTAGAAGCTTGCTCTGTGGAATTCTGAGTTTAGATGGTACATAGAACTTTGATTATGTCATTCTCTCATATAAAAATTCAAAGGCTTCCTATTGTTTAAAGTCTAAACTCCTTAATATGGCATTCAATGCTCTCCACAATATTGCTTTAAACTACCCCTCCAGCCTTCTCTTCCATTAGTCTCTTACCCTCTAGCAAACATACCTCATCCCTTCCTTTCCCTGTCCTTGCTTAAATTATGCCATCTATATGGAATGCCCACCTCACCATTTCTGCCAACCAACATTTTTCCTGTCCAAATACAATTCCAATTCCTCTGGCTATAGGAGCCTAAGTAGCCTATGCAACTATAGCTATAGTGAGGAAGTCATGAGTTCAAATCCAGCCTTAAACATTTACTAGATGAATGACTCTGGGCAAATCATTTAACCACTCTGTGTGAGGTTTCTTCATTTATAAAATGAAATTAATAATAGCACCTACCTCCCAGGGTGATCGTGAGGATAAAGCGAAATATTTGTAAAGTGCTTTGCAAACCCCAAAGTGCTATATACATGCTAGTTATTATGGTCTATTGATCTGTTTATTCAGGTATTTGTCAAAATTACAAAAACTTAAAAAGATATTTTAAATGTTGAGCTACTTTCATCATATACTTATATTCTTCCTTTGATGGAGAACGACAATTTCCTATGTGAGGGAAACTCCAAATTCCCTGCACTGAAGCACATTGGCAATTTTGTAATTGAAAGTCTTGGAGAGGTACATGGGGAAGAAGAAGGTTTAGTATTTTGTCCAAGGTCACAGAGCTAGTATGGATCAAAGGAACCCAGGTGTTCCTAATTTCAAAGATGGCCTTCTCTCTATTACATCACGCTGCTGCTTCTCCCATCTAGATTGTTACATGTGCTAAATTAAATTAGACATCTTATATCCCTCCCAAGAATTCCAAAGTTGGAGAAAAGGTGAGAGCAAAGCCTTGCTTTTTATATGTGAATTTCAGTCTTCTACTTCCATTTATGTTATTTTGAATGAAATAATTGCATTTTTATTCTATTTTTTATATTTATTTTATTTAATAAGCATGTTTATATTTTATAAAGTATGTTTTACTATATATGAGAATGTTTTTAAAAGTTACAAAATAAAGATATGTACATAATTATATGTTTATCATATTATACATGATATAATCATTTAATTACATTTTATATATGATACTTAAATAATGTAATTTATTAAATATGTAAGAGTAATATAATTATATATAATAACTTTGCTATATAATTATATTTATATTATTATATTATAATAATTTTATATAGTATATAATTGTTTATGATATTTATATATTTTATTTTATAACTTTTTCAAAACATATACAGTAAAAATATACTTTTTATTACAAGGTCATGATGTGTTTGATTTTAAATCTTTACTCAATAAACATTTATCTCATATGTTTTGCAGACTATAATTGTCTCAGATTGCATGCTCTAAGTAAAGCATATATGTTGTATGAGTTCTTGATTTCATTTGCAGGCATGACAGGCCCCCCCGGGCCTCCAGGCTTGCCAGGTCTTCAAGGACTTCAGGGTGAGGTTGGAATTCCTGGAAGTGATTCTCCTGCAGGAAGACCAGGGGTTCCAGGACACCCAGGAACACCGGGAATCCCAGGGCATCAGGGTCGCCCTGGATCAGATGGTACAATAGACATATCAAGATATTATTTAGTATTTACATAGCACTTTACATAGGCAAAATTATTTATAAAGCACGTAATATATTTGCATGGTTTCAACAACCTTATGGCATATGTTGTTTTTGTTACTCTTATTTTAAAGGCAGACAGGGCATCTTCAATCTATAAACTAAATTTTATTTTGGTGGTGTTAGTTAAGAAAGTATCAATTGAAAAATTTTAGGATTTTATTCCCAATATCTGGTACAATTATAGGATTTCAAGGTTCAACTTTATCTTTTTCTCTTGAAATGATGATTAACAATTGAAGAAACATTAAACCATTTGCTGAACCTTGATTTTCTTTTTTTCTTTTTTTTGTGGGGCAATGGGGGTTAAGTGACTTGCCCAGGGTTACATGGCTAGTAAGTGTTAAGTGTCTGGGGCTGGATTTGAACTCAGGTACTCCTGAATCCAAGGCCGGTGCTTTATCCACTGTGCCACCAAGCTGCCCCTGAACCTTGATTTTCAATCCTTTTCAGTTTGTATGGAAGGACAGAGAGACAGGTGGACAGAGAATAGAGAGAGACTTGAGAAAGAGACAAAGAAAGAAAAAATAACAGAAAGAGAGGTAGCTAGAAGAAGGAAAAGAAAAAAAGAGAGATGCAGTTTGACAGAGGGAAGAGAGACAGAGAAAGAGAAACAAATAGAAAAAGGCAGATGGATTAAGAGAGAAAGATAGACAGATGAGAAAGAGGGATGGACAGATACAGATTGCAAAAGCTTCAGAGAAAGGGAAAGAGACAAATGTATGAGGAAAGACAGATAGACCAATCAAAACAGATGAATAGATAGATAAATAAATAAAGACAGGTGAAGAAAAAGAGATAGGATAGAGAGAGGCAAATAGAGAAAATGAGCCAGACATACAGACAGGAGAAAGGTTGGGGGAGGAGGAGAGATAGAGATAGAGACAGAAAAAGGAACAAACACATGGACAAAAAAGAGAAACAGATGTAGGAAGAGGAAGGTGGATGGAGAAATATGGACGGATTGATGGAAAGAGACAGACAAGAGAGAGAGAAATCGATGGAAAAAGATAGATCGACAGACATAGAAAGATTGATACAGAGGGATAGAGAAATTGGAAGACAATGTGGGTGGCAGAGAATGAGAGTTCCCTCCCTTTATTTCTTGAAAGATTTATAACCATTTCACATGTCCTCTTTCCCAACAAGTCATACGCTGTAGCACTGGCCCCCCTGGACCACAAGGAGTGAAAGGTCAATCAGGACCCCCAGGAAGAAGAGGCACAAAAGGAGAAAAAGGCAAGTCTACATCAAGAGTTGAATTTCGGGGGAAAAAAAAAAGTTGCCAAGCTCAGCTTCCTTCAGTTTCTCAGATAACTTTGAAGGTGCAGAAGGTGAAACCCTTCACAGACAGGGTGCCCAGCTTGGCATTTGCATCCAATTCTTGAATTCTTTAGTCCATGTGTATTCACACGTCTTTATCTGCATCTGGTATGAATAAAACCCATCAGACAATAAAGACTAAAGGAGACATGTATGTTTGGAAAGGGCCTAGTCACCTGGAGGGAATGTTGCTGCAAAATTGCCACCTTCTCTTTCTTAGGCCTGCTGGATTCCAGGGTCTGGCTGGAGAGGAGGAGATGGACACCAGTAAGCATTTCCCCCCCACCACAAACTTGCTTATTCTCTTAAATTCTCTAGTTGTGACAAGAGCCCCATGTTCTCCTCGCCTGAACTGCCAGTTATCTTTATTTATATTTAGTTCAAAGAACTACAGGCATGTTGATGGGCAGCTGATGAATCTGTAGAATAAGCAAAAGATCTATGATTTCATATGTCTGGGAGATCTCATGCCACTGGCACAGAATGCATCCTGGAGAACTGATTTAGACATAGAAGTAAAGTGACAAATTCAGGGTCACACAGTGAATATCAGAGGTAGGATTTAACCAGGCATCCTCCTGACTACAAGTGCAGGATTCTAGCCAGTGATAACTAGCTCTTAATTAACAATTGGTAATATTGGGGGCAGCTGGGTAGTGTAGTGGATAAAGCAACCTGCCTTTGATTCAGGAGACCTGAGTTCAAATCTAGCCTCAGATACTTGACGCTTACTAGCTGTGTGACCCTGGGCAAGTCACTTAACCCTCATTGCACCTCCCCCCAAATTGGTAATATTTAAGGCTCCAAAGGACTTCTGATAACATAATGATACCATTTTATTCTGAATTAATTTCTTTGGCATAAAGATATAACCAAACAAACTTAATCTTAAAGTATTATGATAGTGATGCACTGGAAAATTCACTAGAGTAGGAGTCAGAGGCATTGGGCTCAAATCCCAACTCTTTGACCTTGGGAAAGTCACGTAACCTTCTTTGGGTCTCAGTTTCCTTATCTATAAAGTGAAGGGGTTGGACCAAGATTTCTTCCAAGTCTGAAACTATGAGTCTATGATTCACCTTAATTTACCTTAGACACACTGGATCCTTTTACCTAATATATTTGATTTGTTAGTGGGAGCCTGAAAACTTGCCAGTATGAACTCATTAAGCCTCAAAACATCCTGTAAGTGGATATGAAATATCTTCTGTGTTACAAGCCACAGAGGAATAAAGGTTACTGGCTACAATGAGCATGGCAGAGAATGAGAGTTCTCTACCTTTATTTCTGGAAAGATTTATAAGCATTTATAAACAATAAATCTAAATTCTACACCTTTGATTTCTGTCTTCTATCCAAAAGAATATCTGTATCTATCCATATTGATATCTATATATCTATTTGTTTATATAGACATATGTACACATAGACACACATCTATAAAGATGGACACATGTACACATACAGACATATGTGTGTACACATGGAATATTCACAGAATTTCAACATTTTATAGCGAGAAAGGACTTTAGAGATCAAGAATATGCTAGCTTTGTGGACCATATGTGTCGACCAACAACAGATTTACATGGGACACAGCTGGAAAGGGCAGCTAACTCATTGCATAAAATCCATTACCAGAAAGATATCAATGAAGTAGAGTCATGGATTGAATCTAATATGTCAAGTCTTATACATCTCTGTCCATGCCTTCTAACTGGCTATCCCCAGTGTCTGGTTTCCTTTAAGACTAAACTCAAATTTTCCCTTCTGCAAGGAGCTTTTGCTGATATTGCCTGCTTTACCTCACTAGTGCCTTCCCTCTGAGATTACCTTGCATTTATGATAGAGAGGGAGGAAGGGAGGGAGGGGGAGAGAGAGAGAGAGAGAGAGAGAGAGAGAGAGAGAGAGAGAGAGAGAGAGAGAGAGAGAGAGAGAGAGAGGGGAATTAGTTGGAAGATGGAGTATTGTAAGTGTGGAATAAGGAAGTGTAGACGTATTGTAAAGTATGTGGAAAGGAGTAAAATGTAAAAAGATTGTAAAGGCAAGAAGAGACCAAATTGTTAAAGGCTCCAAATGTCAAAGGCTTTTAATATTTTAGAGATAATAAGGAACACAGGGGTTTATTATCTAGTTGTAGATGGAATAGGGAGTTGACACAGAACTGAAGAACAGAAGAATTAGGAAGGAAAGAATAGTAGTTTTCAAGTAGATTGGGGTGCCATGTGTAAGAGAGATTAGACTCCTGGGACCTCCTCTCAGAGGCCTAATCTAGGAATAATGACTTAAGTTATAGAAGGATATAAGACCTTCTAATGATCAGAGGATCCAGTAGTGAACTAGATTGCCTCAGAAGACAATGGTTTCCCTTCTCTTAGTTCTTCAAGAAAATGTTACTTAACCACTAATTGAGAATTTTTGTAGGAGGCCTTTTGGGTTATTGGTTATGGGTTATGGGCTAAAAGTTATGGATTAGATGGGCTGCGGTCCCTTTTCTTCCTGAGATTCTGTGTAATTCCATTAGCTGGTCCAGCCTCCTCCATCTTTAGCTCCTTATTTGTAGACCAAGAAATAAAGCAATTTGCCTAAGGTCAAGGAGGCTAATTACTGGTGGATTTAGGACCAGAGCCCACTTCTTCTAGTGCAGTGCTCTTCCCATTATAATACATTGCTTCCACATTCAAACCTTACTTTTAATTTTTTCCAGTTTTATTGATATGTTTTGTTTTAACACTACAAACATTTGCAGATTATTCCTACTTTGTGGGAGGTCTCTTATAACAAAGTAAAACAGTTAAATAAAACTAATAATTCAGTGACCTAATTATGTAACATTTCATATCTGTAGCACCACCCCCTACACACCTCTCTACTTTTTTAATTAAGAAAAATATATTTTCTCTCCCTCCCACTTCCCATGCCATTGAAAAATAAAAATAACTAATTCCTTGTAACAAATATGCAGAATCAAGCAAACAAATTTTCTGGATACCTGTACATAAATAGGTGTGTATAAGTGTGTGTGTGTGCACACATGCCTCATTCTATTCCCTAAATCCATCACCTCTCTGTAATGGATAACATGTTTCATCATTGGTCCTTTGGAATTATGAATGGTCATTGTATTGATCATGGTTCTTACACCTTTATTCCTTTTAACTGCCTTCAATAATTTCCATATATATAATATATTTTTTTTCTGAAATTCTATTGATATAATTAACTAATTTTTAAATTTTTGTTTAGAGAGGGACAAACTAAGGTCCCTCCATTATTGAAGATTCATTGTTTATTTCTTCTTGTAATTCATCTAGTTTTTACTTCAAGTACTTACAAGCTATGTCATTGGATTTCTATATGTTTAATATTAAAATTAATTCATTATCTGTTACTTTTTAGCAAAATATGGTTTCCCTCTTTATATCTTTTAATTAAGGGGTTTTTAACTATTACCTTACCTAAAATCATTATTGCTACCCCTGACTTTTTGTATTCAGCTGAGGCATAATGGATTTTGCTGCAACCCCTTATTTTAATTTTTTGTAGCCCTTTATATTTCAAGGGCATTTCTAGTAATAAACATAGTTTTGGATTTTGCTTTTTAACCTAGTCTTCTAACCACCTCTCATTTATAGGTAAGTTAATACCATCTACATTTACAGTTAGGGTAGATAGGTGGCATAGTGGAGTCAGGAAGACTCATTTTCCTAAGTTCAAATCCTGCCTCAGATACTTACTAGTTGTGTCACCCTCTGCAAGTAACTTAACCCTGTTTGCCTCAGTTCCTCATGTCTAAAATGCCCTAGAGAAGAAAATAGCAAACAACTCCAGTCAGTATGTTTTCCAAGAAAACTCCAGACAGGGTCACAAAGAGTTGGATGTGATGGAAATGACTGAACTACAAACAATTACAATTATGGTAATTGATTATTTCTTTTTCTCCATTCTATTCTCTTATCCTTCTCTCTCCCTACTTATTTCAAATTATTACCCATTCTTTTTGACTCTTGTAACCTGTTCTTCACTATCCGCTCTCCAAGCTTATGTTCATGACTAAGCCTTCCATGAATCTACCCTCCAACTTATGTTGCCGTTTCCTTTTTCCTGTTCCAATCTGTAACCTTGTTGACTTGAACATATTTCTACACCAAACTATTTGTGTGTTCTGCCTTCCTTTGAAAAGTTTAGATGAAAGTGAAATTCAAGTGATAGCTACTCCTCCCATTCCTTCCATGTTTGCATGTAGTACTACTTGCAAAATCTAATTATGTATCTTAAGTTCCCCCATCTTTTCTTCCACTTTCCCTAATGCATCCTCTCTTTCCACTCCCTTTCTTTTTTTCTTACAGAAGCTTCAAAACATTACAAAACTACTTGTGTGCTTTTTGTCTTAATTGACTACCTCCAGTGTCCCTTGTGACCCTCCATTAGAATGTAAACAGTTCTTCCTTATAAATTCCCTTCTGATTCTTTACTTGTAGTTATTTTTAATTTTTTCTCTCTAGTTCTGTATTTATATGTTAAAGTTCTGTTTGAGCTCTAGTTTTTTCATCATTATTAAATCCTTTGAATGTTTTATTCCATAGTTCAATCAAAGCTTTGTTTGTTTGTTTTAAATAGGAAATGAAGGGCTGTGTTCATGTTGCCCAGGTCCCATGGGCCTTCCAGGTGATCCAGGGCCACATGGTCTTCAGGGTGGGAAAGGAGAAGTGGGTCTACCTGGGAAAGTAGGAGAAAAAGGTGACCCAGGCTTTCCTGGTGCTCAAGGACCCCCAGGACCTCCAGTGAGTAACTCTTACCAATTATAACATAGGTAATGCATCTCATTTTAAAGAAATTCAGATTGAATGTATTTCTTTCTAATTTGCATGGTGTCATACTGAGTCCGTCTATTAGCATTTAGACTTTGGAGAGATTGTTAATTCATTCAGGTATAGTTATCACATATAACTTTCATTTTCTCGAATGGGTCACAGTATGTTCACATGTCTAATGGATTTAGCCTGGCTAGTGATCTAAATCAGCATGTCCCCGACTGATTGAACTGAAACTTTTTTATCTCAATCACATGCCTGGCACCCTGTCCCAGACACCATACAAAGAGAACTCCATGGACATGCTGGGTAACTATATTACACAGTACAAAGCACAGCCTAGGGAGAGGTCCCATGGCCTAGGACAAGCATCAGGATTTTGAGTGAGGCAGACTTGGATTCAAATCCAGCTTCTTTTACTTACCAACTCTTTTTTTTTGTGGGGGGGTGAGGCAATTGGGGTTAAGTGAATTGCCCAGGGTCACGCAGCTAGTAATTGTTAAGTGTCTGAGGCCGGATTTGAACTCAGGTCCTCCTGAATCCAGGGCTGATGCTCTATCCACTGTGCCACCTAGCTGCCCCTACTTAACTAACTCTTACTGCAGGCAAGTCAATTAACCTTTCTGAGACTCAGTTTTCTCCTCTGTCAGCTGGGGATAATACTTTTTTGCAGTTCCTGCTGCTCAGGGCTGTTGATAGACTCAAATGAGATAAGCAACGGAGAGCCTTGAAAACCTTAAATAGCTTTCCAATAACCAGTATATGGGGCATCCCAAAAGTCTTAGTGCTTTCAGCTTTTAGCGTTTCAAACTTCACTAAGAGTTTTAAAATACCCTGCATTTCTTATTGTTACTTCTGGCCTCCTCCCACCCCGGCAATAGTACTACTCAGAAGCTGCTATTTTTCATAGGTGGGAAAACATGTATCCTGACACATAATGGGAAATTTTCTGCATCTATATGAATGTCAGCCCTCTTCATTTAATTCATCTGACACTGAGACTTTCCTAGGGCGTGTATTTCCATCGACTACATTAGGTTCCATCCGTGATTCTGTAAGCCTTGCCTTGGAGATCCACAAACTGATTGCCCCTTCTAAGGTTTGCCAGGGTTCCAAGTGTAGAGGAGATCATAATTCAGAGTGAGGCTCCCTACTTGACCACCATAGAGCCTGAAGCTGGAGGATCTCATGAGCTCTGGAATTCTGACCTCACTGACTAAATCCAGCACCAATATGGTGAACCCCCAGGAGTGGAGGACCGGTGGGCCAGAATCAATGGATGGAAGAGGGGAAATTGACTAGAAAAAGGGAAAAGCGTCTTTATAATTTAAGTTTTCCTAAAGTGGACACCTTGAGAAGGTGGTACATTCCTCCGCTTTGGATATCTTCAAAGACTGTATAAACCCTTGTCCAATATGTTAGAGCGGAGCTGGGTTTTAGGATATGAGGTAGACGAGGTGGCCAACTCTCAGATTCTGTGACTCCATAATGCTCTTCATCATTCTTTTAAAACACCAAGATCTCTTTAGTAGATTGCTTTTTTGCATAGTGCCATGCGGTTCCCTATTTGTATGGAGGAAGTGATTTTGGTCAGGAAGACTAGAATATCAGAGTTTGAAGGATAGTGAGAGATCATCTAATCTCACCTGCTTCTTTAACAGATGGAGAAATTGAGGTGGGGACCATTATCCCTCATTAAAGCAGTCTTTCCATCATAGGGAGAGTATTGCTATTGTTATTCCTCTTTTAAACTCAGTGTTATATCCCGAAAACCAGAGAAACATGGACTTGGAATCACAGCAACTACTTGTGGCTTAACCAACACAAGAATACCATATTTCTCTAGTCATATTAAAGAATGGAGTGTTCCACATAAGTGAATATTCCATATAACCAAACCATTAAAATATTTTTCTTTTGAACGAAGAAATGAATGAAAAACCATTTATTAAGCACTTACTCTTTGCCAGACACCATTCTAAGCACCAGGAATACAAATATAAGAGTCCTTTCCATCAAAGAGCATACATTCTTATACAGGTAAACAGCACATACAAGGGAGTGGCCATGGAGGGATCCTTTGGCTTGGAAAATTACAGAAATGGTGAGTGGGACCATAGGAGAGTAGATGTAGACACACTTTCTAGGAACAATGAAAGTTGATTTGGGCTCCCAGCCTGGCAGAGTGAAGAGAGAACTGACCTTGAAGCCAGAAAGACCTTCTAACACATACTGACTGGGTGGCTCTGGGCAAATCAGTTAATCTCTCAACACTTTAGGCAACTCCCTAAGACTTTAAGTTATAAACAGGCTGCCAACCTGCTTCTGTAGTAGTTTCCTCACCTGGAAGTTCCCTATACTCATGAAATCATATATCCAGCTCCTATCCCAAACTGGAAGGGATGTGGAGGACACAGGGTGTCCGTCCATGTGGTTGATGTGGAAAATTCTAAGGGATGAGTATAGTGAATATTCCAAAGATTTTCCTCCCCTCTGAAACAGAAGATGCACAACTGTTTAACCTTTTCTTTATAACTGAAGTTCACCATTATAAATGTCTGTTATTGTGCTTATAATATGCTCTCCTGGGAGATATAGAGCTGTTGCCCCAGGCTACTCGGTAGTTGGAATGTTTGCAGCCCTTTTAAAGTTTTTCTTTTTCTTCTCTTTCATTGACAGACTGTCAGCTGTCCCTTTTTGTTACTATCAATGCCTGCCTATAAAAGGCACTTTACTTCTTTCCTTCCTTTCTTCCTCCCTCCCTCCTTCCCTTTCTCCCTTCCTCCCTTCCTTCTTCCCACCCTTCCTTTCTTCTTTTCTTCCTGCCTTTTTCTTCCTTTCTTCTTTCCTTCCTCCTTTCCTTGTTTCCTTCCTTCCTTCCCTCCTTCCCTCCTCTTAGTAGATGCTTATTAAATGCTTAATGATTATCTGTGCCTTGTGTATAGTAAATCCTTAATAAGCACTTGCTGATTGATTGCTTGCTTGATCCAGGTGAAGTGCACTAGGACATTTAGAAAAGAGAGAACGGTTTCCTCTGGAAGAAATCAAGGAAGGGTTTGCAGAGGAGTTCGCTTCCTTGCTGAGCCTTGAAAGATGCACACACCTTAGGCATGAGGGAACAGACTCTATGAATTCACAGATATGAATGGCAATGATTTAAGATACGAGAACAGTTAGCATTCTAGTTTAACTTCAACCCAGGGGGGGGGGGAAGGGAAGTTAAATGAAAAAAAGTCCTGAAAAGATACATGGAAGGACAACAAGACCTAAGAGAGAGATCCCAACTGTTTGGGTGATGTTGAATTTGAGGTGATTGGGATTATCTGGGCACTGGAAGATTTAGTAAAGAGCTCAGAGAATAAATAGGTGCTGGTTATATAGATTTGCGAGAGATCTCCATAGAAGTGATCATTGAATCCATGGGAGCAGATGAGATGTAAGAGAGAGAATTAGAATGAGGTGAGAGTGGTAGAAGTTGCTAGAAAATGAATACGTAGGTAAATGCAATGTTACTGCAGATCGATGAGAGTGGGTATGTTGTTATCCTAGTAAACCCCTAGGGGGAGTTCCATGATCAAGAACTAGAAATTCTGACTACAATCTATCATTCCATTTCTCCCTATGCCTCATTCTTCCTAAACTATGATTTGGCTTCACAGTGCCCTGTGGTCTCTCCATGCTTCAGCGTTCTCTCAACATTCTATCACCTCCTGCTCTGGATTCACTTTCTTCCCTTCCCAGTCTTGACCTTTTAGTTAACCACTCTAGCTTTGAACTGTTCTGGATTCCTTGCCCCCTTTGGCCTATTAACACATATGCCTTGCCATACTCTGACTCTGGATTATCCCATCACCTGCCTCTTCCACTATTCCTCACATGTTTTTGATTGGTGCTAAGGAAAGTTATGTAACAATACTGATTGGGTCCATCACCAATTCGTGTTATTTAATCTCAACTCAGTCCTCATCGAAGTAAGGAAATCCTTTTATTTTTTCCTTTGTTTCTTTTCTTTCCTTTCTTTTCTTTTCTTTTTTTGTAGGGCAATGAGGGTTAAACGACTTGCCCAAAGTCACACAGCTAGTAAGTGTCAAGTTTCTGAGGCTGGATTTGAACTCAGGTCCTCCTGAATCAAGGGCTGGTGCTTTATCCATTGTGCCACCTAGCTGCCCCACCCAATTGACTTCCTATCAAACTATCCTCAGTGGCTGTTCTAAAATTTCCTCTCTCCTTTCAGAAATCCCATGCTACCCTCTCAGCAGAGGAATTAGCTTCTTGCTTAACAGAGAAAACAGGGGCTCTACTCTGTGTGCTTCCTCTTCTTCCCTATCCTACATCTTGAAACCCCAAAATATAATCTCTTATTCTCTTCTGTTGTACTCTAGTCTCTGCCAACTTTTATACTTGTATCCTGGATCCCATCCCATGTTATTTCCTCCAGTGTATTTCTCTCCACCCCTCCACCTCCCACCAATCACTCCTTATTCATTGGCTCCTTTACTGTGGTCTATAAGCAGGCCCAAATCTCCCCCATCTTTCACTATACCCTATCACCCTTCAAGCTATCTTTCTACACCTCTCTTCCATTTTCAGCCAAACTTCTGGAAAAAAGGTATCTGCTTTATGCCCTCAGTTCTTCTCCTTTTACTCATTTCTCAACCCCTTGCAATCTGGCTTTCCACATCATCACTTGAATGAAGTTACTCTCTCCAAAATTACCAGTGATTTTTTTAATGGCCAAATCCAATGACCTTTTCTCATTCCTCATCCTTCTTGACCTCCTTGTAGTTTTCGATGCAATGGAACCTTCTCTTCTCCGGAATGTTCTCTCTTCAGTTTTCATTTGTGCTCTCTTCTTTGTTCTCCTTTTTGACTGATTTTTCCTTTTATCTCCTTTGCTGATTCATTACTCATCTTCTACCCCCTAACCATGGGTATACTCCAAGACTCTTTCCTAAGTCATCTTCTCTCTCTACACTCTCTTTATCAGTGATTCTATTAGCTTCCATGGGTTTCTGTTTCCATTTCTATGCAGATTACCTCCAGATGCTAGTCTCTCAGTCTCTCTCTCTCTCTCTCTCTCTCTCTCCTATTTCCACATGCTCAACACTCTATTAGGTATTTCCAACATGATATCCCACTGGCACATCAGACTCTACATATTGAAGATGGAATTATTTTCTTTCCCCCCAAACCCACTTATTTATATGCTATCTCCCCTAACAGAATGTAAGCTTCTTGAGGGCAGAGACTTTTCATTTTGGTTTTTTAATCCCCAGTGTTTAGCACTGGCATCTGTAGTAGTCACTTGATAAATGTTAGTTGTTTTTTTGACTGGGTGTTAACTCTGTCTGAAGCATCAATGGGAGCCATTGTTTGCTCTTTATCTATAAACTCACTTTTTTCTTTTTCTCAAAAGGGAATACCTGGTACCTCGGGGCTAACGGGTCCTAAAGGAGAAAAGGGTGATATGGTTATAGCAAGAATCAAAGGTAAATCCAATTTTTAAAAACTTTCTGTCACTTTAAAAATAATGCATGAATCAACCACACTTCTAGTTTTGTGTCATCCATCTGCACCTTCATCCCATTCATGGATAAGTCAAACTTTGGCACAGTTCCATGCAATGAGGAGGTCTTCAATACATTTGCTTATGGATAAGGGTGACTTTTATAGTGGTTGATACAAGGAAACTTTCAAAACCTCTGTCCTTCATCTCCTAGACTTCCTTGGTGACTATAAATAATTTGTCATAGTAATTAGGATCTCTAAAATGACATACTGCCCTCCTCACAGTCTTTGGGTATCTGTTGAGTCCTCTGAACTCAGCTCTTACACTAGCCAAAATACATATTTGTCCAGCATTTGGATACTCATTTCACTGAACTAGGGACTGATATAAAGATTCCTTTTCCATGCCTGGCATTTACTAAGTGTGATAGGAATCCATTTCCATATTGGGGTCAGAATATAGGGATCATTTCTACATTATATAAGAAAAATCCATTATAATAAGAGAGATAGTAAAGATTATCATGTATATGTAACAAACTCACATTTATATAGTAGTTTTTAAAGCACTTTATATACATTTTATCATTAAAACAGACCTTTAAGGTATGCATGTGTGTATACACACATATATGTATAAACACATATGCATATGTAGATACACACTCACACACACACAAACATAGACATACACACACACACATATATATCTATATATATCTATATCTCAGTATATATGTACTGATTTTACAGATAATGAAAGAGAGTCTCAGAAGATAAGTGTCTCACCCATGATCACATAGCTGGCAAGAGTCTGAGGGGGGATTCAAGCCAAGATCATGGGACCCCCAAGTCCAGCACTCCTTGTACTATACCCATGATGTCAGAAACAAAGTCTTACCCACTCATTGAGGTCAGAGTTTAGAGAGAATTTGTATTTTCCTTGGCAGGATGAAGTTTCCTCTCGGTTCATTGGCAGCAAGCTTGTTGGGGGCCCCTGTTTCTGCTTCTTCTGGGGCTCCATGTTCTCTTGGAGCTGAGATGTTTAGCTTGGGCTTGAATAACTTCCCTGCTCCTGGGATATCCATTACTCTTCTTTCCAGCAAGATCCCTTTACTCCTCCTAGGCCCACCCTTTCCTTCTGCTGGTTTTGTTTTTCTGTGAGAGTTTGTTATCCTTTCTCACTCTTTCTTCTTCCTTTGAATCCTCAATACTTTTTTTCCCAAGTTGGGTGTTGTCTCTTTATGTGTGCCCACCTTCTATTGAGAGTCCTTGATGCATACTAAGGCACCTCCTTAGAAAGATGGGAATAGGTTGCGTAGAGTATAGACTTTTCCCATAGCAGCCAAACCAGCCTTACTTATGGCCAGAGTTTCCTGTATCTGCTCATCTCTGCCTTTTCCATTCCTCTGACCCAATCTCATTTCTCTGCTATGGTTTCTGAAAGTTTACCATTAGAAATTAATTTCTTTGTATTAAACCTTTGTACCTTAGGGGCAGCTAGGTGGCGCAGTGGATAGAGCACTGGCTCGGGATTCAGGAGGACCTGAGTTCAAATCTGGTCTCAGACACTTAACACTTACTAGCTGTGTGACCCTGGGCAAGTCACTTAACCCCAATTACCTCACCCAAAAAACAAAAGACAAAAATAAAAACAAAAACCAACCTTTGTACCTTTACTCATGCCCTGTTAAAATCCAGATACCCTCAAAAGAGGGAAACATATTGAAGTTAGAGTAAGTGAATTCAAGGTTTTGTTTTCCAAAAGGGACAGATAAGTGCAAGGACCTGAAATAATGGGGGTAAAACTGAATGGAGAGGAGGAAAGGAGAGTAGAGTTTAGTTTTGAAATATTACCTGGGGAGGGCAGGTCTGGGTGAGTACAACCACCCAGACCTTACAACCAGTGGTATTTGGGGGGCAATAAGGTAGGATATGGGTAACATCAGCTGGTGGAGGAAATGTTCCCATTGTGTTCTAACTTCCATGAGAAAGGACTGGAAACAAACTTAGTTGTTTGTTTGTTTTTTTGGGTGAGGTAATTGGGGTTAAGTGACTTGCCCAGGGTCACAAAGCTAGTAAATGTCAAGTGTCTGAGGCCAGATTTGAACTCAGGTCCTCCTGACTCCAGGGCTGGTGCTCTGTCCACCACTGCACCACCTAGCTGCCCTAAATTGACTCAGTTTTGCTCAGGTTTGGATCTGTCCCTCAACATCAAGCCATAAAGAAAGAAGAAAAACAAATAATAACAAGATCCTTATGTAGCAATTCACAGCATCTAGTTTAATCCCTACACCAACCATGTGAGGGAGGTAACAGAAGCATTACTATCCCCATTTAACAGAGGAGCAAACTACAGTTCAGAAAAATTGTGACTCTCCCAAGGTCATAGAGTGAGGTAAGTTCCAAAATGGAAAGTTAAATCTAGGTCTCTAAAATGAGTGTTCTTGCCACAGCTGTCCACTGATAATTAGCAATTTATTTTTCCCTTAGTAGTATGCTAACACAGGTGAGGGTTTCCAAAATCCCCAATGTTGTTCCATTCTGTAGGTCTCAAACTTCGATAAAGATTTGTTTTGGCAGAAGGAAATGTAGAGTTTAAGTCGAATTAGAAAAAAAAATTATAACATAGATGTTTTCTTGTTATTTTTCTGTTGTTGTTCATTTTACCCATGACTGATTTAAAGGTTGGAGTGTCCTTTCTTTCTTTTCCCAGGAAGAAAAGGAGAAAAGGGTCATCATGGGCTTCCTGGATATCCAGGGCAGGAAGGGATTCCTGGTCAGAATGGACTGCATGGAGAAAAAGGCGAGCCAGGTCTTCCCGTATGTGAAACTTTTCCCCTTCCTTTATTTTCTTGGCTTATGTGATCACAAGTGAACTTTCTTCTTGGTAGCTAGCTAAAGAGCAAATAAATAATAGCAAGTCAACATGTTATAAACCTATGAGGGTAATTTTTCAATTCATCATTCTATAAAGATGCATAATTTCCAAATAAATCACTCAATGGGAAATGGTTTGAAACCGTGGCTGGCAATTCATTTAGAACAGTCTTTTCTGCCCACTCTCTCAGCAGAATTGCCCTTGTATTCATTCCCCTGTGTGGCCCTTTCATCCACAAAGCTCTCATTGACTTTAGCTTGCGGCTGCTTAGCCCATTTTGTTGGCAAATGACGCGAATGAGGCCGAGGTCGTGGGTTCAATCCCTGGAAGCTATAGTCGCTGTTTTCCATGGGTATAAACAGAACCCCGATTACTAGTCAACTGACTTACAAAGGCATGTCTTTGGTGATGATGAAGAGTAGGGAAAAGAATGTGGGTGGATAATATCCAAATTGCTTGGAATTTCTGTGTTTGGTGACAGAAAAATTCATTTCAAAAATTTAATTCAAAAAATGTTTCATATTAAGCATCTGCTTTGTTAGCACTGTGGATGATATAAAGACAAAAACATAAAGCAATTCCTGCTCTCAAAGAGTTTACATTCTTTTTTTTTTTTTTTTTTGGTGAGGCAATTGGGGTTAAGTGACTTGCCCAGGGTCACACAGCTAGTAAGTATTAAGTGTCTGAGGCTGGATTTGAACTCAGGTACTCCTGACTCCAGGGCCAGTGCTCTATCCACTACGCCACCTAGCTGCCCCAAGAGTTTACATTCTAATAAGTGAACAATGTGACAGAACAAGTATGAACTAAGGAAATAGAGATTTCATTTAGGTGCCTCAACTGAACCTTGTAGGAAGCTATGGATTCCAAGAGGCAGAAGTGGGGAGAGAATGGATGAGTGTGGTGGATAGTCCTTTCAAAGCATGGAGAACAGAGGTGGAATGCTGGGTTCTGGGAACAGCAAAGAGGCTAGTTTGTCTAAATGTAGAAAACATGAAAAGAAGTAATGTGAAATAAGTCTGGAAAGAGGCATTATAGATTTAGATGTAGGAGCAATGAAACTAGTTCCCCCACCATTTAGTAGTGAATGCTTTCTAAATGAATGAGCAAGTCAGCCACATCAGAAAAATGAGACAGCCCTGTCACCAAATGTATGTATCTGACACCAAATTTATTGGAAGGATGTTTTTGGGCACAGTTAACTGCCTAATGATCTTTTTTTTTTTTTTTTTTTTGGTAAGGCAATGGGGGTTGAGTGACTTGCCCAGGGTCACACAGCTAGTAAGTGTCAAGTGTCTGAGGCCGGATTTGAACTCGGGTCCTCCTGAGTCTAGGGCCAGTGCTTTATCCACTGTGCCACCTAGCTGCCCCTACCTAATGGTCTTATACAAGATACAGATAGGGACCTCAAAGCCTTAGGAATACATGGTTAATTATGGACCAAATAATTCTTGGGGCATTTTAACAGGAGCATAGCATACATAAATATACAAGTGTGTTTGCTTACTCTAATACAAATGATTTCCTAACTAAACTACAACTGTTATACCATATTGGAAGTATTACATGCAAGTGTTCACTAACAAATTACTTAACAAGGAATCAATTTATATTAATGATTGGTAGAAAGATGCTTTTGTGTACTTTGGGATAGGCTAATTTAATAGAAAAGGCAAAACGCAGTTTTCCTTCATTAAAAAACAGAGCAAGGGGCGGGGGGCAGCTAGGTGGTGCAGTGCATAAAGCACCCGCCCTGGATTCAGGAGGACCTGAGTTCAAATCCGACCTCAGACACTTGACACTTACTAACTGTGTGACCTTGGGCAAGTCACTTAACCCTCATTGCCCCGCCAAAAAAAAGAAAAAAAAGAAAATGGAGCAAACTTGTTAATTTGTAATTATACTTAAGTTCTTCCCATCAGAGTCTTCTCAGAGTTAGGATTTCCCCTTTGTATCAAGATCTCTTTCCCATGGCAATATGCTTTTATGAAAAAGGAAGCATCAATATTGAGTTACATCAAGTTAGAATGATGTGGATATATATATATATATATATTTCTACTTGTTAACACATGCCTCTGTTTTGTTATCAAAGATGAGAAGCAACCTTTGGCTTTCTAGATAGTGCACTGGTCTCCCATCTATGTGAGGATCAGGGCTTTTCCTAATGGGTGTTTGTTTGTTTGTTTGTTTGTGGGTGTCTTAGCTTTTTTTGTCCTGGACCCCTTGGGCAATCTGGTGAAGCCTGTGGGTTCATTCTCAGAACTGAATTGTCAAATGCATAAAATGATATAGAATACATAATGTAAAATGAAACTACAAAGAAAGCCAATTATATTCAAATTCATTTATCAAAATTTTGCTAAAAATCAAGTCCATAGACCCCAGGTTAAGAACACCCAGTTTAGGCAGAAGAAGGTTGTTGAGAATTTAATGAGTGAAAAAGAAAAGATTTGGAATATTTGCTCATTTCCCCCATTTTTTTTTTGGTGGGGGCAATGAGGGTTAAATGACTTTCCCAGGGTCACACAGCTAGTAAGTGTCAAGTGTCTGAGGCTGGATTTGAACTCAGGTACTCCTGAATTCAGAGTCAGTGCTTTATCCACTGCGCCACCTAGCTGCGCCCCCTCCAAATGTTTTAATAATTAAATGGAGGACACGGGACATGGGGATGACTGTCAACAACATTGCTTCTTACTGCTGCTCTTAAAAAAAAAAAAGGAAGGAACGAAACACACATTTACTAAGTATGTACTCTATGCCAATCATTGTGCTAGTCTCTTTAAAAATATTGTCTCATTTGATCCTCATAACAACCCTGGGAGGTGGATCCCAATTTTACAGTTGAGGAAACTGAGGCAAGCAGAAGTCAAGTGACTCCCCAGGGTCACACAGCCAGAAAATGTCTGAGGATGGATTTAAACTCAAGTCTTCCTGACTTCAAGCTCATCACTCTATCAGTTCTGACACCTAATTGCCTGGGAGAATAGAAGGGCTTTTCTTTTTTCGACCATTCTTTGTGAAATATCTTCCAGGGAAAGTTAACAGTAGAGACCTCCCTGAATACTTGTTCAGTAATATACTGTGAGGGACCCCATTCAACACTCTGGTCCTATTCTGGTCAATATTCTGACTCCCTTTAAGTCCCAACTAAATCCCATCCCCTCCAGGAAGCCTTTCCCAATTCCTCTTCATTCTAATGCCTTCCCTTAGTTGTTTCTTATTTATCTTGTAATTGGTTTGTTGGCACATATGTGTTTGCTTGTTGTCTCCCCCATTGGACCAAGAACTCCTGTAGGGCAGGGACCATCTTTGCCTTTTTTACACCCTCAGTGCACTGGATAGAGCACAGGCCCTGGAGTCAGGAGGACATGAGTTCAAATCTGGCCTCACACCTTGACACTTACTAGCCTGGGTAAGTCACTTAACCCCGACTGCCTCAAACATCCAGGGCCATCTCCAGTCATCCTGATGTATAACTCACCACTGGACTCAGATGGCTCTGTAGCAGAGAGAGAGAGTGAGGCTGGTGACTGCCCAGCCCTGTCTCACTTAAAATCCAACTCACTGAAAAGTCATGACATCACCTCCCAATGTCATGGTCCTCTTTGAAAACAAAAGACAAACGATAACATCCCCAGAGTTTAGCATAGTGCCTGATATATAGAAGGCATTTAATAAATGCTTATTGAAGGATTTCAAGTTTGACTAAATGGTCTTTTGAGTCCTTGGCTCCTCTGCAAAGGCTTTTAAAGAACAATTTATACAGGGGTTATTTCTCATAGAGGCTTCCATGGGAGGGACTCATGATTTATGAGACCATTCAGCTGACATTTAGGTGGACTGAAAAAGGGACCCATTATAAGAGGTAAGGTGGAGCCAGATTGTGAAGGGTTTTAAGGGTCCAGCTGAATATTTTATCCTAGAGACATTAGGAAGACATCAGAAACTAAAGAAAAAATAGTTTATTGTTACTTTTTTATTTTTAACAACCTTTTACCAATCTCTTTAACAACCTCCCCTCTCCCACTACCATTATACCCTTCCTTTTAACAAAGAAAAACCAACTAACACAGCAAGTGGATTCAATAGCATATGCCATATTTAATATCTGTAGCTTCCACCTTTTTATTGAGAGGAGGAAGGTGTGTTTCTTTATCTCTTTTCTAGGACTCAGATTGTTCATTATATTGTTCTTGAGTATTATCATTTTATTATGTCATATATATTATAGTCATTCATATTGTTCTCTTGGTTATGCCTTCTTTAATTTCTATAACTTCAGCTAAATCTTCCTGTGTTTTTCTGAATTCCCATATTCACAATTTCTTTTTTTTTAATTAATAAAGTATTT
This sequence comes from Dromiciops gliroides, assembly GCF_019393635.1. Lineage (NCBI taxonomy): Eukaryota > Metazoa > Chordata > Mammalia > Microbiotheria > Microbiotheriidae > Dromiciops > Dromiciops gliroides. Next base: position 59,549,469 of record NC_057863.1, read on the forward strand.
TATTTTTTTTTCCGTTACATGTAAAGATAGTTCTCAACCTTTGTATATACAAGCTTTACAATTTCAGATTTTTCTCCCTCCCTCCCCTCCCTCCCCCCTCCCCTAGACAGCAGGTAATCTGATATAGGTTATATATATATACACACACATAATAACATTAATCCTATTTCTGCATTAGTCATGTTATAAGAGAAAAAAATCAAAGCAATGATGGAAAACCTCAAAATAGAAAAAAACAACAACAGCATCAAAAACAAAAGAAATAGCATGGTTCATTTAGCATCTATACTCCGCAGTTCTTTTTTTTTTTTTCCTGGATTTGGAGATCCTCTTCCATCACAAGTTCCCTGGAACTCTTCTGTGCCATTGCATTGGTGAGAAGAATATAGTCCATCACAGTAGATCAACACTCAATGTTGATGTTACTGTGTACAATGTTCTTCTAGTTCTGCTCATCTCACTCATCATCAGCCCACGCAAGACCCTCCAGGTTTCTCTGAACTCCTCCTGCTCATTGTTTCTTATAGCACAATAGTATCCCATTGTATTCATATACCACAACTTGTCCAGCCATTCCCCAATTGATGGGCATCCCCTCAACTTCCAATTCTTTGCCACCACGTAAAGAGCAGCTATAAATATTTTTGTACATGTGGGTCCCTTTCCCCCTTCCACGATCTCTTTGGGAAAAAGACCCAAAAGTGGTATTGCTGGGTCAAAGGGTACGCACAGCTTTATCGCCCTTTGGGCATAATTCCAAATTGCTCTCCAGAATGGTTGGATCCCGTATTCACAATTTCATATGACACTATCATTTTCCATTACACTAATATGCAACTAGAATTTGTTCTGCTTCCCCTCCAGTCAATAGGCACTCATTTTCTTTTCCAGTACTCACTGCCACAAAGAGTCATACTCTGAATACTTTGTTTAATATATAGGGCTTTATTCCTGAGATTTCAGAATGTCATTCTCTCTTCTGTCCAGTCCTTTGGGATGCTCTAATCACAAACACCCAGGATTTCTTCTGAAACTTACCTGTCATCCAGGAAGTCATTTAGAAGTCTTCTAATGGTGGACAAACAGCATGGTTTAAATCCATGCCTTGACATTTATGTGAATTCCAAAGGATAGAGCTCTCTTTGAGGGTATATGGTCAATATCTGAGTATGGATAGTTTTATGACTTATCTCATGATACTCATTTGGTTTTCAGAATGGTTGAAACAATTAACAACTTCACAAACATTGTATTAGTGGGTCTGCTTTCCCACAACCTCTTGAACAGTCCATTTTTTGTGTCCATTTTTTATCATCTTTGCCAATTTGATGAGTATGAGGTGAAACCTCAGTTTCCAAATCTATAAAGCAGGAATACTAATGCCTATCCTAATGTCACTAGGATCAGATGAGATAATCAATGGGAACATGATCTCAAAACCATAAGGTACTATAAGTACATAAGATTGTATTATAATTCCAACAATAAAACTAACTAAAATATGCGTTGACTATTACAATATTATAACAATTCAGTAATAAACAAAGTCCTCTGGTAGTCATTATTCAACTTTAATTTATTACAAATGAGCTGATGAAAACCACTTGCCAACTGAGTTATGCTCTCTTCTCAACCAGATGTGATTAAACCAATGGGTTTAAAGACAAGTTCGGTCTTTCATACAGCCAGAACTTGAATATTGGACTTCTATACAGAGAGTTGTTCTGATTAAATTAACACAAGATGGAAATTTATGCAATAAGTATTTTTGAACTAATTGGGACATTACCAAAAAAAGAGATTGAACTGACCAGTGATGGAAATATTCCCAGGGCAGTCGTGGTGGAGCAATTCCAGGTGCAGAAGGATCTCCTGGAGTACCGGGACCTCCTGGGAGGATGGGACCAATGGGACCTCCAGGACTGGGATTTCCTGGCCCAGAAGGGGTGAGAGGTGGGCCGGGGAGCCCTGGCCACCCTGGTGTGAGGGGAGCAGCAGGTTCCAAGGGCCAGAAAGGTAAATTTAAATATCGGGATGTAGAAAAAAGTGAAATGCTGATGAATGACCTTATTCCCCAAAGAACTAAGTCATTCCAGGGGTAGTGACAAGGCAGAGTTTTAGGGTTAGAGTTCCAAAAAAGACATTCAAGAATGTCATGGCAGAATTAGAATCAATAATGAAAACAAGAAATCACTTTGAAAAAGCCGACTAGTCTTTTTTGTGGTCTCTGTTTGATAGGTCCAAATGGCTTTTTCATTCCTTCGTATCTAGACAACCTGAATATTTTAAAATTAAAGAGGATCTGAGATTTCAGAATGATTTTCTCTCTTCTTTGTAATCCTTTGAGATTCTAATCACAGACTCTTATTATTTCATCTGAAACTTACCTATCACCTAGGAAGTCATTTAGAAACCTCCTAATGGTGGACAAACAAAGCTCTTTGAATCTTTCTCTTGACATTTATGTGAATCCAAAGAATAGTGCTGAAGTGACCTCAGACCTTTGGATTACAGTACTAGAAACATTAGGGTAAGGGGTAGAAAGAGGACTATTCCACAGATGGTATTGTTTTTCCTTCTATTATTTGCGTGTTATTTTTAGTTCACATTCATTTTCCCCCAGGTTTTCAGGGGATAAAATAATGTTTTTGTTTTTTAATTTGTAGTTTTCTTACAATGTCAGTAGCTTGGTATAGGCTAAAATTAAAAGGAATAAAGATCTAGAAGCCACCCGAATTTAGCATTCTACATTTTCTTTATCCCCATACAATGAAATATCCTGACTTGCCAGGGTACTACATCATACTTTATTATTTCCACTGCAATGGAGAGATCATTGATTCTGGAATCAGCATCGCATACTAGCTTCTCCTAGAATTCCAATTTGGTTGGAGAAAACACTAGATTTGGGATCAGATGACCTTAGTTAGAATCCCAGCGTTGCTCCTTGCTATCTCTATGACCTTGGATAAATCCCTTAGCTTCTCCCAACCTCAGATCCTTCCCTGTAAAATGAGGAAGTTGGTACCTTCTAGTTCTAAATCTATGCTTCTGTGAATGTTAATGCTGAAAGGTACCTTAGAGATCATCTAACCCAGTCTTCTTTTGCATATGAAGAAAACAGAAATGACCAGACCCAAGTCCCACAGTCAACTAGTGTCAGAAGTGGTGTGAGAATTAAAGTCTAGCACTCCTTCGAATATACACATCTTATCAAAGCTTCAGATGATACTACATTAAATATCTGTTATTACAAACACATGTATTCTTTAAAAGAATATTTATGGGCACCAGGGAAGGGAGAGAAATATTTCATGCTGCTTGTCATAAAACACTTTTGACCCTTCCCTGGTGTGTCTGTAAATGTTTTGATCATGAAAAATCAAGTTTCAAGCCAGCATCTTCTCGAACTCAGCGTCAAAGACTCTGCCCCCAAAACCACTTAAGCAAGCTGAAGGCCCCTTTCAAATCTGGAATTATTTTCCCCCTCGGCTTCCCATGCAGCCTGGCTATACATGAAAGAACTTTGGCAGCTCAGTGATATCAACTTTAATATTTCAGTAACAGAACCACTTGGATATTTTTCAAAACACCCAGTATTTGAAAGTGTCTGTTTTCTTTCCCCTTCAGGTGACACCTATCCTTGTCCTTCCCCCTATCCAGGGAGCCCCGGAGCTCCAGGTGGTCCGGGAGCTCCAGGTGAGTACATCACTCAGAAGCAGCCATCTCATCTTCCTGCTGTAAAAATAAGCAGCATGAATGGGCAATTTTAAGCTGCTTATAAAACATCCAAACAACTTAACTCAGGCTATATCTGAAATAAGGAACTCCTAGGAGGACAATAGGGAATGCTTTTTTGGAGTCTTTGAAATGAGAATCAGTATCTGTCAATGGTATACTGAAGCAAACTTAAACTGGTTCCTGAGATCCAATTGTTAAATTGTATGAAATTGACAAATGCTATAAATCAGGGATTCATTTATTGTTTTATTGATTGTCTATACCTAAGGAAGTGATGGGAGATATTAGTAATACAATGTAAACTTAAATAAAGCAAAGTAAACCATTATGTGTATGCAAAAACAGTTTTTTGGAGATCTGGTTGTTAAACACTTACCATCATACCACTCACTAATATCCATTCTTCCAACAGTGTTTTAAAAAAAGGGAACCAAATCCCAAACAATGAGAGCATGCAGGGTTACTGTGTAGTAGCCCCACAGGGAGGCTTTAGGGTACAATGGTTATAGAATCACACTTGATTCTGACAGACTCAGGTTAAAATCCTCCCTCCTCTGATATTGGACTGCTATGTGACCTTGGGTACATCATGTAACCTCTAGATCTTAGTTTCCTCATGAGGGGGTTGGACAAGATGGCTTCCAAGACCCCTTCTAACTCTAAAGACGTGATCCTGTGAAAAACATCAGATTGAATTCTGTTCACAGAGAGTGATAAACTCTACCTAGTAACTCATCATCCCTGTGACCCCAGGAGTTAAATATAGATGTTCATTTTCTATATTTATAAGTGTTGTTGTTGAGTGGTTTTCAGTTGTGTCTGACTCTGTGACCCATTGGGGATTTTCTGCTGGAGTAGCTTGCCATTTCCTTCTCCAGCTCATTATACTGATGAGGAAGCTGAGACAAACAGGGTTAAGTGACTTGGCCAGGGTCACACGGCTGGTAAGTGTCCAAGGCAGGAGTTGACTCAGATCTCCTGATTCTAGGGCTGGTGCTCTATCCACTGTGCTACCTCGCTGCCCTAATTTATAAGTAGGTTTTTGATATCCTATTTTTCTAAGCGCCTCAATCCTCTATTAAAGATGTCTGAAAAGTTAGCCATACATAAAAACACTTGATTTGACTTTCAGACCCATCACTGGGCCTGGCAAACAGTAGGCACTTAAGAAATGCTCATTGATTGTTTAGTTGAGATTCATTTTAAGTGACTGTTTTTTTCTTTCCATTGAGTCAATTTCAACATTAATTAAAGGTCTGAAAGGCAATGCAATGTAGCAGATGGTAAAACTCTGATGGAAGGAAAGACAGACTAAAATATTGGATGTCAAAAACCACTATATCTAGCAACGATTCTCTAACCCCAGGGCAGTTAGTGGCATATAGCGAATAAAGGGTGAGATAGGAGATAGAGAGATGACCTTGAAGCCAGGAGGTCTGAGCTCATAAACCTACCTCTTACATACAATAGCTGTGTGACCTCGGGAAGGTCATTCCATCTGGCAACTTTCCAAGATTATAAATTGTAGAAGGGATACAGATCTGTATCAGTGAAAGCAATTTCCTCAGTGGGAGTTCTCCTATACCAACGAAAATCACAGTACTGCTTAAAAAAAGGTTCCTACTATGGCAGTGAGGTCAGAAGGCAACATGGATTTTGATTTGGGTGGGGGGGCATGCTGCCTTTGAAGTATCCATCTGAGTCCTATGAGGAGATGATAATAGATAGCATTTATATAGCACTTTATCTTTTGTAAAGTGCTTTATGGATGTTATCTCTTTTGAGCCTCACAATGCCCAGTTTAGAGATGGAGATACTGAGGCAGAGAGAAGTTAAGTGACTCGTCAAAGGCCTCAATGACCATGTATGGTATTTAGCCTTCCAGATTCCAAATCCAATATTATATCCACTGTGCTACCTAATTGAGATGGTGATAAAGGTCTACTTATAAGGAAAGAGTCTGGAAATAGAGATTTTACAGTTATCTGCAAAGAGCTGGTAGTTGAAGGCATGGAATTAAAGTTGCCGTGCTTACATAATATATACATAAATTTATCTCCTGGGTCTGTTTTTTGTTTGTTTGTTTGTATGTTTCTTTCTAAAATTAATCAGATCTCCCAAGGTTCTTTTCTTTTCTTTTTTTCCCTTATTTTATTCCAACATTCTTTTTTTCTATAGACATTAATGTGGCCCTTGAATTCTCCTTTCTGACCATAGACAGATGGAGAAGGCCTGGAAGGAAGCGGGAAGGTTGATGCCATACTGTCCTGTTCTTTGATTTTTAGGCCATAGGCGGGTAGTTCTAAAACAAATGGCCAGTTCAGTGTATGAAAAGACTGATCATGCCAATTGTTTAGTGTCCTGCAGACAACGCAATTTCTCGAATGACTGCCCAAATTTTTCATTTTCTAACTGATTGCTGGGTTGTCATGTAAACATTGAACTAGGGCGCTTTCATTATGATGGAATGAAAACAAAAACAACCATCTTTGTGGGAGCTTATCCCTGAATGAAATGAACAGCAATTGATTTTTTTCCTTACTTGAGCCTCCCCCTACTCAAAGCATAAGCCAGAATCTACAATCCATTTTTGGTGGAGATAGTTGCCCATCATTAATCACAACAGGCACAAAGCACAATTCCTGCCAACAGGAGATTTGAGGACTTAACTTTGTGTTCTGATACACTGAGGAAGTTCGGCATCAGTTTCCCAGAGAGACTTGTTCTTCACACATGTTTTCCCAATCTCAAAAATACTTTCCACTAACTCCCTTTTCCTCTCTCATAAGGGAGGTGCTCTGGAAGGGAAAAGTGTATTTTATTTAAGTTTAATACTTTGCATAGGAAGATATGATGAAGGGTCTCAAAGAGTGAGATATTTAACAAAGGCATTGAATTTGGGTCCTTTGTTAGATGGCTTCATAAAAGGTCATTCACTGGGAAAACATACATGCTATACTTCTACCCCAGTGGTGTCCATCTCAAACTGGCATGATCCCTGTGGGCCTTATATTGACTTAGAAAACCACAAATTACCATTATCTCTGTTGGATTGCATTTTTATTTATTTTGTTAAACATTTCCTAATTGCCTTAGTTTGACACCTTTGCTCTAGTCTGACTCATAAAAAATGATAGGAAAGGTCAGCCAAACTGTTTAATCTTTAGAAATTAAAGATTTAATATATAAAACACTGTTACAATTCCAAAGAACTCATGATAGAAAATGTTCTCCACATCCAGAAAAAAAGCAACAACTGTGGATTCTGAATGCAGATTGAACCATACTGTTTCTACTTTGGGGCTGTTTTTTTTTTCTTTTTTGAGGTTTTTCCCTTGTGTTTTGATTCTTCTTTCACAACATGACTAATGCAGAAATATGTTTAATGTGATTGTACATGTATAACCTGTATCAGATCTCTTTCTGTCTTGGGGAAGGGGGAGGAAAGGGAGAGAGAGAGAGAAAAAAAATTTGGAACTAAACATTTATGAAAACAAATGTTGAAAACTATCTTTACATGTTCTTGGAAAATAATAAAACACTTTTATGATTAAAAATATAAGTGTTTACTTTGGGGATTTCTTTTTTTCTCCAGAAAGGCTTTGTATTCATTGTTGTTTATCTTTAGGTCCTAAAGGATTTCCAGGTCTACCAGGTGAAACTGGGCTACCTGGATTTGATGGGCGGAAAGGCCAACAAGGCAAACCAGGAATGTCAGAAATACCAGGACCACCTGGTAAGTGAAAAACTGTTTTTTCTTCTTTGGGAATATAGATCAACAAATGTGTGAAAGCTAAGTTTAATATGATAGCTTTTTCCCCTTAATATATGAAATGCTGGCTCTCTGTTGGGTTCTGCTAGATTGGAGTAGCAACATAATTACGAAGGCTCCTTCTGTATGAAAGATGAAATGTAAGAATTCTTCGTTCATTTAAGATTTTTTAAAAAATCAATTCAGTACAAGTAAAATTTTTGTTATCAGAGAATGAAACAGGACCAAGAAATAGTGATGATTCTTACTAGGAAGTAAGAGGTACAACTTCTTTGCCTGAATATAGTGACCATCACCAAATGAGCAAGCCCACATGTTCAAAAGATGAAAATTGTTTGAAGGACCTTTATTCTTATCACACTATGTTAGTTCTTCATATTTTACTATGTCACCTTTGCTTTTATTAAATAGGTCTTCGAGGTGACCCTGGAGAATTAGGTGCTGAAGGTGAAAAGGGGTCAACCCCTATTGGTCTTCCAGGTCCTCCGGGGTTACCTGGAGTCAGTGGTCAAAAAGGAATGCCAGGTGATACTGTCTATGGCCTGCCAGGGCTTCCAGGAAACATGGGGCCTCCAGGATTGCCCGGGCTTAAAGGGCTCAGAGGTGATCCAGGATTTCCGGGAGCTCCAGGTACATAATTTTGGTGGTGGTGGTGGTGATGGTGGTGGTGGTGGGGATGGTGGTGGTGATGGTGGGGATGGTGGTGATGATGGTGGTGGTGGTGGAGGATCTTTGAGCATAATAGAACTTTGGGATTTGTCACTGAAGATATTGGGGATTAGCTCTGAGTAATCTAAAGCATAAAACTTTGCCAGGACAGCTTACCCTTAGGGGGGTCTAGTGATACTCCACATTTTTCTAAGTTTCACTCTATAAGGTAAATGGCTCTAGAATACATTAAATTAGATAAAGCATTTATCAAGTGCCTTCCATGAGCCTGACAGGAGTGCCAAACTTTTGAGAAGCAAAATCAAGCAAGACAATCCCTTTCCTAAGGAAATCATATTCTAATTGAGGAAAAGTGAAAGGAGTGATACTAGGTGAGAGAGGCAGGGGTACAGGACAGTGCAGTAAGGAGATGGCAAGAAGTAATGGGATTGTGGAGAAGATCTGGTACAAGGCACAGTAAGACAAAAGGCTAGTCTTCCATAGCTGCTGGAAGATAGAGGTGAAGTTCAAGGACAACCATTGTTCGCTGAGTATCTTGCAGCTGAAACCCAATACACATATACATACATATGCACATATACACAATGCATATATATGCATAATACATATATGTGTATGTATCTCCCTCTCTTAGACTGAGAGCTCTTAGTGAGCAGGGATTGTCAGCTGTTTTATTTGTATGTATAACATATATATATATATATATATATATATATATAATGTACATGTTGTGTATGTATATATATATATTTTTTTTGTAAGTATACCAAACACAGTGTTTAACATACTTTAAAAATTCTCCCAAAAATTGGTTGGAGACACTGAGAGATTAAGTGAGAGCAAGACCTTGGGTCAAGGAGACCTGAGTTCAGATTGTACTTCATGGGGGTGGCTAGGTGGCGCAGTGGATAAAGTACCGGCCCTGGATTCAGGAGTACCTGAGTTCAAATCTGGCCTCAGACACTTGACACTTACTAGCTGTGTGATGCTGGGAAAGCCATTTAAAAAACAAACAAACAAACCTCTGTCTGCCTCAGTTTACCTATCTGTAAAATGAAGATTAATCATTGAATCAATAAACATTTATTACCAGACCTTAGCTCAGTGCCAGGCACGAAAGATACAAAAAAAAAAAAAAAAAAAAAAAAGGCAAAAGGCAATTCCTGCCTTCAAGGAGGTCATAGTTTCATGCAGGAGATCAAATGAAATCACATATGTGCAGTGCTTTGCAAGCCATCACACACTATATAAATGCTGGTTGTTATTTTTTTTTTGCATATATCATCTCATTTGTAGCACAACCCTGTGATTTAGGAACTACTAGTATTTAGGATCCCCATTTTGCAGAGAAGGAAACTGAGGCCCAGAGAGGTAACTTCCCAAAGTCACACAATAGTGAGAAGCAAAGTAACAGTGAACCTCAGGTATGTGTATTTTGATATTCAATAATATGAAGAGTTTTATGTGATGAAAAGCATCGTGTCATTTCAGGGACAGCTGGTATTCCAGGATTACCTGGCATCAAAGGACATCAAGGCAGAGAAGGGAATGTCGGGCCGCCTGGTAACCCAGGTTTACCAGGCCATGGATGTCCAGGCTTTCCAGGGTTACCAGGGCAACCTGGACTCCCTGGGTCACCAGGCATTCCAGGTGAGTGAATGTTAGCAAGAAGACAGGGCGAGCCCCTCCTGGGAGGCCTTCCTTAAATCAATCAGATTTTGGATTGGTAAACTAAGGGGTATTTATCACAAGAGAATGCAATAAATAGACCTGGAGATGATCACAGGGATGAAATGGGACCATTTTGAGATAAATAAGATTCACTTCTATCCCCTGTTCTCACCTGCCTTCTCCCATCTCCATGCATTCTAGCTAAATTTCATATTATTGTCTTTCATGCATTGCTTTCCAACTTAATTTCCCCTGCTTTTTGCCCTGCACTGTCCTGTGTCCATGCATGTACAAGTGCCTCCCTTTGTAAAAAATCCTTCCCTGGTCCTCCCCTCAACCTTGCACCAAACAATCTTCAGATTTCTCATAACACTGTGCCTGAGTCTCTCCTTCACACATATCACAGTCAGCCTTGTATCACAATCATTTGGTTATATATTTTATTCCAATTTTATTATCAGCTCCTTGAGATCTTGTTCCTATGGAAGTACCTTGGTCATGGTGGAAACTTAACAAATATTTATAGAATATTGAGTCAAACGTACCCCTGCTCTATCTGTGTCTTCACCTTATTTCTTCCTCCAGGTACCTTTACCCACCCATTTACCAACCAAAAGGACAGACATCCTGATTACATTTGTTTACTGAACCAAAGTAGGACTGTGCTATAAAAATTTTGAATTGAAGGCAACTGAAATCTTTGAAATTTTGAGGGAGATTCTAGTGTGATAAAATAATGGAATTTGGCAGATGCCCAGGGGTCCCACCTGATTGATCTAGTATTGTGTGAGGAACTGACTAAGCACCTACTTGGGATGATTAGATATGGGGCACACCTGGCCTGCCCTGAGTGTCATATACTGCTGATGTCACCAGGGGGACCACTCTCAGCCATCCAGCTTGAAAGACCTCCCTTTTAGGGGAGGGAGAGAAAAAGTAGAAAAGGAGAACGCTGAGGTTGGGAGCTCTCTTTCCTCTTGGTGGGCTTCTGAGAGCAGACAGGAGAGGGGCTGCACAGTTGACTCCTATAGAAACTACAGACCCCAGGTGGTGAGTTAATAGAAATGAGGTCAGCTTTTCAAATTAGCTGAGCTAGAAGCAAGTTTGGGGACTGAGTCAGTCTTTGCTAGAGCCAGGGAGCTTATCCATTTTTCTCTTCCCCTACTCCCTTGTCCTTGGCTTTATTAATTTCACCTTATATATTTTATTCCCATTAATAAAACCTGATTTGTTTGTGGAAAAGAGGCTGTTAATCTCCTTTCTTATTGGCCTGGGAGAAATAACTAAAAAAGGCAATTTGGAAGGGAGGAAACTTTTGACCTAGAGATCCCTCATTATCTTCTGAACCCCAATATTACGGCGAGCCACCCAATTAACTCTCCTCATATTAAATTTGGACCCAATGCTAGGAAGGTAGGGACGAGGACAGGGGGGAGAGGGAAAGGCTATAACCTAAAACAAAATGAAATCAGATACTCAAAAATCACAGAATCTAAGAGCTAAAAGTGACTTCAGAGTCCATAGAGCCCAAATGATATTTGAATAAGAATCCCTTCTTTGGTATGGTGTTATCCAGCCTTTGCTTGAAGGCCTTCAGTGAGGACAAACCCACCATCTCTTGAGGGAGCCATTCTGCTCTGAATAGCTTTGATTATTATGAAGTTTTCCCTTGTATTATGTCCAAATATGCTTCTCTTCAACCCCATCTACTGTTCTTACTTCTGTCTCTTGGTGCCAAGAAGAACTAATCTAACCCTTCTTCCACATCTAAGCCTTTGACATATTTAGAGACTGTTAAGTTCTCCCTAGCGCTTCTCTTCTTCAGGATAAAATTCCCCAGTTCCTTCAAGCTTTCCTCATATTGCAGGATATCAAGGCCTTTTTCCATTCCAGTCACCCTTTTCCTTGTGATTCTCCAAATTATTGATGTCCTTCTTAAAATGTGGGTCCAGAACTGAGCAGATACACTACTAAGAGTATTGAGCAGAATACTCCAGATGCAACCTTGCTAGGTCAGAGTACATTTGGACGGTCACCTTCCTCATTCTGGATACTATGACCCTCAATAGAGCCCAAGAACACATTCTCCTTTCTGGCTGCCATATCATACTGTTGATTTAAATTAATCTTGAAGTTCATTAAAACCCTTGTATCTTTTCCAGATGACTGCTATTACCTTCTTCCATACTGTACTTGTGAAGCTGAGTTTTTGAACTTGTGTGAAATTTTACATTTATTCCTATTAAATTTAATCTTGGGGGCAGCTAGGTGGTGCAGTGGATAAAGCACTGGCCCTGGATTCAGGAGGACCTGAGTTCAAATCTGACCTCAGACACTTGACACTTACTAGCTGTGTGACCCTGGGCAAGTCACTTAACCCCCATTGCCCCGCAAAAAACCAACCAAACAAAAAAATTTAATCTTAATAGATTTGACCCAGTGCTGCAGCCATTCAAGACCTTTCTGACATCGAATGTGTTAGTTATTCTAAGGAATTTTCAGTCATCTGAAAATCTGATAATAATATTAATAATAATAATAATAATAATAACACAGATTCATGTAAATTTAATAACATTTTAATATATGTATTGACATACCAAATTCTCATGATCTCCAAATTATATGGAATGAAAAGATTTCAAACTACAAAAACCTAGTGGAAGTAATCCTCCTGTCTGCTATTGGATGTGTCCCAAAGATTCTCTCAGTGAGCTTCTATAAAATGCGCTGACATCCCAGTACTTTTATTCAATTACACAAAGAAGCCATTTCATTTACTAGGGCAGTAGTCCCTGGGATAATAACTTTGCCAGGATTGTTTCTATATGATCATCATTGAACAACATGATAATGAGATCATGAGATAACCGGCATTTATATAGCACCCTAAAGTTTGACAAGTACTTTCCGTACATTAGTATCTCATCTGATCCTCATAACATAGGAAGTAGGGATTATGGGTGTTAGTATTCCCATTTAGCACATGAAGAAACTGAGGCTCAGAGAAATTGCATGGTTTGCTCATGGGCACACAGCTACTAAAATAATTAGGGTAGGGATCTGAACTTAGGTCTTCCTGATTCCTAGTCCGGCATATCACCTGCCCTTCCATCCCAATCATTTGATTTTTTAAAAAGTGTTAAATATTATAGGATTAAATACAGATTGCTGGGGCACTCCACCAGAAACATTATTTCGAATGAACATGGAAAGACTAATAATTGCTCTGTGGATCTGGCCATTCAACCAGCTGCAAACTCAACCACCCAACAATACTTCTACCTGGTCTATAATTCTTCACTTTTCCTACAAGAATCAAAGTCATACTTAATGATCTCTAGTTGGCCGATTATATTTGCTGCACTTTTTTAAAAATAGGGCCAATATTTTCCCATCTTCAGCCCTGTAGTACATCTCCCTTTCTCCATGGTCTTGTAAAGGTCACTGACAGTGACTCCTATATCAATAAAAGTCTGCCAGTTCTTTTTCAGTAATTTGGGATTTCATCTCTAAGGGCCTGATAAACTGGGTTTATCAGGATAAAGCTAAGTACCTTCTTACGTCCTCTCTATTTATCTTGTATTTCAATTCTTCAGCACTACTTTGAGAGTCAGACAAGCTAAGCTTACTGTTTTATAACTTGTTGACTCCACTTCCCTTTTTTTTTTTTTTTTGAAAATCGGGAATACAAATCTAAGAAAAATACTTATTGCTTTCCCTATACTTTTAGATTTAAACACGTATATCCAGGGGTAGGCTGGTAAATATGTAACCATCAGCTCTCTGAGGAAAAAAAGAGTATACCTGACACACTTTTAAGTTAAATATGTATTATTAATATTCACTTCATCACTCTCTCAAGTCTAGACAATTAACAAAACAGTAAACCAAGGCCTGATTTCTAGCATTTGCTGATTTCTGAAGTGTAAATGCTTACACTGAAAATTTTAACAGTTGGCTCTCATGAGCCATTTTGAACCCCTATGCGTATTTTTTTTTTTGTGGGGCAATGAGGGTTAAGTGATTTGCCCAAGGTCACACAGCTAGTAATTGTCAAGTGTCTGAGACTAGATTTGAACTCAGGTCCTCCTGAATCCAGGGTCAGTGCTTTATCCACTCCTATGTGTATTTCTTAAAAGCATTGGAAGCCCAATAGTACAATCAAGGCACTTTCTTTTTAGACTCTTCAAATTAACTGAAAACTGCTATTCACATTTCTCTTGATATTCACAACATTATTAAATACTGGCTTCGCTGTGCTATTTAACAAGAGTCTCAGTCCTTTATTTTTTCTTCCAGTTGTATCCAATTCTTCATAACCCCATTAAGGGTGTTCTTGGCAAAGATCCTGGAGTGGTTTGCCATTTCCTTCTCTAGTTCATTTTACAGATGAGGAAACTGAGACAGACAGGGTGAAGTGACTTACCCAGGGTCACACAGCTAGTAAGTGCCTGAGGCTGGATTTGAACTCAGAAGATGAGTCTCGCTGACTCTTGCACAGCACTCTATCCCCTGCGCCACCTAGTTTCTTTTTAATAAGAGCCATAAATCAAAGCATCTAGAAGAACCATAGCAAGGTGCTCTGCTGGCAGGAGAAACATCTCCCTAACATCCCCTTCCTAATTTTTTTTTACCTGCTGCCATCTTATACATCTGCTAAGACAGATGGGTACTCATACCCACCTGGGCAGAGGTGACCCAGCTGCAGTAGGCTCAGTTGCTCTCTCTAGGGGACCTCTTCTTCCCTGAGTGACATTCCCTTCTTAAGACTTCAGGCTTGGGGAAATATACAGGCAGGGAGGCAAAATTCATAGTGATTCTCCCTCTTCCATAAATCCAGTAACAAAGAGTTATCGTGTACCTGCAACCCTGTTCTAGGCATTGTAGGAGAATTTTTTTTCTAAAGTAGATGTGATTTCTCCCCTTAAGAAGTACACAGTCTACATTGTCCTGCATCCAAAATATTTTATAGCAAGTCAGTTCAAAATACAATTTCATCTTTTTCCCCTACTGTTATAATTCCGAGGGGAAAACGTGCAGAAACAGTTGTGCCACAACGTGGATAAAATGAAAATAGTGGGATCATGGGATTAAATAGAATCTGGACTGAGAAGAGAAATATGAGTTAAAGAAAAGTAGCAGAGAAGCTAAGCAGACTTGAGAATGTCTTTCAAAGCAGAAACTAATCAAAAGTATGATAATACAACAATAAAGTATATAGAATTCAGACTGAGCTGGCCCTCCCAATTCACATGAGAAAATAAAGTCCATTCACAAATCATAACAGCAATAAATATGTAGGCATTTCTTAATCATCTACTATTTATCAGGCCCTATACAAATAAAGTGTGATGTTCCCTGCTCTCAAAGAGCTTATATTCTGCTAATACACACACACACACACACACACACACACATATATATCAATCAATATCATATGTCTACCAACATGTATCCATCCCCAAAATGTATTGGGGAGTGGTGGCTATGGAAGGACCTTTGGCCTGGCCATGATTAGCGCAAATAATGAATCCCATGAAATGATCACATTTGAATTCACGCTACATGTTTCCATTAAGCTTGAACCATTTATCATATTTTACATAATTATAACTTAAAATAGTACAAATTTGAATACATGTGACCACTTTGAAGGATTTCTTATTCACATTAATTGGGAATTTGCTATATCTTCCAAGACTCTATTCTGTAATAATCTGTCCACCATGCTGGGGGAATTGGAGGTTTAAGGCCCATAGAAAGCATGCTAACAGAGAAGTCAAATGGGGTGGTGGATTGAGCACTAGTATTAGGGTCCAGAACTATGAATCAAAAACAAACAAAAACATAGGGGGCAGTTAGGTGGTGCAGTGGATAAAGCACTGGCCTTGGATTCAGGAGGACCTGAGTTCAAATCCAGCCTCAGACACTTGACAATTAACTAGCTGTGTGACCCTGGGCAAGTCACTTAACCCTCATTGCCCTGCCCCCCAAAACCAAAACCAAAACCAACCAAACAAACAAAAAGAACTATTAATCCAAAACTAGGTGCCCGGGGAAGCTAGGTGGCAGAGTGGATAAAGCACTGGCCCTGGATTCAGGAGGACCTGAGTTCAAGTCTGGCCTCAGACACTTGACACTTACTAGCTGTGTGACCCTGGGCAAGTCACTTAACCCTAATTGCCCCGAAAAACATCACCCCCCCCAAAAAAACCAAACAAACTAGATGCCTGCTACTAGTTGTTTGTGTGATTTCAGGCAGGTGACCTCAGCTGTCCTGGTGTCAGTTTCCTCATCTGTAAAATGAAAAGATGAGATGATCCTTAAGGTACCTTCAGTTTCTAAACCCTATTTTCAGTTCTATGAACTTTGTGGTCATGATACTGTTTGAGTTTCTACAAAGCCCTCCTGAGATTTTATACATAGATCCAGCATCACCCCACCCTCTACCCATCCCAGGAAGCAAATGGAAAGTTTTCTTCTTTTCTAGTTTTGTTCTAATTATTTGCCAAGTGCCTATTGTGAATAGCTCGTTGTTTCCTCTGCCCAATTTCCTTTCCCTCTTTCAAACTCTCCTCTTGGTAATCTTTGTTTGTCCCCTCTGAGCAATGACATCAGTCTTGATTAGGGATTTTGTTCTTTGGATCAGCAAAGTCAGCTCGTGTGATCAATCTTGATCAGATGTTCAGGACCTTTTGGCATTTAGTCTAGCAGAGCCTCCTCGTTCTCTTTTCATGGTCATAGAGGCATAATTTAAGGTTTATTGGGAACTCTTCTGCTCACATATAAAATAAAAGAGAATAAAGTCTTTTGATATACAGTGCCCTTATAAGTTTGATCAGATGGTGGTTTTCTTCAGGGTTGGATGGCTCGAAAGGTCCCCAAGGAGACAGAGGTCCACCTGGACCAGCTGGAATGAAAGGCCTCCCAGGAACTCCAGGACTTCCAGGATTTCCTGGACCCCCAGGACCACAAGGAGATCCAGGTCACTGTGGAGATAATGGCTCTCCAGGCTCCCAAGGCCCAAAAGGTAGGCTTTATTGATTTTCTTCAATTTTTTATATTTTATAAACAGCTAGCAGTGGTTTTGAACTCCACTGCCAAATTCACATTTTTTTTTATCCCAATAGACTCAATTTTTTTTTCAGATTTGGTGTACCATTCTCTTTCTTTTCCTTCCTTTCTCGTCTCCACAGTCTTGCCTCCTCCTGTGGGTCTAACTTATTCATGTGAGTGGGATATGAAATTTAAGGATGCCCAGAGTAGACACCTCTAGGTCAAAGGATGACTTAGGTCTAAGATAATGGAACAAGGTTCTTTGAACAATTTTGAAGTGAGGCCATAGTAATTTTCCTTATCGTGAGCTCTAGAACCAGAATTTAGCATAAAATGTTCATATGTGATATGTGGGCAGTAAAGAATTATAGCCAAATTATTTTTACCTTAGCCTTTATTTAACGTAGTGGGGTTGATAGTATTGGAAGTGGGACAGGGGCGATGGGAAATAGACATAAATAAGAACCCCCCTTCCCTTTCCCCTTCTGATAGGCATCATGTACCCAAGTGACTCTAACTTGCAACAGAATGAAAATGGCTTTCCCAGACTATTGCCCAGCATCTCTGGAAACATGGAGATCAATGGCTGTGTTTTCGCAGTGTCTTCCTGGATCCCTAAGAAAAGTCAGGACAAGGCATAGTGAGGGCCTGACAAAGTGGACTGCTGCTGGGGAGTCTGAAGCTGGTAGATCACTTGAGCTTGGGATTTCTGAGTTCTTTGAGGAGTGACAGAGTACATTGGGTTTTTGCACTAAATTTGACTCTCATATTGTGAGTCTCTGAGACCAGAGGGTCACCAGGCTGTTTAAAAAGGAGTGACCTCTCCCAGACTAGAAGAACAAGGTAGGTCAAAGCTTCCATCCAGATCAGCAGTGGGATTGGGCCTTTGCATGGCCACTGAACTTCCAGCCTGGGCAAGATAAGAAGACACAGTCTCAAAAACAAAATTAAAAAAAAAAACAAGCATTTACTATTTGAGAGGCATTGTGCTAAGTACCACAGATGTAGTAAAATGCAAAAGTATGGGCCCTGCCCTCAAGGAGATTACATTCTAATGGACACAGAAATGTCCTTTTTTGCCTGGATCCCTCATGGAAAAATGGCCACTCTTTGCTTGTAGGTAACAAAATCCAAGCCACAGTCATGTTTCTGTCTCGAGCCTAACCAAATTCATTTGCAGGTATAGTTCATCCTTTTCCACCTGTTCAAGTTATCCCCCCACATTCTTTTAGCTATTATTTGATCTCAGTAGAGTCTCTCTCAAAAATACTTCCATGTTTTCTTCGGCATTCCATGGAACCCTCCCAGGGGCCCAAGGCCTGCCAGGTATCCCAGGCTTTCCAGGAGAGCGAGGAAGGAAAGGACAAATAGGACTTCCAGGTAGAAAGGGTGACCCAGGAGAAGAGGGTCACTGTGGCCTTCCAGGAGAACCAGGAGAGCCGGGATCCAAAGGTAAGTGTTTTTATTAGTATTTCGCTCTCTTTTTTCCACAAAATCAGGAAGGCCCAGGTTCAAGTACCCCCCTGACAAATGCTGACTGAATGACCTTGGGCAACTCACAGCCTCCCTGTGCTTTCAGCAACATTATAAGCGGTAGTGGTTGATGCAGTCAGTCTGGATGGAGTTTCCTCACCACGGTTCATACCCTGAAATCATAAAAAACATTCCCCATTTTAATTCATCAGAATCAGACTCTGAACCCTTGGTTTCCTCCGTGATTCATTATTTTGATTTACATTTCAGAATTTCTTGCTTGAATTCTTTTTTTTTTTTTGGTGAGGCAATTGGGGTTAAGTGACTTGCCTAGGGTCACACAGCTAGTAAGTGTTAAGTGTCTGAGGCTGAATTTGAACTCAGGTACTCCTGACTCCAGGGCCGGTGCTCTATCCACTGGGCCACCTAGCCGCCCCTGAGGTCAAATTTGAACTCAGGTCCTCCTGGATCCAGGGCCACATGGTTGGTAGACATCTGAGGCAAGATTTGAACTGATATTTTCTGTTTTCAAGGTCAATACCATAGCTACTCTATCCACCATCTCCTACCCTTCTTATTAGAAGTAGCTCTTAACACTTTAGTTGAAATATATTCTATAAGAGATGACAGAGTGCTGGGCTTGGAATAAGAACTCATCTTCCACCCCTGACCTGGCTGTGTGCTCATGGACAGCCTAACTCTTCTGAGCCTCTCTTAAGGCCATAACATAGATGGAACCATTAATTATTTAATTTTCACATTTCACATACTTGTTTAGGCTGTGGAGTCATACTCCTATGGGAATGGATCTCAGTGGGGCTGCATATTTACTTAGAAAACCACAAGTTAACATTATCTATGTTGTATTGTATTTTTATTTACTTGATTAAACATTTCCCAGTTACATTATAATTTGGGGAGCCACACTGGGCTTGCAACTGGAAGATTCATATACATCTGCTTTTATCCCCAATACTGAAAGATGTTAGATAGTTCCTAGAAACAAATTCAGAAACAATGAATTCATTTTATTGTCTCTATGTTCAATTTGGAACAGCTGGTTGGTGCCATAGTGCATACAAAGAGTGCTGGGCCTGGAGTCAGGAAGACTCATCTTGAGTTCAAATCCAACCTCAGACAATTACTAGTTATGCAACCCTGGGCAAAACCCTGTTTGCCTCAGTTTCTTCATTTGTAAAGTGAGCTGGAGAAGGAAATGGCAAAGCACTCCAGTATCTCTGCCAAAAAAAACCCAAATGGGTCACAAAGAGTTGGAGATGACTAAAAAAACAACAGCAATATATATTCTATTTTAAACTATTATTCCATTTTAGTTGCTTAGGTTGACTCTTATTTTCTGTTTTATTAGCCAGTGAGTCACCTACATAATATCAAGGAGACAAGAAGTCACTCTTTACCTACGTTTTTTTTTGTTTGTTTGTTTTTTTGTTTTTGTTTTTTGTAGGGCAATGAGGGTTAAGTGACTTGCCCAGGGTCACACAGCTAGTAAGTGTCAAGTGTCTGAGGCCGGATTTGAACTCAGGTACTCCTGACTCCAGGGCCGGTGCTTTACCACTGTGCTATCTAGCTGCCCCTTACCTACGTTTTAATGCATTTCCCACCAAGAAGACAAGCCTTGGTTCATGTTTAGGGCACGCTTAATGAAAACCAGGTTTTAGCACTGTTTCTCTTTTCTCCTCTCTTTTTTGTTTGGTCGTCATGGGAATCTGTGTTTATGGGGAATTCCAGGGTGTATTTTGCTGGACACAATTAAGCAACCATTCTCTTAGCCCAGTGATAAGGAAAACAGTATGATGAAAATGACTAGGAAGAGGACGTGGAATTGGTAAATGTGAGCCAGGAAAATTGAGATTTTATAGACCAAACAGAATTTTTTCAGGTCTACTGGCTATTTAAAAATTATGTCCAAACCTGTTGTAATGGAAGTAGCAATGATTTCCCCTCCTCTAGTACAAATACATAAAACTAAATGAAACAAACTAATACATATAATCATTCTAGCTAGTAACAGGAACATGATTGGAGAGGAATAAAATATTGTGATTTAAAGATCGCCTATATTTATTTACTTGTGAATTTTATTGCTGTTTTAAGGAGAAAAAGGCTATCCAGGAGATCAAGGGGATTTTTCCATAATTCCAAGAAAGGGAGAAAAAGGTGAACCCGGGCCACCTGGTAGATATGGATTCCCAGGAGAAAAAGGTAAGAAAGATAAGTTTATTTGCTTAACCGTGGCAAATATCCTGGAGTTTCTACGTATGGCCAACTAAAGATATGGAGTTCATAACCATTTCCCAGTGATGTTGGTATTATTGCTAAATACAAGAAGGTCATCACTCTATAAAAAGAAATTATAATCAACCAAGTGACATTTTCTTATTGCTATATTTCTCTGTTGTTCGAACCCATCTGACAGTTTTCTCTCCTAAAGCCCGTATGCTCTTACGGTTTGGGAAATTGAGAACTGGAGTTGATGATGAGGCATGCACACTCATTCCAGATGTCCTTGTCCTCACTCCTTTCCTGATCACCTTTTGGACCTAGTGTTAAAATGAGCAGCTAGCAATTATGTAAACATTGATGGCTGTGGGTGATTCCTGTGGGGGTCATGTAGTGGGTCAAATTATCTTTTAAATTCTGAAGCTTAATCTCTCACTGAATGCAAAGAAAGCTCAGAATAGTCTCATTAACATCAAGTCACTATTTCCTCACCTGAAAAATGAAGGGTTCAATTTGATAGCCTCGGGGGCAGCTTGGTGGCGCAGTGGATAGAGCACCAGTCCCAGATTCAGGAGGACCTGAGTTCAAATCTGGCCTCAGACACTTGACCCTTAGTAGTTGTGTGACCCTGGGCAAGTCACTTAACCCCAATTGCCTCACTAAAAAAACAAAACAAAAAACCCAATTTGATAGCCTCAAAAAAATGTGAGGATCATAGAATTCTAAGTCTGTAGCTTCAAGGGACCTCAGAAGCCACCTGGTTCAAGCCTCTCTTTTTTGCAGATAAGAAAAACTGAGGCTGAGGGACATCGGTCAGTCAGTCAACAAGCTTTTGTTGGCTATCCCCCATGCCTGGAATTCTCTCTCTCCTCGTCTCTGCCTCCTGGCTTTCTTCAAGGCCCTACTAAAATCTCACCTTCTTCAGGAAGCCTTTCCCCATCCTCCTTAATAATAGTGATGTCTCTTTGTTGGTGACCTTGAATATACCCTGTCTGTATCTTGTTTATATGAATTTGTGCATTGTTTCCCCCACTAGATTGTGAACTCTGTGAGAACAGGGAATTGCCCCCCACCCACATACACACTTCCTTTTTATCTTCAGACTTAACACATAGGAAGCACTTGGTCAATATTTGTTGACTGGTTGAGTAGGTGATTCTTAAGGCCTTTTCCAGCCCGAATTCTGCTGATCTGGCACTTCAAGACTCTCATCTCCTCATGTATCTTCAGGAGCTAAAGGGACTACCGGAATCCCAGGGATGAAAGGCTTTCCAGGAAGAGATGGGCTACCTGGATTTCAGAGAGGAGATCCTGGCACCAATGGTCATCCGGGACTTCCAGGACTCCCAGGCCTCCCAGGACCTCAAGGGCCCAGAGGAATGATTGGTTTCCCAGGTATTCCAGGGGACCAGGTAAGCTATACCATAAAATGAGGAGGGGGGAAGGGAATCAGGAAACACTTTATCTGACATAATATTGGGGGAGAGGGACCTATTGATTCATCAGAAATCACAGTTAACTCATGCCATCTTGGATGTTTTTTGTTAGCTCTTGTTCCTAAGGTATGAAAGGGGATGAATATATAAATGAATACTGTAAAACCATCAGTATTATTTTTCTCTTCCCCTAACCCAGAAAAAAAATGTTAAAAAGATAAAATCCATAGCCACAGAGGATTAATAAACCATAATTCTCTGGCAACTTTATTCTAATTCAATGACTCGATTACAGTTTCTGCTGATTATTTCCTTGGTAGCAGGGGTATCAGAAATGCTGGTTTCTAGCTGGTTTAGTATCTAATAACATACCTTGTATAACAGACACATGGACTGATTTTTTTAGTCATGAGAAGAATCATCTCTTGGGAAGTCAGATAGAATAGCATCCCTGTCTATCGTTGTTACTTTGGAAGGAATTAGAAATTTCCATGTAGGACATGACAGTCAGTGGTGCTAGAACCAATAGGCCTTTTGGGGGCTTGTTTTAACTCCCCCAAGGAAAGCTCTTATGACTTACCTTGAGACAAGCAAGGGTATTAGGAGGGAAAGAAGGGTGTAGCAAAGGTAGAGAGAACAAAAACGTATTAGGATCATTGTTACCTGAGAGTCAAGGGTACAGGGTGACAGCTGGGTTTCTGGAGGGGTCAGCAGGATATATCCTAGACTTCTTTGACTTAGCCATTAGGAGAGTTAGGGCCATGGGTTGAGGCCAAGACAAGAAGAGGAAAGGATAATTGATTATGCTAGAAGCATGGCATCCAGGTTTTACCAGACACTCACCCCTTCTCTCAGATCAAAAAGGGCCCATTCCCACATAGCTTTCCAATGTGAAAGGGGGCTAAGATTTCTACAGAGAGCAGTAGAGTCTTATTCAGGCACATCTGACTGTTTTACCAGTTCTAATGTCATGGGTAGATAGGCACAAATTAGCCAGGAAGCTGGACATTCCTATCAAGAAATATTCCAAAATAGGTAGGCAGGGGGGTGGTCTAGAGAAGTGGTAAGGGGGGGTGGGGAGATGTCTAAAGCAGATGGTCTGTTGTGAGAAAGGCTAGACCTGGGAACAGAGAAGTTTTTCATATTACTACAGCCAGTAAGAGTGAAAGACTGGATCATACTTCATGAAAGCAATTGCTGACATTTTTTAGGCTCATGTACCAAATCAAGATATATAGAAAAGACATACAATGTAAGCTAATGTGATTATCTTAAATGTAACTTTTAGGTTTTTTCAATTAACAAGCATTTATTTTTTCTTCCTCCTACCCCCTCTCCCTATGAGAAAGGAAAAAAAAAAACCTTTATAGCAAATATGTATAGAGAAGCAGAACAAGGCTCTATATTGACCATGTCCAAAGATGTTTATTTCATTCTGTATCTTGAGTCCAACACCTCTCTGTCAGGGGGTGGGCATCAGGCTTCATCATCAATCCTGAGCGGGGGCGGGGCGGGGATCATGGTTGGCCATTGCATTGATCAGAGTTCTTAAGGCTTTCAAATTTGTTTGTCTTTACATTTTTGTTGGTATTGCATAAATTGTTGTCTTATTTCCAATCATTTCACTCTTCTTCAGTTGATACAAGTCTTCCCAGATTTCTCTGCAATCTCCCATTTGTCATTTCTTATGACACGATAGAATTCCATTACATTCATGTACCTTGATTTGTCTACTCATTCCCCAACTGATGGCACCACTGGTTTCTGATTCTTCACCATTCATTGCGTAAATAGCTACTGTGGATATTTTTGTACCTTTGGGTCCTTTCCTTCTTTCTAAGAAATCTTTAGGGTATAAGCTTGGTTGCGGTAGTGTAGAGTCAATGGGTTATAGCTTAGTGACTTTTTTGGACCTAGTTCCAAATTACTTTCCAGAATATATAGACCAAGTCACAGTTCCACCAAGAATGCATTCATAGGGGGCAGCTAGGTGGCACAGTGGATAGAGCACCGGCCCTGGAGTCAGGAGTACCTGAGTTCAAATCTGGCCTCAGACACTTGACACTTACTAGCTGTGTGACCCTGGGCAAGTCACTTAACCCCCATTGCCCTGCAAAAACAAAAAAACACAAAAACCCCCCACAAAAAAACAAAAAACAAAAAAAAAGAATGCATTCGTGTTCCTTTTCCCCCATAGCCCCTCTAATATTGATCATTTTCCTTTTTAGTCTTCTTTGTGATTCTGATAGCTGTGAGGTGAAACCTCAGAGCTGCTTTAATTTTCATTTCTCTAATTATTAGTGATTTGGAGCATTTTTTCACATGATTATTGATAGCCTGGGTTTCTTTCTTTGAAAACTGCCTGGCTATTCATATCCTCTGACAATATATCAATTGGGGAATGACTCTTAGATTAATTATCTTTTTTTTTTTTTAAGTGAGGCAATCGGGGTCAAGTGACTTGCCCAGGGTCACACAGCTAGCAAGTGTCAAGTGTCTGAGGCCGGATCTGAACTCAGGTACTCCTGAATCCAGGGCCGGTGCCTTAACCACTGCGCCATCTAGCTGCCCGATTAATTATCTTTTAAAAAAATCAAAACAGAGATTGGATCAATTTCATGAATTATACACTCATTCTTCCACAAGTTACAAATCAAACTATGCAAAGACACTACTGCTCTATTATCTAAGTGAATTTAAAGAAAATTTTGAGATCCTGGATTTGTAACTACATTAAGCCTAGCTATAATTGTTTTAAATCACATGTAATAATATGCATTTCTTTGAAGCATTGCATTTCTGCTGATTATTATCAGTACAAGAATTTCCTAAAGGAAAATGGTATCATTGATGAGTGATTGGTAAAATATTCACCCGCTATGTGGCTTAGTTTCAATTCTGGGCCAATGTGACAAGAATTTGGGAGGCAGCATGGCATATTAGATAGGGCATGGACTTAGATTTCTTAAGACCTGGGTTCAAATTGTATCTCACATACTTACAAGCTTTGTGAATGGGTGCAAGCCATTGAACCTCTCTATGCCTCAGTACCCTCATCTGTAAAATTAAAGGGTTGGATTCTGCAGCTTCAAAGGCCTCTTCCAGCTTAAAATCTATGTTCCTGTGAAGTGTGAATACCTTTAAGATAACTTGTCATCAGGGGCAGCTAGGTGGTGCAGTGGATAGAGTACTGGCCTTGGATTCAGGAGGACCTGAGTTCAAATCCAGCCTCAGACACTTGACACTTACTAGCTGTGTGACCCTGGGCAAGTCACTTAACCCTCATTGCCCCACACACACAAAAAAAAGATAACATGCCATCTATCATTACAAACATAGCATGTTTATATGATTTTTCCTAAAAACATAACATTGCCTTTTTTTTTCCATCAGGGTGAGCTGGGCTTACCAGGTTTGCCTGGACTTCTAGGACCCCATGGGGCAAGAGGACCTAAAGGTATTTGCTGGGAATAAAACCACATCATTCCCTGAATTTTGTACTCCCCTATTTGTTCAGACTAATTGAGAGCATTCTGCATCATAAGAGTAAAGGAGGTTTGAAAAATAAATAAATGAGATGATTCAAATATGAAAGTGAGCAATGGTATCCTCCTCTTTTCTCAGATACATTGCATTTAGTAAGATATGTCAAGAGAAAAGGTTATTGTGTTCTGTCTTCACTTCTAAACAATACAGACCTTCTGGATATTTGTAAAATGAATACCACAACTGACAATTGCCTTGCAAGCCTAGTCCCATTAATTCCATCTCTTCTGAGTTTATTTTAATTCTTACCCTACTGGAAGCCAGCCTATCTTCTCTCCCTCCCTTCCTGTTCCCACAATGTGAGTTCTTATGTTCGTAAATATTATGTAACTATGTGAGTTATGACTTCATAATGTAATATTTCTATTAAATTAAGATACTGGGGGAAGCCAGTGGTAGAATTCTAACTTGTTTGGTGGGAGGCCAGAATAGTCTCAGTTCCATGAAAATGCCAAAGCTCTCTACTGCAGTGGACTTTTTTCTTTCTTCTCAGTCATTAGAATGTAAGCTTCTAGTGGGCCAGGACTAGACTCTGTTTTATCTGGGTCCACATTTCCTAGCACGATGCCTGGCACAAAGAAGGCATTTAGTAATTGTTTGCTGAATAAGTAAATGAATGAGTGAATAAATGAATATGAGTGACTCTATACAAATTAATGGATTTGTATTGCATCTGTATATATACATACATGCATGCATACATATATATATGTGTGTGTGTGTGTGTGTGTGTGTGTGTGTGTGTGTGTGTGTATGTATCCCTAAGTAAGGTTATTGCACAAAGGATGTCTTTGTGAAGTCTTTTTTTTTTTGGGGCAATGAGGGTTAAGTGACTTGCTCAGGGTCACACAGCTAGTAAGTGTCAAGCATCTGAGGCCAGATTTGAACTCAGGTCCTCCTGAATCCAGGGCCAGTGCTTTATCCACTGCGCCACCTAGCTGCCCCTCTTGTGGAGTCTTTTTGCAAGGATGCAAAGCCAAGTTTCCTTGCTCATAGCTCAGAATATGTCTGTGTGTCTACTATATAGCTCTGATAATTAAACCTAATACCACATATTTATAAATATATATGTGTGTATGTATGTATATAGATATGTACATACATATGTACACACACAGAGGCACACATATCCTTAAATAGTATCATGCCACAAAGTGACTACTGAAAAATTAAATCAGAAAATTTTAGGGAAGTTTGGAGAAAATCACAAACATCAAATTGATTGTGGTCTTCCTTTTGTTATTGTGAATGGTGAAATTGTGCCCCAAAAGTTAAACCTCTAATAGTGCCTTAGCATTCATTTTTTCATATGCTAGATGGATAGTTATTTAGATAGAAACCTCTAAAAATATACCCTAAAAATTTGAAAAAGTATAGATAAATTACATATAATTTCATAAACTGTTTTGGTTTTGTATAAGAAAAAATAAAATTGCTCCCCAAATTCAAACACATGACATTTATTTCATCATCTATAGGAAATCAAGGTGATTCAGCAAGTCTGTTTGGGCCACCTGGACCAAAAGGAGATCCAGGCATCCCTGGATGTCCAGGTAAAAAGTAATTTTCTTCCATGGGGTGGGGAGTAGAGGTGTTTGCATGCATATACATGTACAGAATTTCTCTGGATTTGCAGATAGGTTCTGAGAAATCTAGGAGCCTTCCCTTTTTTCTCATTTTCTTTTAATCTGATTTCCCCAAATTATAATTAGTCTTTCCCACCATTTAATTATGCCTGAAAGATTTTGTGCCATCAGTAAATGGGTCTATATAGAATAGAATCACAAAATCTCAGAATTGTAAGGGCCCTTGGGCGATCTTGTAAGCTAAACAGGAATCTAATCTATGATATTTGACCTCTGCTAAAAAACCTTTGGTGATGAAAGCCCATTAACTCCTAAGACAGCCCATTCTCCTTGGAAATCTCTTCAATTGTTAGGAAGTTTTTTCTTATGTTGAATATAGATCTGCAGCCCTTTAACACACACTCGTTGCCCCTAATTTGTCTCTTGGGGCCAACCAGAAAATGTCTAATCCCTCTTCCATGTGACATTCCTTCAAATAGTTCGAGACAGCTAAGTCTTCTCAATAATAATGAAAATAATGACTCACCTTTTGATGGCATTTTGAGGCTTATCAAGTGGCCTATGGGATTTGTCAAATAACTCCATTTTATTAATGAGGAAACTAAAATTTGTAGACATTAAAGGATCCGTTAATAAATGTTGGCAACTAAATTCAAACCTAGTAAGTCTGGTACCTTTTTACTTCTCCACCCTACTTCTCCATGCAGGCCAAACATCTGCAGGCCCTTCAACCAGTCAGCATGTCTTCTCTTCCATTATAGCCTGGGTGTAGCATCTTACTGTGTTGACTTTAACTCTACTTTAAAGAAAAAATCTTTCAGAAAGTACTGTAGCCTTGGTCTGGAAGGGTAAGAGATGGGAGATTTCAAGATATCTCACTGCTTTACTCTTATTAACATTTATATTGTTAATCTTTTTTTTTTTTTTTGCGGGGCAATGGGGGTTAAGTGACTTGCCCAGGGTCACACAGCTAGTAAGTGTCAAGTGTCTGAGGCCGGATTTGAACTCAGGAACTCCTGAATCCAGGGCCAGTGCTTTATCCACTGCGCCACCTAGCTGCCCTATATTGTTAATCTTTTTATATATGTGTCTTATCTCGCAAACCATGTTGTAATTTCTTTGAGCACAGGGATGCTCACTTTTCCCTCCTGCATCCCTTACGGTACCTTGAGCATTATAGAAGTTCAATAAACCTTTATTAGCTTATTTTGATTAATGGATGGAGTTTCCTTGTACTAGATCCACCCAAAAGTAAAACAAGACCTTAGGGAAGCAGACAAATGTAACTAGAAAACATCAAATCCTCCATTTGGAGCTGGAAGGAATCTGGGGGGTCAGTGAATCCAGCTCCTTCTTTAAAAAATGTTTTTAAGTGAAATAGATCTGCTGCTTATATTATTATCCAGTATTGATGAAGAACAAAGAATCTTAGAGTTGGAAGAACATTGGAGACTATTTGGTCCTTCCCCCACATTTTACAGATAAAGAAACTGAGGCCTAGAAAATGTACATAATCTGTCCCAGGCTGAACAGCAAATTAGTTAATTGGTAAAGGAAGGACTAAAGCCAGTCCTCCATTTCAATGGATCCTATCATAAAAGTGAAGAGATCTTGTAGCAGTTAACTGTTGAGCATTTACATTAAAGTGCTCCTTTGCATGATAGTCGTTCCTTTCATCTTAAGACTGTAGGAAACATTATAGAGCAGAAAAATGTCTGTGGGGAAAAAGACATTTTTTCCTCTTTTCTTCCCATAAGAATTTAAAAAATGAAAGACCACAAGACCAACCAATTTATGCTGTATGCAAAAAAAATTGCAGCCTATGTATCATCTGCGTTTAGCTTGAACAACTGTGTATCTTGTGGTCTTTCCTGGCAAAAATTGATTTAAAAAAAGATATTAAATGCTCAGTATTGACAAATGGTCCTATAATCATAGTGCACAAGGTTCAAAATATTTATCAGATCACTAAGTAGTCACAGCTCCAGTCTCAATGATAAAGGATCCGGAGGCAACAAACAGAAAGATCAAAAAGGATGTTAAGAAACTATAGCATTGGGCAAAATCTAGGAGGGTGAAATTCACCAGGGCTAAGTGTAAAGTCGTGTACTTGAGTAGAAAAAAAAAATCGATGTCATGAGAAGAAAATGGAGGCAGCGTGGAGAGGTCACAGGGGGTTAATTGGACTGCAGTCTTAATAGGTATCAGAAGTGGGATATCGCAGCCAATAGGATCTTGGGCTGCTTTTAAGTAGGGTGTTGCTTCCAGGAATAGAGAAGTGACAGTCTCACTGTACTCTGCCCTTTTTGAACTGAATGTTCCTTTCTGGTGGCCACAGTTGAAGAAGGGTGTTAAGAAGCTGGAGAGTGTCCAGAGGAGGACAAGAAGTCTGATAAAAGACCTTGAGCCGGGGGCAGCTAGGTGGTGCAGTGGATAAAGCACTGGCCCTGGATTCAGGAGGACCTGAGTTCAAATTTGACCTCAGACACTTGACACTTACTAGCTGTGTGACCCTGGTCAAGTCACTTAACCCTCATTGTCCCACAAAGCCAAACAAACAAACAAAGAAATCTGTCTTCAGGTAGTTAAGGGGTTTATCACATACATTTAGACTAGGCTATAGACTAAGCTAGAGTTGTTCTCTTTGGTCCCAAAGAAGAAGCACCAGATGAAAAGAAGAAAATTTAGACAAAATGTTGGTGACACCTTCCTAACAATTAGAGCTGATCTGAAGTGGAATAAGCTGTTTAGAGGAGCTCTGCATCGCTCTCCTTAGAGGCTGGAGACTGGATGGTCAACTATTGGATACATTAGAGCAGGGCTTCTGCTCATGTATGGTATGGACTCAGTGGCTGCTTGAGGTCCCTTCTCAGGCCCCGTGATTCTGAGCCTGAAGAGTTCTAACGCTAGTGTTATTTAATATTGTATTAAGCTCACTTTTTCTTATACCCTGATTACTTGAGACTGGGCTTCCTTTCCACCAGTCCTTGGGCCTGCCTCTATGATCCCAAGCCAATCTGAAGTTTTCTATGGTTATCTCCATGAAGTTTCATAACCTTTCTCCTTGTAACTAGGATAGGGATCCCAGGACTTTTTCCCAGGATACTGACATACGGCAGCTTTCTTTCCTACAACAGTGTTATGTATCTGATGTCTTGGAATCCTCCCCTGAACATCGGGGCACCTATTCCTCACCTGGCTGCTACCCCTATGTTCCCCCCACTATGGTGGTCCCCTCCCGGTGCTCGTCTGGTAGAGTTGTAGGATGGGCTCTTAAGAGCACCTCCTCTTCTGAAATGACATGCTGTGTGTAAACATGTGCAAACCATAGGACCTTGGAGCCAGGTCTTTAGGGAAGGGTGTTAAAAGCCAAACCGAGAAGCTGCTATTTGACCCAGAGGCAATAGGAATCTATTGCAGAGGCTTGGTAGGGGAGTGATGTGGTCGGATGTTTTTTAGGCAGGGGCTGGAAGAATACTTGTTGGAACTCATATAATATTGATATTTCAGATAAGGGTTGGACACAAGACTTCTGATCCTTTTCTTTTTTTTTTCTTTTTTTGTTTGTTTTGTTTTGTTTTGTTTTTTGGTGAGGCAATTGGGGTTAAGTGACTTGCCTAGGGTCACACAGCTAGTGTTAAGTGTCTGAGGACAGATTTGAACTCTGGTCCTCCTGACTGCAGGGCCGGTGCTCTATCCACTGCGCCACCTAGCTGACCCACTGCTGATCCTTTTCAATCATAGAGATTCTAGAGATATAGACAACTGTTAATATTTTCGATGTGGTCCCTGAACTACACCCTCAGTCCTTGAGATTTGATAAAATATGGTTGTCAGAGAACTGGAGGCTGCTGAAAATTCTGAACCTTACTACAACAAGCCCCCATAGACGGGCTATCCTGAATTGGGACTCTCGATTCTCGCTGGTCCATTGAAAGCAGAGACTTAATTCTAGAAGAGTACCACTGTGGTGTCATGACTATATAAAATGTCATGACTTGGGAGGTGTGAAGACTCACTAGTGTGACACAATCACTCAGTCTAACTCATCTGTCTTTCAGGATATTTTGGACAGCAAGGAGATCCAGGCTTTCCAGGCTCTCCAGGGTCTAGTGGACCACCAGGAAAGAAAGGAGCCCCTGGATACCCAGGACCTCCAGGATTTCCAGGTAGCCTGAAAACTGTGATGATTAAAATCTAATGTGTGTGTCCTTACCTGCTCCCCCCCCCCCTCGTGTGTGTGTGTGTGTGTGAACTAGCTAGAAATTACTTATAAATTAGGAGCTTCAGCAACAGTTTAGGCTTTTAAACATTTATTAAAGTATATTAGAAGTAAGAAGAGAGAGAGAGAGAGAGAGAGAGAGAGAGAGAGAGAGAGAGCGCACATGCCTCTGAAAGAATGGAAAAAACCCTATCTCCAATTTATGCCTGGAGAGAGAGAAAAAGAGCCCTTCACCTGGCTGCCCACACTTCCAAAAGGAAAAGGTCCCACTCAGTTCCCTCCGAAGCCCCCTGTTGAACAGGAAAAAGGGCCGTCCCCACACACAACTCCAAGCTAATTGGCTGGTCACATTCAAGTCCATTGATTGACATGACTTAAAGGCATCTCTCTATGAATAGAGGCAACTTCCGTGATGCCAGTCTGACCTTCAAAATCTCAGAAAGGTCATTTCATGCTTTCTTGATTCTCAGAAAACATACTTGGGCTACAAATTGTTGCCAAAAAAAAAAAAAAGATGTGCGTGTTTTGGGGAAGAGGGAGAGCATCTTATAAGACTCAACATTTCCCCTACTTTCTTTACTTCTCCCTGCTGTGTATATCATATGAGATACCTATATATACTACTTGAGTGAGTTTTCCTCTTAGACAATCCAAAGAAAGGGGAATTGGTAAAAACAAAACAAAACAAAAAAACCAAAACCAAAACAAACAAACAAAAAACCACCCAGTGGTGTCAAGCTCAAATAGAAATGGAAGCCACTAATCTATATGTATGGATGCCTTCAGGCTGCATATTGACTTAGTTTTTAAGTGTAATATTATCAGTTTTATTATATTTTTATTTATTTTGTTAAATATTTTCCATTTATATTTTAATCTGGTTTGGTCTGCACAAGTGTCCCATAGGCCTCATGGTTAACTCCTGTAGTAGCTAATCTATAGTAGTGGCTATGATTCCTCACTGGGCGGGGAGGGGGGCGGGTAGAAATAAAGAGAACTAGTAAGCTTAAGTAATAAATGTGACCTCCGGAGCTAGCAAGCAATGGTGTTGGTTACCAGTGAGTTAGCCTTATGTACTTTTTATGCTTTTACTCAAGGAGCATCTATTTCTGAAAGAAATGCCTCTTTTATTGTCAGGTCCTCCAGGGATTCCTGGGCTGAAAGGGTATCCAGGGGAAGTGGGTGACCCTGGACCTCCAGGGGTCAGGGGAGATCCAGGACCACCAGGGCCCAAGGGAATGAAAGGTAAGTGATAAGGAATCTTGGAAACCCAGGCCCTGGGGAAATGATTTCCTGCCTGCTTATCTCCTCCTGCTTGCCCATGCATAGTTCCTTCTGGAGATGAGTCTGCCTTGAGAATGACTCTCCAGAATAATGAGGGTTTCATTTCATCTCTTGGAATATATTTCTCTTCTAATGCTCATTTTGTTTCCTTTTAAATATCTAAAGAAACCATTTTCCCCTATTTGATGTTTAAGGTTGCTGCTACCTTTGGGTAATATTCTGTGGTCCTAAAATCTGTCCTATTTAATGTAGGCAGCTAGGTGGCATAGTGTTTATAATGCTGGGCTTAGAAGAACAGAGTTCAAATCTGACCTCAGTCACTAGCAGTGTGATGCTGGGCAAATCACTTAACTTCTGCTTGCCTCAGTTTCCTCATCTGTAAAATGGAGATCAAAATGAGATAGTAAATGTAAAGTGCTTAGAGTAGGGCCTAGCACACAATAGGTATTTAATAAATACTTCTTTTCTTCCCTTCCCTATGTAGTATCTAAAAACATGTCAGCCTGTGATTCCCTCTGACAATACAAATCACCAGCTTTCATTAATTCAGTTCAGGTATGCATCTGCGGATTTCAAGTCAGGGGACTTGGTTCTAAAGCCCAGCTCTGCCACTTAGTACTTGTGTGAGTTTGGACTTCATCTTTTCAGGCCTTGGTTCCTCATTTGTAAGGTGAGGGGAACAGATTAAATGACTTCTGAGGGCTCACCCAATTGTATCTTTTTTTTTTTCTTTCTTTCTTTCTTTTTTTTTTGCAGGGCAATGAGGGTTAAGTGACTTACCCAGGGTCACACAGCTAGTAAGTGTCAAGTGTCTGAGGTTGAATTTGAACTCAGGTCCTCCTGAATCCAGGGCTGGTGCTTTATCCATTGTGCCACCTAGCTGCCCTCTCACCCAATTGTAAACAGAAAGTTGCCATGATCAAGGAAGTAGTAAGGTACAAGGAGATTTGAACTTGGTTCTTGACACAAAGTTTAGCACTCTGTCCATTACGCTGGGCATCTTATTGGACAGATATTAAAAACTGAATTCCTAATCATACAGTGCACCCTGCTATACTCTGTTGTTTTGTTTTGTTTTGTTTTGTTTTTTAGTGAGGCAATTGGGGTTAAGTGACTTGCCCAGGGTCACACAGCTAGTAAGTGTTAAGTGTCTGAGGCCAGATTTGAACTCAGGTACTCCTGACTCCAGGGCCGGTGCTCTATCCACTGCACCATCTAGCTGCCCCCCTGCTATACTCTGAAGGGGGCCACAGAGGTCTCAGAGGGTCTCAAGTAGAAACGGGCCAAGACGGTTAGACATTTGTTAGTGGGCAATCTTTGAAAGCATCAGAGGTTTTTGAGGAGAGAAGTGACATGCGATCTGTGTTGTGTGTTTGGAAGATTAATCTGCAGAGTATAGACAGGGTGGATTGGAGAGAAGGGTTACCTAAAGCACAGAACTCTGATTTGGGCGGGTGGAGAAGGGAGGGAAACAGCCATGAGATTTCATTGGTGTGGGGATTTCCTGGTATGGAAACTCCATCCACTGATACAGATGGATAGAGTATTGGTAACTCATACCCTTTGAAAGTTATTGAGGGGGGACAGCTAGGTGGCACAGTGGATAGAGCACCAGCCGTGGAGTCAGGAGTACCTGAGTTCAAATCTGGCCTCAGACACTTAACACTTACTAGCTGTGTGACCCTGGGCAAGTCACTTAACCCCAATTGCCTCACTTAAAAAAAAAAAAGAAAAAAAAAAAAAGAAAAAAAAAAGAAAGTTACTGAGGGTACTAAGAGTTTATGGCAGTCACCTGTAGTCATATGGCTTGTCTGTGTCAAAGGCAGGCCTTGAACCCAAGTCTTATGGCTCTAAGGCCACCTCTCTGGCCATTTTCTGAGCTGCCTTCATCACATAGATAAAGGGTTTTTTAAATATCTTATTTGTTGCAGGGTTTTACTGAGAGTGCCCAATAAAGCCTTTAGGTGGCCAGTTCTTAAGTAGATCTCAAATCTGTCTATCTTCCAATTTGTGCCCCTGCCCCTCCTTGAGAGCTGCTGCGATTGCTAGTTGGGGAAACAGGGCAAGATCAAGTCTTTTCCTCTCTCTCTTCCCCCTCTCCCCCTAACCCTCCCCACTCCTGCTAGGCTTTATTGTCAATAATGTCTCTCTGTCTAGTGATCACAGGATTAAGAGTCATGAAAAGTAACTCTTCTTTCTGAAAGCGTGAGGGTCCCCCCCTCCATTCCAAGGTTATTCTTCTCACCCATTTAAAAATTCTTATCAGAATTCATTTTCTCCATACCTTTTGACTCTTCTTTCAGTCCTCTGAAAGTTTCTTTATAATTATCATGCTTCAGAAAGCATGGCTTACCTTTGCATACTTTGGCTGCTACGAATGGAAATCATTATTCTGGGAAATTGGACTGGACTGCTCTTGTGTAATGTGTATATTATTAGATAACTTGGGGAGTATGTAAGTATGTGTGTGTGTGTGGGGGTGGTACTGGGGTCCTAGAACCACATTCTTTCATGTTTTCCCAGACATTTTCATCACTGAGAATAATGTCTCAGCTAGGTTCCTTCCCTCCTCCCTTCCCAGTATTAATGAATTTGTAGAATGTGGAGTCCAGTGCTTTTTTGTTGAGTAGTTGGTTTCATGTGGGCTCTGAAGCAAAAAAGAAAAAAAAAATCTAAGAATGAAGCTTGGTTAATTCCAAAATAACAATATTTCCAGCTAAGAAAGATTCCTTCCTTCCTTCCTTTTACTTCCTTCCTCCCTCCCTTCCTCCCTTCCTTCTTTTTCTTCCTCCCTTCCCCCTTCCTTTCCTCCTTTCCTTCATTTCTTCTTTTTTCCTTCCTTTCTTCCTTCCTCTCTCCCTTCTTTCTTTCCTTCTTTTTCTTTTTTCTCTTTCCTTCCTTCCTTCCTTCCTTCCTTCCTTCCTTCCTTCCTTCCTTCCTTCCTTCCTTCCTTCCTTCCTTCCTTCCTTCCTTCATCCCTCCTTCCTTCACTTCTATATATTTGATGGAGTTTGCCTCTGAAGTAATATCTCATTGTCTGAAAGGGTAAGTTGGGAAATGACCAGATATAACCAGTTTCCATCATTAATTCCTGACGTGTTTTTGCAGCCTTTTTTCTCCTAGCTTCCTAACCTGTGAGGATTTTGTTTTAAGTGGCCTGGGACCATATATTTGGTATATCCAGGGTCACCAGATTGATGGAATACTATAGACTGTTCCATGTTTCTTGATGTCAGTATTACTATAATTAGATGAGGTAGCACATTAATTTCTTTTTTTTAATTTAATTTTATTATCTTTTCTGACTAACAAGTATTTATTTTCTCCATCCCACAAAGTGAATAATAAAAAGAGAAAAACCCCTCATAACCAATATACATAATCCAAGTAAAACAAAGTCCCAAAATGGACATCTCATTCAGGGTAGCTATTTCTGTTCCTGAATTAATCTACCCACAAAATGCATTGCAAAGAAACTGGTGGTGTGATAGTCCGGGGTTAATTTTCTCTAAGAGAAACAGTCCAAAAAGCTGTTGCCCCAAACACTCCAAGACACGATGACATGAATGATGGGACTCAGGAAGGAGAGAAGCAGTGGAAAGAAGTCAGATGTGGACACACCCAGGCGTGCATTGCAGTGTAGCCTGCTGGACTTGCAGGGACACTGTGACTCTATAGACAGCAAGCTGAAGACTCAGGATAGCTGCTTCAACTGTAATGCGTTTTTCCCACTGAAAAGTCTATTGTGTCTCACAACACCATTGACGATCCCCACTGTTGCAGTTAATCATCCTATGAAATAAAAATAAGGTACATTCCAGCAGAAACATTTTGATCTGAGAAACTAAATTTATGATATTTGCAATATGTTACAAATAAGCTCTGAGAACTGATTATCTGGTTTGAATAAGCCAACCGCTAACTGAACCCATTTTTTATAAAGCAAACCATATGGATTTCGAGTTGTATTTTTGTTCATTCAGATTTCAATTTCAATTGTAAAATGGGCTAAAAAGTGTGTTTTAATCTTAATCTACTCAAATCTATCTGCTAAGTATGTTCCCTGTAGGAGAAAAAAGTATTTGGTAAACACAGTATATCATGGCATACTTGTAAACCGTTGACATTTGGAGGTTAGAATAGAAGATGAGGGACAAATACCTCTAGGTCAGGGCTTCTTCACCTGGGGATGGTGAGATTTAAAAAAATATATATTTTGGTAACCCTATTTCAATGTAATTGGGGTTTTTTTGTTTTCCTTAGTATTTTTGGAATCTTAAGCATTTTTATTATTCATTATTTTTATTTTTTAGGACTCGGTAATCTTAAGTGTTTTACTTTATGCATTTAAAAATATGATTCAGAAAACGGAGCCATAGACTTCATTAGACTGCCACAGGGGTCCACGATGCCCCCCAAATGGGAACAAGTGCCTGGGCAGGCTGACAGGCAGCACAGAAGCTATAGTGAAGCGTGCCAGACTGGTTTCTTTCAGGGCAATCCAGAAAACATACGGTACAATAAAAAGTACCCTAAACTGGCTTCCCATCAGGAAACACACAATACTGTACATATAGACAGGCATAAGAATGATAGAGGTGTGGGGCAGCTAGGTGGTACAGTGGATAGAGCACCGGCCTTGGATTCAGATGGACCTGAGTTCAAATCTGGCCTCAGACACTTGACACTTACTAGCTGTGTGACTCTGGGCAAGTCACTTAACTCCAACTGCCTCACCAAAAAAAAAGAAAGAAAGAAAGAAATGATAGAGGTGTGCCACTCCCACATCATGACAGAATTTTCTATTAAGGTAAATCTTTTCAACCAGACTATACCCTCCATGACAACCAGTATGTTCATTCCAGCAAAGTCCTAATTAGCCCCCCAAAGGGAGGCCCTTGAAGTGGTCGTGTTATTCTCATATGAACTGCAGATTTCCACTGGAATGGAACCTATTATCCTATTTTATACAATTATAACTTGGAATAATGCAAATTCAAATTGGGACCTGGGTTAACGTATGCCCTTTCTGGATCTAACACAGTTCTTTGCATAAAGTAGGTGCTCAACAAACTCTGTTGGTGAATCAGTTAGATCTAGGATCGTTAGCTCTTCCTGGCCAGAAGGGGACTTTAAAAATGCCTTAGTCCAGCTCCCTTATTTATTACATATGAGAAAGCTGAGACCTATGGAGGTTAAGAACCTTAGCTAACGTTACCCAGTGGGCTTATGGCAAGATCAGGACTGGATTCTGCATATTCTGCCTACCAGACCTGAGGGAGTGAGCTCTCTTTTCTGGATATTGACCACAGAGGCATGTTTAGAAATATATTGTTTTGTCCAGACTACAACCACTGTGGAAAGAAAGCCACAAATGATCAGTGGCTAGCAGGGATTGCTTCTGCTGTTATGTCTGAAATGGAGATTGGCTTCAAACTTGGCATTCATTGATGAGTGCTAGAGAGAATTGGCAAGCAGGTGTCACATGGGCAGAACATTGAAATTGACAGTAGCAGTGAAGAGGGGAGTTTTTTTATTATTGAGGTGAATATTTTGTCCTGTAGCTTAATTGCTCTTCAGTTGTACCTACTGAATATTTTAAGCATGAATAACTTTCAGATTTAGGAACCTGAGGATTAAGGCTCTCATTTAAAAAAACACACAGAGAGAAGTCCCTAACAAAATAAAACACTCCAAACACTATATAGATGTAACTCAGCTCAATTTTTAAAAGATGATACCGGGTCAAATATGGGTCAGCCCGTTCAGCTGTGGCCGGAGTCTGAGACTGTGGCCATCCAAGAGTTAGATGTGTTGATATTACAATGGATTGCTGGCAAAGGGGCTAGAAATTCCCCAGTAAGCCAAGTAAACCTAGCCATCAATCTTTGTGGATAAAGGGAAGATCAAAACACTTTGAAATAGCAAAATCGTTTCCAAAAGGGGAAAAAAAGGATAATTGTTTTAGATAAATGGCAATAAATTTCCAAGTTTGGCAGATAAAGAAGGTCTGCGTGTTCCTTCGGTTCAGCTTTTGAAACTATTCCATAAATAAGAATGAGGACTGGGAAACATGAAGTTGGAGAATAAAACCATCGAAAGTGATTAGAGGATGGGTGAATTAGAAATACCAATGAGAAATTCCCATTCCATTGGGACTGCCTCATAGACTGAGAGATGGGGGACTGGAATGGATCTCTGAGGTCATTTGGTCCAACCTCCTCATTTTGCAAATGAGGAAACTGAGGCCCGTTGAGGTTATGTAACTTTCCCAAAGTCATACACAGGCAGTAAACTGTGAAAGGCGAGATATTTCAGCCTATATGCTCTGACTCAAGAACCAGTGCTTGTTCTAGGAAAGCCTGCATAAATTAAACTAATTCAAGACCAACATGAATTACAGAATATATTTTTTTAATTTTTAAATTTTTAGTTTTTTTAGTGAGGCAATCGGGGTTAAGTGACTTGCCCAGGGTCACACAGCTAGTAAGTGTTAAGTGTCTGAGGCCAGATTTGAACTCAGGTACTCCTGACCCCACAGAATATTTTAAATGAATGTTCCAAGCACATATATAATGAGAATTGGGTTAAGAGTACTCTGTAGCAAAGGCCAGTTCATGGAGGCCCTGCTTTGATAAGTAAATGACAATGATTAATAATTGGTATGACGACCATATATATATATGTATAAAATTCAATAATCCAATAAACACTTATTAGGCATCTACTATGTGCTAGGTGGGCAGGTAGTGGCAGAGTGGAAAGAGCACCAGGCCTGGAGTCAGGAGGTCCTGAGTTCAAATTTGACCTCAGACACTTATTGGCCGTGTGACCTTGGGCAAGTCACTTAATCCTGATTACCTCAGTTTCCTCATCTGTAAAATGAGATGGAGAAGGAAATGGCAAATGATCCAGTATCTTTGCTGCCAAGAAAACCCCAAATGGAGTCATGAAGAATTGGACATTTCTGAAAAACTAAACAACAACATTTGCCAGGCACTGTCCTAAGTGCTTGGGGATACAATTAATAAGAAGAAGACAGTGCCTGCCCTCAAGGAGCTTATAGTCTAATGGAGGGATACAACACACAAAAGGAGTCAGGGAAGGGAAGGGAAGGGATATCAGGGCATACCCCGTGCAAAGGCATCTCGTACCATAGAGTTGAAGCCAGGAAAAGCAACAGATGCAGAATGAAGAGAGTGGAGAATCCATTTCCTGGCCTCTATAAAGGAAGGCATCAGGAAGCATTTGGTACTCCACCCTCCAGTGCTCCAATCAAAGGGGAGAAGAGGCCAGGGGAGGTGATGTCAGTCAAGTCCTGAGCCACTTTACTAAGAAAACAGGGTCATTAGACAGGAACTCCCCCTTTTCCTGTTCTCTTTATCTCAAAACTCCTTGTTATCACTCAACCTTCCCTACCTTCCCTGGGTTTCTGACACTGAAGAAGCCCTTCTTCTTGCCAAGGCCAACCTCCCCATGTGCGTTGTTGAGCCTATTCACTCCTTTCTTCTCTAGCCAACTGCATCTTTAATCAATCCCTCTTTTCCCCCTACCTTCAACTAATATTCAACCTCCCACTCTCTACCATTTCCTTCCCTCACCCATTCTTTAGAAATAAATAAACCTGGGGGCAGCTAGGTGGTGCAGTGGATAGAGCACCGGCCCTGGAGTCAGGAGTACCTGAGTTCAAATCCGGCCTCAGACACTTAACGCTTACTAGCTGTGTGACCCTAGGCAAGTCACTTAACCCCAATTGCTTCGATAAAAAAAAAAAGAAAGAAAGAAACCTTCATGAGACCCTACTATCCCCTAAAACTTTTGTATCCTTCTTTCTTTTTTTTCTTTTCTTTTTTTTTTTTTTTGCAGGGCAATGAGGGTTAAGTGACTTGCCCAGGGTCACACAGCTAGTTAAGTGTCAAGTGTCTGAGGCTGGATTTGAACTCAAGTCCTCCTGAATCCAAGGCCAGTGCTTTATCCACTGCACCACTTAGCCACCCCCAGTCTCCTTCTTTCTTAAATAAACTTCAAAAAAATGTCTGCACATGCTATCTCTGCTGCTTTTTCTCTCTCATTCTTTAATCTTTTGCAATATGAATACAGCCCTCACTACTGAAGAGAAACCTTTCTCTCTAAAGTTGCCAGTAATCATTTCAATCCAAGAGGTAATGAGATTTTCTCAGTCCTCATCCTTCTTTACCAATTTGCTGCATGTGATACTGTTGATCACCCTCTTCTCCTGCATACCCTTTCCTCTCTGGGCTTTTGTCTCCTGGTTCTCAACTTAATATATCTGTTTCTTCTTTGTCTTCTTTGCATGCTCATCATCATGTCTGGTGACTGGGTGTTCTATCCTAGGATCTCTTCTCTTCTCCTCTCCTCCCCTCCCTCCCTCTCTCTCTGTCTCTGTCTCTGTCTGTCTGTCTGTCTGTCTCTCAGCATCAGCTCCTATGGTCTAATGGTCTAACTATCACCTTTATGCAGATAACTTAGAGATTTATTTTTCTAAGCCCATTTCCTGCCCTGAACCTCAATTCCAAATCACCTATTAGACATTTCAAACTGGATATCCTAGGGACAACTCAAACTCATCATGTCCTAATCTGAACTCATTTGCTTCCCCACTGTAATCTATCTTGTTGAGTCCTTTTACAATCATGCCTCACTCTTTGTGACCCTGTAACCCTCCCCTCTTCAAAATTTCATTATTTCTGTCAAAGGCATGTCTTCTCTAGGTTCATAAGCTTGGTTTATCCTTGAATCTTTGCTCTCTCCCTCCCCAACATATCCGATCCCACAGTACCTTATCTTGCTGTTTCTACCTCCACAATATCTTATTTGTATCTGACCCCTTCTCTTCACTCATATGGCTGCCACCTTAATTAAGTCAGTCGCTTATCACCTCTCACCTAGATTATTGCAACAGCCTTGTAACTGGACTCCCTGCCTCAAATCTCTCCCTACTCTGTTCCATCTTCCACTGCTGCCAAAATAATTTTCCTTAAACTCAGATCTGACCATGTGACTCCCCTATTCAATCAATTTTAGTGACCCCTTCTTACTTCTGGGATAACAGAAAAAACTCTTCAAAATCTTGCCCACCCTCTCTTTCCAGCCTTATAAGGCATGACTTCTTCTCCTGAACGGTGCCTTTTCTTTCATTCTTACATATGACACTCCATCTCAACGCCTTTGCACTGGACACCTCACAAAAATGCACTCCATCCATACCTCTACCTTATAGAATCCCTCTCTTTCTTTAAGATACAGTTTAAGCACCATCTTCTGCATGAAGCCTTTCCTGATACACCTGTCCAACTGCTATGGCCCTCCCCAAATGCCTTGTATTCAAATACTCTGTATTTATTTGTACTGATTCACTTTATGCTCTATATACTTCTATGTTGTAACGATTGGAATGACACCACCTGCTGAAGACTTACTGTAGAAAAGTTCCGCCATGAAAGGAAGGTCTTTGAGGGCAAGAACATGCATCTTTTCTTTGGCGTCAGGAAGTGACATTTGCTAGTGGGAGGAAGAAGGAGGAACCTAGTGCTCTGACTGGGGCTCTTTCCTTTGGACTCTGGTGGAGAGCGGAGCTAGAAATGTGCTCTCCCTTTAATAGATAGGAATCTAGGCCTTTTCTCCTCTCTTTACCAAATTCTTATTCTCCTTAATAAATGCTTAAAAGTCTAACTCTTGCTAAAGCTTATAATTTATTGGCGACCATTCATTAGATATTTTAGACAAACTAGCTAGAATTTTAGCCCTTAACAATGTACACTTGTCTCCCTCATTATTAAGTAGTAGGAAGACTGTGAGTGGGGATTGTTTCATATATATATATATATATATATATATGTATATATGTATATATATAAATATTCTTTTGGGGGAGACAATATATGTTTAAAATAGATACACACACACACACACACACTGAATACATGAAATTTTGGTAAGGAGACAATAGTATCTGAGAGATTAAGAAAGGCCTTATGTAGGAGGTAACTTCTGAACTGACCTTTGGAAGAAACTAAGAATTCTTAGAAACAAAGGTGAGGGTAAATGCATGCCAAGCATGGGGCACAGCTTGTGGAAATACCCAGAGAAGGGAGATGGGATGTTGTGTGTGAGAAACAGCAAGAAGTTCAGTTTGGCTGGACTACAAAGCATCTGAAGAAGAAGAATGTAAAATTAACTTGGAAAGGTAGGTTAAAACCAGGCTGTGAAAGACTTTAAAAGACAAGTAGGGAAGATTGTGTGTTTTATCTTAGAGATAATAAATTACTAGAGAGCTACCGATAA
Source organism: Dromiciops gliroides (assembly GCF_019393635.1). Lineage (NCBI taxonomy): Eukaryota > Metazoa > Chordata > Mammalia > Microbiotheria > Microbiotheriidae > Dromiciops > Dromiciops gliroides. The sequence continues at coordinate 59,592,474 of NC_057863.1, forward strand.
GGAGAGGAACATGGTCAGAACTGTGATTTAATATGATCACTTTGCCAACTCTGTGAAGGATGAATTGGAGTTGGAGGAGATGAAACAAAGCGACTAATTTGGAGGCCATTGAAACACATCATGAGACTGCCAAGAAGCCTGAATTAGACCAGTGGCTATGCAATGAGGAAAAGACCAGGGATATGAGAGAGCCTTTGGAAGTAGAATGGACAAGTCTTGGCAACTGATTTGGATATATGGGCTGATGGAGAGAGGTGTATTGAAGATAATGTCAAGGTTTTGAACCTGAGGTGACTCAAAAGACAGTGGCACCCTTCCAGAAATGTGAAAGTTCAAAGGATAGATGGTTTTGAGGGGGAAAGATAATGAGATCTGCTTTGGACATGTTGAGTTTGAGATGCCTACAGGACATCTAGCAAGAGGTTTCTAATAGACAGTTGGACTTCAAGCTGTTCTTAATAAAAATGTTCAGTGACTTGGATCTCAAAGAATAATAGATGTAGCCCAAGCCCTTTGGGGTAATGTTAGACTGTTGGCCTCTTTCCGTATGTTCTTGTAAATTGTGCTTGCTCAGTGATCATTCACTAATACTGAATTCTTTATTGACTCCTAACAAAGCTGCTTCTGCTTTGAAGGTTCCTCTGGACTACCAGGATTGGATGGCTTGCCTGGACTCAAGGGTCAGAAAGGATCAAAGGGTAGTTCAGGTAAGGGGAAAAAATCATTCTGAGCAATACAGAGCATTGCCCTGTATTTGATGTGTATTTAGAGAATCTATATGAAGCAACTATTGTGGGCAAGGTAGCTTGCTAGGTGTGGGGATACAAAAACAAATGAAACTGTCCATTATTAGACTAAATAACATGATGGCTTAAGTTAATCATATTATTGTGGCAGCAGTAATTATAGAGGGATATTCTAAATGACTTTCATGAAGGAGCATTTGAAAAAAAAAACATTTGTTAACCATGAATTTGGAAAAGTTCAGCTCAACTTGAAAGCTGTATATTATTAGAATCTCCTTGAGATTTATTACCTATCCCAAGTGCTCAATGTAAAATTATTTAAGTAAAACCAGATTTCAAAATTTCATGAACAACAGATAAATGGGAGTTGGGTAGGGTGCTTTGTTTGGGTTTGTTTTTTGCCTTGAGAGAAGTAGATCTTTTTTAAGAGGCCATATGGGTCCACTTAAGTGAGCCTTCAGAACCTTCTCCCAGAGGCATCAAGAGAGGCCTCCTGGAGGAGGTGACATTTGAGCTGGACCTTGAAGGGAGCAAGCAATTCTGAAAGAGGATGGTGAGAAGGGAGAGATTTCCATTTTGGGAGCGAGTCAATGCAAAGGCAGGAGACTAGGAGCTAGACTATCAAAGACGAGGACCAGTAAGAAGGCCAAGTCTGCATAGACCATAGAGCACACCTAGAGGGGCAGATAAAGCAAGGTGGGAGCTAGGTCCTGAGGGACTTCGAATGTCAAACAAGAAAGTTTGTATTTGGTCTTGGAGGTATGAAGGAGAGACTGGAGTTTATTAAAACTCTGGCTTTTGACTCTCTAGGCATGTGAATAGTTTTGTCTTTTTTTCTCTGTCTCTCTCTTTCCTCAACCTCTCTCGATGTCTCTCTCCCTTCCTTCTTCTCTCTTTCTTTCCTCTCCATCTTTCTCCTCCTTCATTTCTATTTCTCTCTCTCTCTCTCTCTCTCTCTCTCTCTCTCTCTCTGTGTCTCTCTCTCACTTTCTCTCTCTCGCTCTCAACACACACATATGCATGTATGTATGTATTATGTATTTGACTATAGTTTGACTTTCTAGGAATCATAGGCAAGATAATTGAGAATCACTGGGGTATATCTTTTCTACAGAAATGATGATCCTGTATTCATGTTATTTTTTTTTTTTGTATAAAGGCTTAAATGAAGTTGGTCCACCAGGCCAAATGGGACTGCCTGGACTAAAAGGGAAGAAGGGGGAACCAGGAAGACCTGGAGCTTCTTGTCCAGGTCTTTCTGGAGACAGGGGTCCCCCAGGTCCCCCAGGTAAGATTCTGTACTTTCTCTCTGTCTCTGTCTCTATCTCTGTCTCTGTCTCTCTGTCTCTCTCGCTCTCCTCCTTTCCCTCTCCCTTCTCCCCTATCTCCTCTTTCCTTTCCCCTCTCCCCTTTTCCCTCTCCCTCCCTCTCTTCCCTTCTACTTTCCCCATCTTTCTCCCCCACTCTCCCTCCATACCCCTGCCCTCTCCCCTCTTCCCCCAAATGATAAACTTTCTATTGGGTTAAGAGTTTAATATTTTAACATAAAATCTATTTCCATAGGGAGACCCGGACTACCCGGACTACCTGGTCCTATGGGAAAAACTCCTCAAGATGAAATCCTGCCCCCTGGTCCCCTGGGAGATCAAGGTCCCCCTGGTCCCGATGGACCAAGAGGTATCAACAGAGTTGTGTGGGCTCCAACGTGAATAATAAATAATGCCACCTCGAGTGATTAAGTGTCTGGTTACTTATCACTTCCTAAGGCTAGAAGAATGCCTGAAAGTACAGAATTGTAGCCCTTGCGTCAGACACTTAGGACATCAAGTTACCAGGTTCAATCTTTAGTGCTCTCGCTCCAAAAACCTGGGAGGATGTAGCTGTGGCATCCCCATCTCCCTCCAGTTACTGCAGCTGATTCCCTCACCTCTGGCACTTAGTTTATGATCTTACAGCCTTACATTTTATTGAAAGGAAGGAAATGAAACAGAAATATTTGAGCAAGTGACTATTCATCTGAAAGATGTGCAAACCCTTAGAATTTCTTATGACCAGGGTTAGCTAGGTGGCACAGTGGATAGAGCACCAGCCCTGGAGTCAGGAGTACCTGAGTTCAAATCCGGCCTCAGACACTTAACACTTACTAGCTGTGCGACCCTGGGCAAGTCACTTAACCCCAATTGCCTCACTAAAAAAAAAAAAAAGAATTTCTTATGACCCCAAATCTGAAGGCACCCACCTCAAGAAGAAGCTTTGCCTTGAAAGCATTGTCTTGGGCCTAAAGGAAGCAGGTTGGTTTTGGGTGGGTAGGGGATCAATTGGTCAGTTAGTTTCTCTCTCCATCACCCCAACCCCAACCTCAATAAGCTTATTCTTTTTTGTTGTTGTAGTGGGGCAGTGAGGGTTAAGTGACTTGCCCAAGGTCACACAGCTAGTGTCAAGTGTCTGAAGCCAGATTTGAACTCAGGTCCTCCTGAATCCAGGGCTGGTGCTTTATCCACTGTGCCACCTAATGGCCCCTGCTTTTTTTTTTTTTCTGCTTATTCTTCTTTTTTTTTTTTTTTTTTTACATATAAGGTATTTTATTTTTTCCATTACATGTAAAGATATGTTAAGGGCTAAAATTCTAGCTAAACTGTCTAAAATATCTAATGAGTGGTCGCCAATAAATTATAAGCTTTAGCAAGAGTTAGACTTTTAAGCATTTATTAAGGAGAATAAGAATTTGGTAAAGAGAGAGAAAGGCCTAGATTCCTATCTATTAAAGGGAGAGCACATTCCAAGCTCAGCTCTCCACCAGAGTCCTCAGGAAAGAGAGCGAGAGCGAGCGCCAGTCTCTTCCTTCCTCCTCCCACTAGTCCGCATCACTTCCTGACGCCAAAGAAAAGACTCCTGGTCTTGTCCTCAAAGACCTTCGTTTCATGGGCGGAACTCTTCTACAGTAAGTCTCCAGCAGGTGGCGTCATTCCAATCGTTACAGATAGTTCTCAACTTTTGTTTATACAAGCTTTACCATTTCAGATTTTTCTCCCTCCCTCCCCTCTTTCCCCCCTCCCCTAGACAGCAGGTAATCTGATATAGGTTATATCTATATATCTATATACATATAGATAGATATATATATATACACACACATATATATATCTACATAATAACATTAATCCTATTTCTGCATTAATCCTGTTACAAGAGAAAAAATCAGAGCAGTTTATTCTTAAGATTATAGATCTAGGCCTAAAAGGGCTCTTAAAGGCCTTCTAATCTGATCCAAATAATTCTGGCCTTCACTGAATGACCAGTAGTAGTCCCTAGCCCAAGCCTCTGTGGCTCATTGTTTAGGTTACAGTGGCTTTGAATGAGTGTATATAAATAACAATTGTTTTACATTCTGGCCCCAAACTCTAAGGTCTTCATTTTGCAGACTGATTTTTTTTTGATGGCAAATTAAGCCATTCTTTTGATGTTCGGTCATTTCATTCGTGTCCAACTCTTCATGACCCCATTTGGGGTTTTCTTGGCAAAGAAACTGGAGTGGTTTGCCATTTCCTTCTCCAGCTCATTTTACAGATGAGGAAACTGAGGCAAACAGGGTTAAGTACCTTGCCCATGGTCACACAGTTACTAAGTGTCTGAGGCTGGTTATGAATTCAGATCTTCCTAACTCCAGCCCACTGCTCTCTCCACTGAGCCAACTACCTGCCTCCAATAATAATATTAATAAGGATAATGATAAAATAGTATTTACACAACTGTTTAATGGTTGGCAAAATGTTATACAAATATCTCATTTTATTCTCACAACAACCCTGAGTAGTAGGGGCTGTTATTATCCTGATTTTACAGATGAGAAAACCTAAGGAGATCAAGGTTATATGACCTACCCAGGATCAATCAATCAATCAATTAATAAACATTTATTAAGTGCCTACTGCATGCCAGGCACCATCCTAAGTGGTGGAAATACAAAGAATCAAAAGATAATCCCTGACTTCAAGGAGCTGACAAGCTAATGGAGGAGACAACATGCAAACAAATATACACAAAGAAAGCTATAGACAGAAGAAATAGGAAAAAAAAATTAACAGAGTGAGGTGCCAGAATTAAGAGGGGTTAGGAAAGAGTCATGCAGCTAGTAAGTATCTCAGGTAAGATTGGAACTTGGGTCTTCCTTGACCCCAGGTCCAATATGCTATCCATTGTGCCACCTTGTTGCCTAATTAACCTAATAGAACCTAATTCTCATTATGCCCAATCCTAATGCTCATTCTATTATTCCACAAGCCTTGGCGTGCATATTTATGTAAGTATTTATAAGAAGAGACAAAATAGAATACTAGATAGAAAGCTTTCCTCAGATTTCAGTTCCCACTTTTTTTTTTTTTGACACATCCTGGCTGGGTGTTCCAAGAAACTCTCTATGACTATAAGTTGCAGAATAATTGGCAGTCTGGTTCTTCTCACTTCACTTTGTGTCAGTTCATACAAGTCTTCCCAGGTTTCTCTGAAACTATCCCTTTCTAGATGTGATTTAGAAATGAAAGGATTGGGGGCAGCTAGGTGGCGCAGTGGATAGAGCACCGGCCCTGGAGTCAGGAGTACCTGAGTTCAAATCCGGCCTCAGACACTTAACACTAGCTGTGTGACCCTGGGCAAGTCACTTAACCCCAATTGCCTCACTAAAAAAAAAAAAAGAAATGAAAGGATCAAATTTTATTATTTACATTTCACAATGAGAAAAACTAAAACAGAGAGAAATTAATTTGCTGTATTTCAGCAGCTAATAAGGAATAGAACTTGGCTTCAAATTCCCCAAACCTCGGGGGCAGCTAGGTGGTGCAGTGGATAAAGCACTAGCCCTGGATTTAGAAGGACCTGAGTTCAAATTCGGCCTCAGACACTTGACATTTACTAGCTGTGTGACCCTGGGCAAGTCACTTAACCCTCATTGCCCCGCAAAACAAATTCCTCAAACTTTGGCATCTGGTTTTAAATCTGAGTAGAAAAATGAGGAGCTGGATACTCAATCTCAGTAACTTATTTGGAGCATATTGGTCCTAGGGCAAAGCAAGCATAATCCAAACCAAATTCAAAGAATGTTTATTTTAAAATTAAAGACCATGAGGGTGAGGGATCCTTTGGTTAGGCTTATGTCACCTAAAGATTACAAAAAAAATTTTTTCTCAACCATTTTTCAAAAGCAGCAATGTGGAAAAAATCTCTTTCACTGCCAACATTTGGGCTTTGCCCTACAAATTCCTTCTTCCTCTTACTCAAAGTTCATCAAATTAATCCTTAAGGTGTTTATTCAACTGTTGTTTTATTGTTGGTTCAAAGAACTTTTTTCTTATTTTCTTTGGTCAGGCCCACCTGGACCACCAGGTCTTCCATGCACTTTTGATCTCTTGAAGGGAGATCCAGGGGATCATGGTCAACCAGGCCCACCTGGACCACCAGGTGCACCAGGACCTCCAGGAGCCAAAGGCTTTCCAGGATGTGAAGGAAAAGATGGTCAGAAAGGTATGAATACAAGCTGTTCTTTCCATGATAACTAATTGAGTTTCACTTCAGCAACTCTAAATCTTTCAATCACAGAGCAAGTGCCAACCTGCATTAGTGGACGGATTTTCCTCACCAGGATTCTTCTGTATCAATGAAATCACCAAAAAATAAAAGCTTACTATTCTCTTTAGTGTCCAAAACTTTAGCTCAGTCTTCAAATATTTATTTATATATAAGAGTTAATCTCAGGAATTCTGGGAAAGTATTGCTATTTATTACATTACCAGTTGGCAGAACCAAGCCTAGAGGACAAGTAGACATGTTTATATATCTGATTTGTGCCTTTACAACTATTGCCATTTCCTTCATTTCAAAAAAAATCACCATGCAGTAGTCTCGTTTGGTTACATCTAGGCAGCTCAGTGGATAGAGTGGCAGGCTTAGAGCCAGGAAGACTCATCTTCCTAAATTCAAATCTAGCCTCAGACCCTTACTAGCTGTGTGTCCCTGGGCAAGTCACTTAACCTTGTTTGCCTCACTTTCTTCATCTATAAAATGAGCTAGAGAAGGAAATGGCAAACCGCTCCAGTACCTTCGCCAAGAAAACCCCAAATGGGGTCACAACTGAAAAACAACTGGACAACTTTTGCCCCATCATTTAAGATTACAGTATTTATTTCATTTATTGATTACTCCTAATATTTTAGAAACTTCTGGCAACTCACATTTCATTAAACTATTAGACTCCTCTTATTTTAGAAATGGAAGTGCCCTCATAAATCATGCAGTACTACCCCCCTACTCATCTCCATTTTATAAAGACTCAGGGGCAGCTAGGTGACACAGTGGATAAAGCACAGCCCCTGGATTCAGGAGGACCTGACTTCAAATCCAGCCACAGACACTTGACACTAGCTGTGTGACCCTGGGCAAGTCACTTAACCCTCATTTCCCAGCACAAAAAAAAAAAAAGACTAAAATTCAGAAAGGCTAAATAAGTTACCCAAATCATAAGCTAGTACTAAAACCCAGGTCTTTAGACTCTTAGTCCAATGCACCAAAGTGCTGAATAGTAGTTTAATAGGGAAAGAATATGGTTTACAGGAGTAAATTAAGTTCTCCAGAATTCCTAAGTACTCCCAGGAGTTTATTCACTGGCACAAGTTGACCCAAATCATATTTTGACTATTTACATGAGATCAGTATTACTAGTAAACATCAATATGTTGGGAGGGAGATGTGTAATCATCAGAAATAACTGACTTTAATAGACCAATGTACTGGGATCACATTGATATGGCTGTTCTCTCCAAAGAAAAACCTATCCATTCTTCTTCATCCATGTCTACAAAAGGGCCTTCTTCACATTTTTATACTGTGTGGATCCCAATGGAGCATGTGGGTAGTCCACTGGTCACTTTTCAGCTCTTACTATATGACCAGCCCACAGTTTTGTTCTTTTCTGGTGATGCAGCTCTTTAATATAGGAATCAAAGAAACCTGTTATAGATGTTATAGAAAACATCCTAGAAATTCTATAAATTATTTAATATGAAACATTTTAAAAATCCAGATGAAATATTTTTCTTTTTTTGATTAATTTTTTGAGTGAAAGAAATGAAGTATTAGAATTATTCAATGTAATCAATTCAGTTCAATATTTAGTGTGAGACTCTTTGTATAATGAACATATTGGGAAAGATGCAGAGATGAGTTAGTCATGATTCCTGCTTATGAAGTGTTTTGTCTTAGGTAAAGAAGATAAAGAAAATACCCAAATATCCATTTTTGTTGTTATTGAGTCATTTCAATCATGTCCAATTCCCCGTGATCCCAACTGGGTTTTCTTGGCAAAGATACTGGAGTGGTTTGCCATTTCCTTCTCTAGCTCATTTTACAGATAAAGAAACAGAAGCAAACAGGGTGGAATGACTTGCCAAGTAAGTATCTGAGGCTGGATTTGAACTTAGGTCTTCCTGACTCCAGGCCTGGTGCTCTATCCACTGCACCATCTAGCTGCCCTCAAATAACCATAATATAAAGCAAAAGGAGAAAGGCTCTAGTAGTAAAGTCTTTAGGTCTCTGCAACTGATTGATGAGGACTATTAAAAAATAGTAACTATGTACCAAGTAACATGGTAATCTAGAATTCCCATTGTGTATACAGAATTCCTATAACAAAAAAGTCAGGGGCAGCTAGGTGGTACAGTAGATAAAGCACTGGCCCTGAATTCAGGAGGACCCGAGTTCAAATCCAACCTCAGACACTTGACACTTACTAGCTGTGTGACCCTGGGCAAGTCACTTAACCCTCATTGTCCCGTCCCCCCACCAAAAAAAAGTCTTTCTTGCTGAGCTGTTGCATTATACAATCCAAATGGTGTGTCCTATTTTTATATTTGTTTCAACTCACCACATAAGAGCAGGTTCTTGCAGTCAATTGAACATAGACATTATTTCCATAGTGCCAGTGACACTGCACAGATTTCTTAGAGCACCATTGTCTATAAAATCTAGGAATGTTTTCTGTGATTGTCCATAAACACATCCTCAATCTAGCCCTCATTGTGTCCCTCGTTACTTCCCTTTGCTCCTATTCTTTGAATGTCTCTAGAGAAAGACCTAGGACCACGCGGTTTAAATAAGCTCTGTCTTGTTGGCTAAACCCATCCTTTGTGCTTCTGATTTATTACTCTCCAGTCGGTCAGAGAATCTGACTGATTCCATCAGACAATCTAGTCTTCTCTGGCTTAGAGGGAAATAGAGTAACTGATAATAAGCTAGATTCATAGACTGATTTTTATTCCAATCTAAGCATTCTTTTTTTTTTTAAATTTGCGGGGCAATGGGGGTTAAGTGACTTGCCCAGGGTCACACAGCTAGTAAGCGTCAAGTGTCCGAGGCCAGATTTGAACTCAGGTCCTCCTGAATCCAGGGCCGGTGCTTTATCCACTGTGCCACCTAGCTGCCCACCAATCTAAGCATTCTTGACATTAGTCATTCAAAGCTGGTATTTTATTTATTTCGTTTAACTTGGACTTGTTGATTGTCACATTCCTTGTAGGGCCAATGGGGTACCCTGGGCCTCCAGGTCCACCTGGATTTCCTGGCCCACCTGGAGATAAAGGTTTGCAAGGACTCCCTGGGAGACCCGGCCCCCCTGGTCCTCCAGGTAATCCTTATAATAATGTCTTTTTGTTTCTGGGGAACTGCTCAGGCGTAGAGACTTTTGTTTAAACATTTATGATAATAGTTTCTTATTTTAAAACCACTAGCAAACAAATGAAATGTCTAGGGAATGATGTCTCTTCTGGTTGTAAGTATTACATTTCATATTAAGCTCCCTAACTAATCCTCATGCCTGGGATACCCAAGTATTTACAAATATCCAACTGCTAGTAGCTTCCTCTGAGATTACTTTCCATCGATTCTGTATATATCTTGGATGCTCAGAATTATTTGCATGTTGTCTTCCCTATTAAATATGAGCTCCTGGAGGACAGGGACTGTATTTTGTCTTTCTTTGTATTCCCAGGGCTTAGCATGAGGCCTGGTATCTAGTAAACCCTTAATGAATGCTTGTTGACTGACTGATCTGAGTACCATCAAAAGATGAAATCCATTAAATTCAACAAATGTTCATCTAATTATTTGTATTTGCCAATATGCTGTGGTAGGCTTAACATATTTAAAGATGAAAAATTATGAAGTCCCTGCTTTCTAGGAGTCTATCATCTGCTGGGCTAAGGAGGCCAGGGATGGGGGCGGGGTGGAGGGGAAGCAAGATAATCTATATATTTAAATATCAGAAGTTTTATAGGAGTAAAGGAGAAGTCTAGACAATGTGCCATAAAAAAAGATTTAATAGGAACAAACACTTTTGGGTGTGGTAGAGTAGGAAATAGAAAGATACAACAGGCAAGGATGAGAAAGGAAAATTTTCAAAGCATGGAAGGGTGGCCTGCAGAAATTCCTAGCAGACAGTAAATCAGGGTGTGTTTTCATATGCACCACAGAAGATTCAGAAAGAAAATGTATGTGTGTGTCTATGTGTAATTTGAATGGTAATGTTATATTTTAGATACTTTTTCTTTTTATTTAAAATTGGCATATATTTATTTATAAATCTATTTGGATTTATTTAAAATAATATTTAAATTAAAAATTTAAGCTAAAATTAAATATTTAAAATAATATTTAATTTCTATTTATTTTAAATTGGCATATATATTGGTATAAAGGTTAGCCTCTGTGAAGGAAGAACTTTTGAAGAATTATATGATTGTGCACTGATTTTGTATATTTTAATAATGTTGTCCCACTCTATATCTCTAGGGACTTCTCCAGATTGTTTTGTTCAGGAATTTTGAGGATTGTTTGGGGACAAAGCACATTTGTCTTCTTTAAAGAAATGGGCCTTGGAATTTGCTGAAATTGTCTGGCCATGGGATCAGAATAAGTCAGGAGAAAGGGTGAAATGGGAGACACATTTGAAACCTCCAGAAGTGTCATGTCCCAGATCTATTCACTTCTGAATCCCTTTGGGTTGCTGGAGTTTGAGCAAAAATTCCTACCCAATTTATAATGCTTACCAGTCTTGGGAAGACATGCTGGACTGCTCTATAGCACTCTTGAATGTGTCTAATAATTGTGATCTTGAATTTTAAATATAAATATAATATTTTAAATATTTACTATATATAATAAATATTTTAAATATATAAAATATATACACATATATTTTAAAAAATTTTAAATTTAAAAGTATATATTTATATATAAATATGCATATACACTTAAAAATTAAAATATGTGCGCATGTATGTATACACACACATATTCTTTTTTTTCGGTATCCCGACAAAGCTTAGCAAATGAAACTAGGAATGTCAAAGGAGTATAGGACAGACTGATTCCTCTCAATGGTAAGCTGAGCCCACTTGGCACAGAACAGACACCCATATACCCTATCCACAAGAATTCCCCCTTCCTAATTCTCAGTAGTTTTGGCAATTATATTAGTTAAAGGACTTTTGATTACAGCCAATAACATTTCTATTTTCTTTTTTTTTTAATTTAAATGATGTAGTAGATGTGATGTCTTTTGTCATGAATGTTGTCCCAAATGGGAGATTCTCAAACAGATTCTTGGATGTTTGTTGCTATGTGTGCTAATTCATGAATCTAAAATCTTTTTCATGATGCATGAAAATGTCCGCATGGTCTGAGTTGTGATGTTTGGCTCCTCCAGGTTGCCAAGGTGAGCGATGCTTAACTTGGGGCACATATGGTTTCTTGGTTTTCTAGTCTCTGTACTCTGTCTTCATTCTCTGCTTATGAGCTAAACTTGAAGGTTTTGTCTTTGTTAATGGGTTGTTGTAATTATAACAGACTTTAATGCAGCTTTATGCTAGCTACAGATATAGCAACCTTATATTGTCATCACATGGGGTCTCATTATAGGGTTGTCAAGTGGGCAGAGATCTACATCCCACTTTTACTAGTTTGAATGAGCATTATGAGGATGCAGCTTTGCACCAAATCCTACCGTACATATCAGTGGAAGTTCCTTTTATAGTCTCTTCAACAGAAATAATCAGAACTTCATTAAAATAAACAGTATCAACAATTTGGAAAGATTATCCCTTAAGCCCTTTTAAGGAAATATGACAAGCCCTTTCTCTTCAATTATTTAATTTGTGAAGACTGGCAAGTTCCTTAGCATTTTAAAACTTTTCCCATGATTCTTTTTGTATATTTATTCACTTTATATCTTATAAAGACAAAGACAAGATTTTTTAATATCCCTTAATTCTCCTTAACTCCTTTAATAGAGTATTTCTCTACAAAAGAAAAGGGAAATATAATGGTTGTGTTGGTTCTACCCAGCCCCATGATTTTTGGCCACAATGATATCTCCCTGTCCTCTATGTAGTTGCAAAGCAAATATGAAATGTTTATATGTACATTTCTCAAATTAACTATCATGGAAAAGGCCCAGAGTGTAAACCATGTATCCAAACCACATAAAAGCACAGTCGGCTTGTATTCTTTGTGGTGGAAGATTGTACCACATTTTACAAGGGGTTAAATTTCTAACTTTCCTTGAAGATTGGCAGGACTTCAGGAGTTTCCTTGGTATTTGACCACTAGACTCACAAATTTGAGGCCATTGTGCACAGCCCTATTAAACATTTTGTGCCCTGAAGTTTTTGGACAAAGTGTAACTTTAAAAACTATTTGGGGTCGAATAAGCCCCAAGAAATGTGATAAGCGGAATATTTATGTGCTATGGCCATAGGAACAAAGAGTTTAGAGTTGGAAGGAAACTAAGGGCCTAAATGAACCCATCTTTGCAAGAGAAGGAAACTGAGGGCCTGACAAAGTCAATGACTTGTTTAATAGCTTATAGGTAGTAAGGGGGAAGACACTGACTTGGGTTCAGATTAATTTACAATTTTCTTGCATCTCCACCACCACTAGGTTGGTTATTAGTCTGCCATGGTTGATTAAAGAGATGAGAGACACTGTGATGTGGTGAATATAGTGCTGGTCTCGGAGTCAGGAAGACCTGGGATCAAGCCCTGTCTCTGACAAATATTAGCTTCTGTGATCTTGGGTACTTCTTGTGCCTCAGGCAGTGCTCTAAGAATGTAAATTGTCAACAGAGAAGTTGCTGATCTTCATCAAAGGAGGGACATTTCATGGTAGGAATTGTCCAGATTGATGAAATCACAGGTCTGGATCTCCTCCTACTACATTTTATTCTATTTCTATTTCTATTTCTCTCTCTGTCTCTGTCTCCGTCTCTCCTAGCTATTTACCAACTATCATTTATCATTTTCCTTCTTTCTTTCTCTTTCTCTTTCTCCTTCCCTTCCTTCCTTCCTATCTTTCTTCCATTCTCTGGACATCCCTCCTTCCCTCTTTCCCTCTCTTCCTTTCCTTTTCCCATTCTCTGGCTCTTCTTCCCTTCCTTTCCTCTTTCCTTTTCTTCCTTCCTTTTTTCTTTCTTCCACTTTGGCTCCTCCTTCCCTCCCTCTCTCCCTTCCTCCCTCCCTCTCTCCCTCCCTCCCTCTCTTCCTTCCTTCCTTCCTTCCTTCCTTCCTTCCTTCCTTCCTTCCTTCCTTCCTTCCTTCCTTCCTTCCTTCCTTCCTTCCTTCCTTCCTTCCCTCCCTCCCTCCCTCCCTCCCTCCCTCCCTCCTTCCTTCCTTCCTTCCTTCCTTCCTTCCTTCCTTCCTTCCTTCCTTCCTTCCTTCCTTCCTTCCTTCCTTCCTTCCTTCCTTCCTTCCTTCCTTCCTTCCTTCCTTCCTTCCTTCCTCCCTCCCTTCCTTCCTTCCTTCCTCTCACTATCTTGCCCAGGGTGGAAGTGGAGTGGCCACTTTATGGGTTGATTGGCACTGAAGCTTTAACTTGCTTTGTTTCCAACCTGGACAATTTCACCTCTCCTTAGGCAGCCTGGTTTCCCCTATTCCTGGGGGCTCACCAAACTGGTGTTGGATCTAGTATAGACAACTAATCAACATTAGCTCTACTGAAGCTCAGAACTATGGAACTCAAACACTCCACCAGGCTTCTTGATGCTAGGGATCACAGGCATTTGCTGCTATACCTGAGCCCTGTCTTAAATTGTAACACCAATTATAGGCAGCTTGATAACGTCTGGGTAATAATGCTGCCTCACATCTGTGTGATACTTTCTATAAAAGTTTTCAAATCCCCTTCCCATCTTTTATTTAACTCACACAATGACCCTTGGAAACAGCATTACCCTCATTGTACAGAACAGGAAAGTAGAAGAAGGTTGATGACTTTCCCAAGGTTGGTCAATAGGGGTTGGTGACAGGACTGGAACCAGGTCTTCTGATTCTTGGGCCAGGAGTCTTTCTAGGATTGCCTTGCAGTATACTCTCTTAGAAGGTAATGAGTCAATGTTCTAACAAAGACTGCATAACCAATGGATTAAAAACAAACAAACTACCACACCTTATGTCAATCTATGTCATTTAAAGGCCATGTACTCTGTGATACATCTGTCTTGTTAAATGGGTTCTATTTTAAGCTGTCTAAAGAAACACAGAAAGTTATTCCTCTAAACAAAGCAAAACAAAAACATATAGATACGGAGATATCTATATCTTTGTATCCATCTGTCTCTATCTAGTCCCCATCAACATTTTCACCCCTTAGGAAATTCTGAAGCGGTAGAATGAAGCTTTTAAAAAAAGATGTTCTAAATGTAACTGAAAAGGAAACAAATGGAGCCTTGAGAGATCTTGAAATTCTCACCCATCAGAATAAATTAAACCATGTAGACACACCGGATCCAATTTTACAGTAATGCATTAGGAAGACATTTGAGCCTGGCTTTCGGGGGGCTGGCCGGATTTTATCCTACTGCCTCTTGCAGCTGGCACCACAATGAAAATCGGGGAGTGCTTGGACATGCTCTGAGGGTCGCCAGAATCCTGTAGCCCTATAGCCTCCTCCTCCCTGAATCCATTAGGCAGGCATGTCCTACATGGTATGTGGAATATTCTCATTAAATCCAAACCTGTTATCAGTGGTTTGCTCAATGATGACTAGGCAATGAAGATGGTGCTTGCTTATTTGTAGGTGGCTTCATGAGAGAATTTCCTCCCCCCCCCCATGTTTCAGGTGTACCTGGCCCACCTGCAGATATATCTTCATGCCCCAAAATCCCAGGACTTCCAGGAGTGCCAGGCCCAAGAGGACCAGAAGGGAAGATGGGGCCCCCAGGGCCACGAGGTCCCCCAGGCTCACCAGGTATCACTGATTCAAAGACTGCTCATGATTGTACTGTATCGACCAGAAATGAGGAAACCAAATATTCAGCTTTGAAGTAATCCTAGGAAGAAGCAGCTGGGTGGTCCGACAGTGGATCCAGGGCGAGACTTGGAGTCAGGAAGACCAAAATTCGAATCCTACCTCAGATACCTCTCAGATCTGTAATCTTTGGAGAGTTACTCGACCTCTCTCTGCCTCAGTTTCCCCATGTATAAAATAGGAATGATAATCAATAATACCTACTTCCCAAGGTCATTGCGGGAGTCAAATAAAATGATGTAAGTAAAACACTTTGCAACCTTAAAGTGCTTTGTGAGATCACAGATTTAGAACTAGAAAGGATTGTCAAGGTCATCGACTCCATCCCTTTGTTTTACAGATGTGGCTGCTTGTTGGTGCAGTGGATAGAGTTCTGGGCCTAGAGTCAGGAAGACACGAGTGCAAATCTAGCCTGCATGACCCTGGACAGATGTCCACATTAACTATCTACTGCCTGCCTCAGTTTCTTCATCTTGTAAAATGGAGATAATAATAGCATTTACCAGAATTATTGTGAGGATCAAATGAGATACTTGTAAAGCACTTAGAATAGTTCCTTGCACATAGTAGATCCTATGTAAATGATATTGTTACTACATCATCATCATCAATGATTGATTGATTGATTGATTGATTGATTATTACTATTGCCTGGTGTCACAGAGCTAGTGAATATTTGAGGTGGGATTTGAATCTAGGTCTTTCTGACTCCAGGTCCATTGTGCCTCCCAGTGCAAACCCAGACTCCAAGTCTAGTGCTCTATCAGTTATTATTATTGTTATCATTATTGCTGTTATTATTCCTCATTACACGCACTACCTTGTGGCATCTCTTCTACTTGTCCTTCAAACTGTTATTTAAACTGTCAAATGTTCAAATATTGTCTCTGCAACTTGACGTCAAACTCAAGAAGAAAGACTATTTCTCATACCCTACTGCATTCACCAGAACTCTTAGCACTGTGCTTTATACTTAGTAGATACTCAATACACATTTGCTGATTTGATTTTGAGAAAAAAACAACAATGCTGAACTTTAAGATTCAGTTTAAATCAGTAATTGGGGAGGTGTGGAGTAGAAAAAAAGCAATGGGAAAGGTCAAAGAAGGAAATTTAATTCAATTCCATTGAACAAGGTGTTATTAAATGTCTGCAATGGAAAAAAGCACTATGTGCTAGGGATCAGGGGTATAAAGACAGAAAAAAAAAAAAAGAACACTCGTGTAACTCCTGTCCTCAAGGAGTTAGCTGGGGAAGTGGAACTTAAGGCTGGGTGATTTTCCTTTCTGGTTTTCAATCCTGTCCTAGAAAATAAGGACAGGAATAGAATGCACTGTGCATTAATAAGATGCTTTAAGGGGGCAGCTAGGTGGCGCAGTGGATAGAGCACCGGCGCTGGATTCAGGAGGACCTGAGTTCAAATCCGGCCTCAGACACTTAACACTCACTAGCTATGTGAGCCTAGGCAAGTCACTTAACCCCAGTTGCCTCACAAAAAAAAAAAAAAAAAGATGCTTTAAGGTTGAGCAAAGAATACATATGTTTGTATGTGTCTATATATATGCATATGTATATGCACTCATTTATTTATTTTGCATAATCCGAACTTTGTAAAATAGTTGCTTCCATTGTAGCTTCCCCAACTTCATTCTGACACTCAATAATTCCTCCAGGAGTATCATCTCCCAAGTGGTCCTGCTTTCCTTAATTTCCTCCTGCCTCACAGACATAGAGGAAACAAGGAGGGAGTTCGAGTTGATTAATTCAGAGGTTCCTGGCCTCCTCAGAGTAATTTCCACAGCACAGCCACCTCCTAATAATCCACGTGTGAATTACCCAAATGGGCACCAAGGCCATTTCCGCTTCGGCTTCCCCTGAAGCACAGCTGTGCCTCTGGCTCTATCTGGTCCCGAGCCAACGTCATTGGAAGTGGAGCTCAGTTCTATACCACCTGTTTCTCTCATCTTCCCACCACCCCAAGTGGCTAAGCTGGGATCATCAGGAGATGCCTGTCTCTGCTGGAGCCTTAGCAATCTTTGGGAAGCATCCAGTTTCTTTCTATTCATTGGGGCCCTTGGGATTTTTTTTTTTTTTGCATTTTTTGCCCCTCCCTCCCCCATCTAAGCTATTTGTGCCATATTGCCTGTCTATGGACAGAAATAATTGGAAGCTTATTAAAGTAACTTCCTTTTCTAACATCCAGTGCTGATGATTGAGTCAAACGTTACTTTGTTTTGTTTTGCTTTTCTTGGAATTCTCTCCTTGTAACTTTCTGATTTTGAGGATGCATGGAAAAGTCTTTTGTTGTTAGTCAGTGTAATTGAATGTAATCTTTCTCCTTGAGTAGTCCCTGTGTTCAGTATATAATTTATACTTTTCATTTCATTACATGAATTTTTGAGGTCCTTATTTTTTTTAGTGTACATTGTATATGGTGCCTCTAAAGCATAATTGCTCTATCTATATGCTGAAAATACTTAATGCCTTTAGAAATTATATTCATACTCTTTGTTTGAATAGCACCTTCATTTGTAAATAGAGCCCTCCCTTCTTTCTACCCAAGGAGTGATCTCTTATAAAAAGAAAAAAAAGAATTAAAAAGAGGGAGAAAAGGCAAGGCAGACAAAATTAACCAACACATCAACTGAGGCTGACAGTATATGCAGTGTTCCATGGGTGCAATTCTCCACGTCAGCAGAGGGAGGCAGGGCATTTTCCCTTCTTTTCTCTGGGGCCAAGTTTGGTCCTTATAATTATAGTGTTCAATTTCAGTTTTCTTTTTGTTGTTGTTTTTTCTTAATCCCTTCGAAGTATCTACAATCATGGACTCCTTTGAAATTTTGTGGTAGAGTGGGAAAGGCAATGGCTGTGGAGTTAAAGGAGCTGGATTCAAATCCTAGACCTTCTTTTTGGGTGCCCTTGGGCAAGTCACATGATTTTTTTACCTCAGTTTCTTCATCTGCAAAATGAGGGAAATGGACCCCCAAAGTCCCTTCTAGCACTAAATCTGTTTTGTCCCTCGTAAACAACATTGTCCCCAAAGCCTCAAATATACCCTCTCATTCCTACTCTGGAGAACCCCATATTTCCTTTAAATTTTAGCTTAACTAAAATAAACAAACAAACAAATAAAAAACAAAAATAAAATAAAATTTAGCTTAACTTCCACCTCTCCCCTTGAATCTTTTCTCTCTTTGTCCTGTATGCTAGTCCTCCCACCTAGCTCCCCAGAAGCCTAATCCCTACTTTCTAATGTTCTTGTGTGTGTATGTGTGTGTGTGTGTGTGTGTGTGTGTGTGTGTATATATATATATATATATATATATATATATATATTTGTTCTCTCCCTGATAGAATGTAAGCTCTTTGAGGACAGGGACTGTGTCATTTTTATCTTTGTATCCCCAAGACCCAGAACATTGCTGGCACATATAATAATAATAGCTAACATTTACATAGCACTTACTATGTGCTGGGCTAAATTCGAATGACTATTTAGAGATCTGTAACAGAAACTTAAGTCACAACACTAGCATTAACTGTATTTTTAATAATAATAATAATAACTTTTATGTAGCATTTCCTATGGGCTAGCATTACTATTCTAGGCCCTTTATAATTATTATCTCATTTGATCCTCACAACAACCCTAGGAGGTAGTTGCTATGATTATCTTCATTTTATAGATAAGGAAACTGAGGCAAATAGGGGTTAAGTGCCTTGTCCAA